>NC_049244.1:35295540-35598570 GCF_011100685.1 Canis lupus familiaris | reverse complement strand
CACTAGCCCTCTCACAGGAAGGTGTTTGCTGAGTGCCTTCCTACAGGCTCTCTCTTTAATCCTAAACTTGGACCTGCTGGGACTGACTCATCCCTCCCTTGCGGCACCGATACTCAGTATCAGGGCACAGCAGCTGCTGCAAAATCCCCGCCTGGCCCGGAGCTCACTCTCCTCCTCCCTTGAATCTACTGTAGCCCAGTCCTCGCTGCCTACCTCAGGTTTTTCCAGTGCCTGGCCAATCCAGCACTGAGGTTTTATTTTTTTGCTCCCCTGCACCAGCAAGTATGTGTTACTCATTCCTCGTAGGCTGGTCTTCAGCTCTTCTTTCTGAGAGGTACTTTCCCTCTGCTCCGGGGTCCTGGTAATTACCCCTTCTAACTCAATTACACGACCTTATTTTTTTCCCACTTCCTCTTTCCTTCCATTGTTATGCAGAGGGAGGGGAGGCTGCTGAGCGTGCAAGGAGAACTGGATTAGGTAGCCGAGTATCTCAGCAGCTCTCTTCCTGGTTCGGCCTCGGCGCTGGAGGTCTCACTTCTAAAGCCCCACACCCGCTCCCCGCTGGCTCCCCGCCTGCAAAACCCCCGAATGCAAGAGAAATCAATTAAGGGTGCCTTAGCGGGGGTGACAAAAGGGGAAGCTCTGGGAGAATGCGAAGGTGATAGTACCGTAGGAGAGGAAAAAGTTTCCCTCGACCCTCCCAGGGTCCCTGGCTTGGTCAGAAACTGAAACTGACAAAGTCAGATGAACAGGAGAAAAGCATATACGGTTTTCAAAAATGTTTACATATACGTGAGAGCCTTCCAAGAGAATGAGGACCTCAAGAAGTGACCAGAGCAGGAGGGTTTTATACCTTTTAGGGAAATAAAAGTTTGTGAACAATTGACAAGACAAGGGGGTTTGGGCTAGGGGTAGTAAACGGTGAAGAAGTAACTAGGAAGATAATGGTTAGCTTAACACGGCTTGTTTACACAGCCTTCTCCGGCCTAAATCCTCTGTCCCTGCTAACAAGAATGTCCTGCTTCCTCCTGGTACAGGGAGGGTGCCTTTCACAGGGGAGTTTTATGACCTGTTTCAGGGAAGAAAGTGGGGGAGGTCAGAGTGACCCTCCTGCTTCTTGGCTTTTACAAATTCCTTCAGCTAGGGGCATCTGGCTGGTCTCTGCATTAGAGCCAGTGGCTCTTGATCTCCTGGTTGTAGGTTTGAGCCCCACATTGGGAGTAGAGATTACTTAAAAATAAGATCTTTAAAAAAAAAATTCTTTCAGCTTAAGATAAATATTGAATAAATGAGGGTGCCCTGTTTCAGGGTAGCATGCCCTGGCCCCCATCAGCATCTTGTTACCATTTACTCAGGTGAACAGATGATTCTGACATTACAAAATAAACTCAAGAGATTATAGACAGGAAGAAAACAGCAGTGTTGGTATGAAAAGTGATTTTGTTCAGAGAAATAAATGCTGAGCAAACTTAATAAAATCGCCATCCTGGAACTGTTTTCTCAATGATTACTCTCATTCTTTGGGGGGGACAGGCACCTCTTTGAAAACCTGATAAATTATGTAGAATCTTATCCTCAGGAAAATGCACATAAACATAGAAACTAAATCTTAGGGGTTCACTGCCTCCTTGAATCCCGGAGGCACACGAATGCCTGGCTAAGTGATGTAAGGAATCCGGAGCAGCGATCAGGCCTTTCCTTCTTTGTAAATCCCTTCTAGAGTTCAGAGTAGTTGGGAGAAAGCATTCATTTGTTCATTCATTCAACAAGTAACTCTTTGAGAAACTTCCAAGTGTCAGGCCCCACGCTGGGCCACATTGTGAGGCAGAAAGAGGTGAATCGGACACAGTGCCTGCTCCCGGGACGCTCACGTCTGGCGGGGGAGACCCACAGAGAACAGACAATGAGTGTACAGTGATGGAGGAGGCACGGTGGGAGCCCCGAGGGGAGGGGCCCAACTCTTTCCCACAGTCTCCCCTGCCCACAGCAGTCAGTTCCTATACCTCTGACTACAAAGCAAAGTGGTTTTAAAAGCCCAAGTATACCCCGAGGGGCTAGCAGAGCAGCCGGGATCAGAGCTCTCACTTCAACCCTCATCCCCCCCAACGCCGGCCCCATCCAGCTTTCACACCTCCACTAGGATGCAGCTGGCTTCCCTCAGCTCTTCCCGTAGGTTCCCTGGGCGCTGCTGTACCCTCCCCCACCCACCCCATCCCAACAGCACATACCTTCCCCATTAGGGGCTGCTCCCAATCACCAGGCCAGCTTTTAAATAAGTAACCAGTCCCCCCACCCCCCACCCCACTGCACCTCCTCCTGTCTTTGCCTAAACCGTATTCATTTTGCTAGTTGAACTGCCTGGAAACAAGGAGTAACAAAAATAGCTAATTTAAGGAAGTTACAGATTTGCAAGAAACCTGGGGAGTCCTGGTATGAGCTGGTTTTTATTCACAGGCCCTAAGGCTGGGCTGCACTGGGCTAGGCTGGACTTCTGCTTGGCAGTGCTTCCTCTCACCTCTTCTGTGACTTCTCCCTTCCTTGGGGGCCTCAGGGAAAAGTCTCTGGCTCCAAGTTTGGGTGTCAGCAATCCTGTTGGATAATAGGCTGCATTTGCTTATCTTAGCTGCTTCCCTATCACATCTCTAGCCATGGGCCCCTGAGCACTCCATTGCAGGCTCTGGCTGGCCCCCTTCCCTTCCTGGGTTTAGCTCCTGACTCCCAAGGAAAAAAGTCCCTCTCCTCTTAGGTCTTTGAAGGGTCCTCCCCAGGGATCTTACTTGGTATTCCTCTCCAGGTACTAGCTTATACCATTCCCAGAGTTTTCTCTGACTTGGATACACTGTCCTACTGTAACATGCGTTTGCTTTGTAGACCATTTTATTCCATTTTAGAAAAGGAATAAGTTTATGATTTATAAGATAATGGCAAAACCTTACATAAATTTGTTACGGAAAGATAATATATACAAGATGTGTGTGTTAAATATACAAAGGATGGAAGGTCCAAGAGATACCTACTATTTTTGAGGTAGTGAAAGTATATGAGACACTGGAACTCAAAGTATTGGTGTTATCCCAAATGTACCAAGACACTAAATATTCATACATGAAGTGATTTTTTTAAGATTTATTTATTTATTTTGGACAGAGAGGGGTGGGAGGGGCTGAAGGAGTGGGAGGAAAGAAGTAGACTCCCCACTGAGCAAAAAGCCTGGAAGGAAGCAGGGCTATCTCTCAGGACCCTGAGATCATGACCTGAGCCCAAATCAAGAGTCAGACACTTACCCTACTGAGCCACCCAGGGGCCCCTCATTCATGATGTCTTTTTTTTTTTTAATTTAAGATTTTATTTATTTATTTATTTATTTGAGAGAAAGCATGAGGTGGGGGTGTGCGGAGAGGGACCAGCAGACTCCCCATTGAGCCAGGAGCCTGATGGGGGGGCTCATTCTCAGGAGCCCAGGATCATGACCTGAGGCTAAACACAGATACTTAACCAACTGAGCCACCCAGATGACCCTCCTGCATGAAGTCTTAATGCAGACTATAACAACCAGTCTGGCCGCATCCTCTGACCAAAATATACAAGTAACACCCCATAGTTGCTCACCTGCCACTTGATGAGTACACCGGTGGCCAGGTGTACTGCTGTGTCACCTAGTGTCAGCATGTGTCACTGATTCAGGGAAACTTCTAGGGGGGCACGCCTTTGCTCAAACTTCAACTCTAGACTTTGTAAGTACACCAAAATGTAAGTACATATTGGTCCTGATACAGCCAAGAGACAGATCACATGAACGTTATGTTCCCTCCAGGATTCAGGTACTGTCACGCTTCCACTTCATTGCATCTTATCCTAAATGTGTCAATCTAACCCATCTTTCCCCTTGCTTCTCCCTCTTTGTGTTTTTCCTTGATTTAATAATGAGTGTGATTTGAGCATTTAACCTGGTGTGAGACTCTTTCTGTTCTGTGCTCTCTGAGATAGTTGGCCTGATAGAGCACTCAGAAGCTAGCATTCCATCACTATATAACACCTATTCTCATACCCCTTGTTTCTCCAAATCCTATTTTGCTGACTATGACAATGAAGTTCAGCATGGGCTCCCATCTCGCATATATTTGCCTCCATCTTTTTTCCTTCCCCTCACCCACTGCCCTCTCAATAGCAGTCCTTCACCTAATCCCCACAATGGCCTGGAGGGGGGGTGGCTAGAGGCTAGGTTATCAGAGTTAACACAAGTTCTGTCTTATAAAGGCAAGGCTCAGTCCTCCCACGTCTAGAAGGAATACAAAGCCCATTCTTTCAACTGCTGGTGAGACCTTTGCTATTCCTGTTGTTGTTGTTGTTGTTGTTGCTGTTGTTGGGTTTCTTTTTTGAATCTTAGGAGCAGGACATCTGGGTGGCTCAATGGTTGATCTGCCTTTGACTCAGATCATGGTTCCAGGGTCCTAGGATCTTTTCCCACATTGGGCTCCCTACAGGGAGCCTGCTTCACCGTCTGCCTCTCTCTGTGTCTCTCATGAATAAATAAATAAACTCTTAAAAAAAAAAAAAAGGAAGAAGAAGAATCTTAGAAATCCCTGTTATAAACTCCTTGTAGACAGAGACTATTTTTCATCTTCACTATTGCACTTCTTACCATAGGGTCTAAGACATACCACTTTTCTCTGTGCTGAACTCAGCATATATTAATTTATCCATTTTATTTATTCATTTTGACAATTCAACCCCTTACATCTATCTAGTCCATAACCAAGTCCTAGCAGCGCCACCAAAATTGTTCTTAAATCTGCTTCTCTTCCTTTGTTTTGCTACCATGACACTCGGGTCTAAATTATGTTAGCTAGTTATTTTTCTAGCTAGGAATATATATATCATAGCTTCCCTGCTTTCTCTTCCCTTAATAAACCCCCCTAATCTTTCTCCACACAACTGATAAGGTGATCTTAGAGAGAGAGAGAGAGATGAAAGGAAGGAAGAGGGAAAGAAGGAAGGAAGGAAAGAAAACAGCCAACTTTGTAACTCTGGAATCCTTGAAACCTGGCATATTCTGGGCAAGTTTCTCAATCATGGGAGAAGCGTGTCTGTGACCCCACAAATGTTGTTGTTGTTTTTTTTTTTTTCTCCTCAAGTAAGCTGTATGCCAAATCTGGGTCTTGAACTAAAGCAATCCCTGGGATCATGGGTTGCATACTCTACCAACTGAGCCAGGCAGGGGCCCCCTTTTCTACTCTTTTTTAAAAAAAGAAATTAGGGGCAGCTGGCTGGCTTGTGGGTGGAGTATGCGGCTTGATCTTAGGGGCTGTGAGTTTGAGCCCCATCATGGGTGTAGAGATTACTCAAATAGATAAAACTTTTAAAAAAATAATAAAATGAAGAGCTTTACAAATAATTAAAAATATTAAAATACATAAACAAAAGAAGTTAATTGGCTTTCTACCTTCCCTTCACAGTTAGCTGCAAATAACAGAGATCCAACTAAAACCAGTGCTAGCCAAAAGTGGAGTTATTAGCTCAAATAGTTATGAAATGTTGCTGATCTGCTGACCCTAGACCTGTCTTAGACTGAGTTTCAAATGATGGTCTTTCTTCTCTTGCTTCTGCTCTTAGCTATCTTTTTCTCTGTATTTCAGTTTCATTTTCTGACCTGTTCTCTTCATATAATGGAAGTTAGCTCTCACTTCATTCAATCTTACAGCTATAGTCCCAGAGAAAAAAGACACCCTTTCCATGTACTGATTATAAAGGTGACTTCAGTTGATTCACTTGAAGTCAAACCAATCATAATCATTACTGTAGCCAGGCCCCCCCACTCACTCCAGGGGGTAGAGATGGAGTTCTCAAATAAGGAGTCTTACCAGACCCCTGTGGAATGAGGGGACTGGGGCTTCCAATGAAAATGGGGACAGAGGGATCCCTGGGTGGCGCAGCGGTTTGGCGCCTGCCTTTGGCCCAGGGCGCGATCCTGGAGACCCGGGATCGAATCCCACATCGGGCTCCCGGTGCATGGAGCCTGCTTCTCCCTCTGCCTGTGTCTCTGCCTCTCTCTCTCTCTGTGACTATCATAAATAAATAAAAATTGAAAAAAAAATATTAAAAAAAAAAAATGGGGACAGAAACAAGTTCCAGGAACTTTTTTTTTTGTGTGTGGAGTAGAGATGGGAAGAGATTTTTTACATGTGCCCAACTCCTTGTCTCTGATATTGATGGTGGGTTAGTGGGTCTTTTTTTTTTCCTTTCCTCAATAGGCTATAAGCTCCACCAGGGCAAGGATCTCTACAGTGTTAGTTCCCAGTGTTGGTTATCCTTGCGCTTCTAGCACACGGTAGGTATTCACTCCCTCATTTGTTCAGGAAAAAAAAAAAAAAAGCGTGACAGGTTCTAAAGACACAGGTAAGAAAAGACATGTGTCCCTGAACTCAAGGAGCAGCAACTTATGTGGATGCATTGGGCCAGTGTTTTTCAAACTGGGAGACTCAATGGGTGGTGAAATTAAGTTGGTAGATTGCCAACTACAATTTTTAAAATGTGAAATAGAATAGAAATAGAAATAGAGGGGCAGCCCAGGTGGCTCAGCGGTTTAGTGCCACCTTCAGCCCAGGGTGTGATCCTGGGGAGCCAAGATCGAGTCCCACATCGGGCTCCCTGCATGGAGCCTACTTCTCCCTCTGCCTGTGTCTCTGCCTCCCTCTCTCTCTCTGTGTCTCTCATGAATAAATAAATAAAATCTTTTTTAAAAAAAAGAAAGAAATAGAAATAGACTAGCCGACATCAGAGTGCAGCACATATAATGAAGTATTGTTACATCACATTTTTATTTCAGTATAAATATTATAAATACACACACACACACACACTCAATGTACTGTGATGCAGTGTGAAATGCATTCCTTACTGGGAGTTGGTCAAAAGTTTCAAAAAGCCTACCTTAAGCTGCCTGGACTGAAATGTGATAAGATAGTATCCTTCCAGTTCAGAGCAACCCAGAGCTCCAGAGACTGAGTCATGTCATCACTGGGAAATAACACCTGGGAAGCTCGTTCAAAGACCCAGAGTGGAAGTGGAGACACAATTTCAGGATGCTGTTGCAGGGTGAACTCTGGATTTCTGTGCTTTGGTTGGCTTGTGTTACATCCTCAAGGCCATTTAATCATACGTACATTCAGGTGTGTTTTCTCCACCCCCCCCCCCCCCCCATAACAGATGACTTAATCATTTTCAAAGTTGAATACAAAATTGCATTTTTTTTCTGTTACATATGGTTGAGCCATAAATTGAAAAAGAATCCAAACACAAAAACACTGAATTAACTAAATTATTCCTAGAAGAATAGAACTCAGGGAAGCTAGAGGACAGCAGTTAGTATGGTGTAGAAAGACCAGGGGCTATTGCCATGAACAGAATCTCTACGTCAGCATTTACTGGCTTTGTGGATTCAGAAGAAGGGACCTAATCCACATTTGCTAAAAACTGACTCAGCAAGCCCCTGTGTCAACTGTGGAAGGTATAAAAATAAACATTGTATCTGTATTGTTAGGAAAACCACAGGCCCAAAATGGTGTCTTTTGGGCTAGGCCAGGTTCCCAAACAGGGGCTTAATACCTAACATAATTGCAAGTTGCAACCTCCTTTCAAAATGTAAATCTTACCCTGTCTATTAGCAATTTTCTGATAAGCACCAATGAGGTAATTTCTCACATGGCCCTTTTCCTTCCCCAAAGGAAGATGAGGCAATCTGTATTATAAGACCCCCTACTTTTCCCCATAAGGGAAGGTGATCTTGCCTGAAACAATGCTTTTTTTTCTTATAGCTTTCTTTCCCTATCCTGCTTTCTATAAAAACCTTCCATTTTGTACAACTCCTCAGAGTTCCCCTCTACCTGCTTGATGTAATGCTGCCCAATTAATGAACTGTTTAAAAAAGCCAAGTAGGTCTTTAAAATGGACTCAGTTGGGTTTTGTTATTTAACAATATCTTGCCAAAAAAACAAAAAACAAAAAACAAAAAACAATACTTGTCCCCAAAGAGTTTACCATCAAATGGAGTTACAAGTGCATAGACAAAATATAGTCCCTTGAGGTTAATATAGTTTATCAGTAATAAAGCTCATTTATGTTTTTCAATTAGTCATTTGATACTTCCAAAAATATGGTTTGAGGATATCTAGGTGACAGACTCTGCTGGGGATGCAAAGAGAAATAAGGTATTACCCTTACCTTGAAGGAGTTCATTCCAATAGAGTTTTCAGTCTCAAGATATCCACAGTATTCACTAAAAGTTAGGCCCATTTGTTAAGGAGTCAGGCAGATCTGGGTTCAGTTTTAGGTATGTCACTTCCCAGCTGTTGTTAAACCTTTCTGAGCCTAAGGATGCCTAGGTGGCTCAGTGGTTGAGTGTCTGCCTTTGGCTCAGGTCATGATTTTGGGGTCCTGGGATCAAGTCCTGCATTGGGCTCCCCATAGGGAGCTTGCTTCTCCTATCTCTGCCTTTCCCTGTGTCCCTCATGAATAAGTAAATAAAACATTTTAAAAAAATAAAAAATAAAAAAAATAAAAATTTAAATAAATACATAAACAAATAAACCTTTCTGAGGCTCATTTATATGCATCTGAAATAATATTATATATATCTGAAATAATACTACGTATCTGGAAAATACATATCATCATAGACTTATTTCCTTGGCTAGTAGGAAGATTAAATGAGTAAATTCAGATACTTAATCTGGTGCTAATGGATAGTAGAGAGGCACTTGATAAATTGTTTTCTATTCAAACTGTATAAAATAAAGAAACATTATTCTTTTTTTTTTTTTAATTTTTATTTATTTATGATAGTTACAGAGAGAGAGAGAGGCAGAGACACAGGCAGAGGGAGAAGCAGGCTCCATGCACCGGGAGCCCGATGTGGGATTCGATCCCGGGTCTCCAGGATCACGCCCTGGGCCAAAGGCAAGCGCCAAACCGCTGCGCCACCCAGGGATCCCCAAGAAACATTATTCTTCAGTGTTTAAGACTTCATATAGAAAATCAGATACATTGTGGGGAAAAAAAGAAAAGAAAATCAGATAGTTTTGAAGAACTAGATATTGAAATTCGTGAATGAATGAATGTCCGTATATGCAGATGCGATATAGATAATAGCTGTAGATATAAGACATTCTTTGCATTTAAATTCTGAATTATTGAGATGCCTGGGTAGCTCAGTGGTTGAACACCTGCCTTTGGCCCAGGCCGTGATCCTGGAGTCCTGGGATGGAGTCCCACATCTGGCTCCCTGCATGGAGCCTGCTTCTCCCTCTGCCTGTGTCTCTGCCTTGCTCTCTGTGTGTGTTTTTCATGAATAAATAAATAAAATCTTAAAAACAAATAATAAATAAATTCTGAATTATTTTAGGGTTTTCCCCCTCCTTTAGGTTATGTGTTTCCTCTACACGGAGTTTCTCAGATTTGGATCTGTATCAATAGGATTGACTGGATTTGCTACAATTACAAACAGCTCCTAAGCCTCAGTGGTTTAACATGGCAAAGATTTTTTTCTAGATCATGCGCGGTCTGTGTCAGCTCCTGTCGGCTCTCCAGGATAGCTGTCCTTCTTGTATTGGGTCAAAGATTTTGTTCCTTTCCTGTGGACCTTCATATTAGCTAGTGAGAAAAAGAGAAAAACCCACTTCATCTCTTCAATGCTTCCACAGAGAGGCTGAGAGGTAACAGATACCACTTCTGCTCACATTTCACTGGCCAAACAAGTCTCAGGGCTCCACTCAACTTCAAGAGTTCTACCTAACTTCAAAGGAGCAGGGAAGTACAGTCTTCTCAAGTGCTCCAGAGGGGAAGAGTACTGGAAATATTATCAACTGATGGTAATGGCTACCTAAGTCATCCCATGCTTTCTAGTCTTTTTTGTTTTTTGTTTTTAAGATTTTATTTATTCATGAGAGACACAGAGAGAGAGAATGGCAGGGACACAGGCAGAGGGAGAAGCAGGCTCCATGCAGGAAGCCCTATGTGGGACTTGATCCAGGTCTCCAGGATCAGGCCCTGGGCTGAAGGCGGTGCTAAACCACTGAGCCACCCGGGTTGCCCTCTTGTTTGGTTTTTAAATAGCCATATTCCCTCCTGTCCCCGGGACCCTTGCCTTGGCTGTTTTCTCTGTGCCATTCTTTGCCTGTTAGTTTAGACTGAGACAAGTTTTCCCTTTCTTAGGAAAACTTTTGCTTTCCCCTTCCATTATTATTTTCCTTCTTTCTTTCTTTCTTTCTTTCTTTCTTTCTTTCTTTCTTTCTTTCTTTCTTTCTTTCTTTCTTTCTTCTTTCTCTTTCTTTTTTTGAAAGATTTTATTTATTTACTTGAGAGAAAGAGAGAGCATGAGTGAGAGAGGGGAGGGTCAGAGGGAGAAGCTGACTCCCCGCTAAGCAGAGAGCCCTATGAGGGGCTCAATCCTAAGACCCCCCAAGATCAAGACCTGAGCTGAAGGCAGATGCTCAACTGACTGAGCCACCCAGTGCCCCATTATTATTTACTTTCACAGCATCAGGCGCCCCCACCTTATGGCACTTGGTTGTAATTTGCAGTTAATCATGTGATGACTTCATTAATGACTGTTTCTTCCTCTGTAGCATATGCTGTAGGAATGAAGTTGTTTTGTTCAGCCCCATATTTCCACCACTTATTCCAGGGCCTGTGACTGTTACTGAGTGAATGAAGAAATGAATATTCTCAAGGGTCTGGGAACATTTTCTTACTCTCCAAAGTGTCTGTGTATTATTGGATTTGAAAAACACAGCCTTGTATGAAATCCTCTTGGCAGCTGTTAAGGAGATACTTGAAAAATACTTACTGATTTCATCCTGAAAACTGAGTCTGGATGGAATATCTCTAAACCCTCTGAGTGTGTAAGTCTTGATCTTATAAGAATATTTATCTGCCTCTTGACCAGTCTGGGGGATTGAGGACTAGGGAAGGCATTTCACATTTCACTCTGGTCCCCACCCTTTCAGATTGTGCAATCCAGGTTTTTGTTTTCAAGACCCATCCTACACCTGCAAATTTCCCTATTCATTTGCATAGGTATTTCAAGACTGCTCTAGACTTGTGATCCCTGCATGATTTCAGTATCAAATGTTGGTATAAAAAGACAAACTGCCTACATCTGGAAATAAAACTTGATTAGGGATGCCTGGGTGGTTCAGTGGTTAAGCATCTGCCTTAAACTCAGGGTGTGATCCCAGAGTCCCAGGATTGAGTCCCACATTGGGCTCCTGGCAAGAAGCCTGCTTCTCCCTCCGCCTATGTCTTTGCCTCTCTCTCTCTCTCTGTCTCATGAATAAATAAATAAAGTCTTAAAAAAAAAAAAAAGACTTAATTAAGAAGAAGCAGAAGTTCTAGAAAACCAAATCTTCACTTTGGCCTTTCCCTAAGGAAAAACATTGTGATGGAGCCCATTTTTAAACTAAAGTAATTCCCTTTGAAGTTAGGGCTTTGTTTTGCAAATATAAAGCCTTTGAGCTGCCTGAGGAGCTGAAAATAAGCTTCCCACTAAAAATTCAGTAGTGGATGAATGAGGGCGAAACTACAAATAGGCCACTGGAATTGGAGTTTGAGACATTTCTGCTTTGACACCTTCCTAATGGGCCAGAAAATTCTTGGTTCGATGTGTTCAAGGTGGCAGATTATTTTTAATGTTAATGTTAATTACATTACATCATCTTTCTTATTTATAGAAACAGGTTAAAGGGGAATCCCAGGTAGCTTGTCCGAAACAACAAACAAGGGCAGCACCTTTTTTGATAAATAGTTTTCATTCCAGAAGGGAGAGTCACACCCAAACCCCCTGGGAACCAGAGCTATAATCTTTGATCTAGCTAACTCTGCATACCAGCCCTAACTGGTTTTAAAAGTGCCTGATTTATTGTTTTCCAACATTCAACTTCTATTTCTTCAGTGCTTGACACCATTCTAGAGTTGCAAGGTAATAGGATTGAAGACCAATTGCACTTAAAGTACAGTGTGATCAGCCTTCTCAGTTTTCAAGGCTAGTCCTTGAACCTACTTCCTGTCCTTCTAGTGCCCTCATTGCCACACCAACTCTCACAAGGCACCACCCCTTCCTCTCTTGCTTTTTGCCTCTTCTTCCTCAGTGATAGTCCTTTCACTAAATTACACCCCACTTATGGATTTTCTTTATATATAAAAATACATTATATATAATATATAATACATTAAATATATACTGTATATGTACATTTTCTTTATAAATTATATATTTAATAAGTAGTGATGATACATGAACATGATAAATTTCAAATAGCATAAAAGAATAACCATAAAAATAAATTCTGCTCTTCAACCTTGTTTCCCAGCGTCTAATTATCTTTCTTCCGGCAACCCCTGTTAGTTTTTTATGTCTTCCTTTTGTTTTTTCTTTCTTTTCTCTTTTTTTAAGATTTTATTTATTTATTCATGAGAGGCACACAGAAAGAGGCTCCCTGCGGGGAGCCTGATGCCAGTTGGACTTGATCCCAGGACCCCAGGATCACGACCTGAGCTAAAGGCAGATGCTCAACCACTGAGCCACCCAGGTGCCCCTCTTATGTCTTTCTGATGATAATCTATGCTTAACCAAATAGCAGCATATTTTACTATTCTATATCTTATCTGTTTCATTGAATAATATTTTAGAGATTGTCCCAGATCAGTTCATATAGAAATGCCTCATTTTTTTTTTTTAAGATTTTATTTATTTATTTTAGAGAGAGAGAATGTGAGTTGGGAGAGAAGCAGAGGGAGAGGGACAAGTAGATTCTGGGCATCCCACGACCCAGAGATCATGACTTGAGCTGAAATCAAGAGTAGGACGCTTAACCAACTAACCACCCAGGTGTCCCCTTCATTCTTTTTAAAGTTGCATAGTATTAAATAATTCATCTATAACCTTTGTGCATGTGTGTATGTGTGTGTGGACATGTCTAGGTGTTTTATAACATTTTCCTTCTAAGCCTTATATGTTTATTACTTTGCTTTCCAGGCAAATGTAGTGTCTGGTTCCCCCTTGAGTAATCTCTGCATCCCATCTGCCTCTCCCTTTCTATCCTCTTCCTCCCATGGTTGATGGTCCTGGTGTGTATATGACTGGACATTTTTGTGCTGGCATTTTTTTAAAAGACTTTATTTATTTATTTATTTATTTATTTATTTATTTTAGAGAAAGAGAGAGCATGATGGGGAGAGGCAGAGGAGAGGGAGAGGCAGAAAATCTCAAGCAGACTCTGAACTGAGCACAGAGCCCAACACAGGGCTTGATCCTGAGATCATGACCTGAGCTGAAATCAAGAGACACTTAACTGACTGAACCACTCAGGCACCCCTTGTGCTGGTCTTTGATGGCAGTTGAGGAAGGGAAAGAGCATGCATGCCCAGAGCTGTGAGAAGAAAAGGTTGTTTGAGGCTTTGTTGCTTTTCTAATATGTGAGCTCAGTATCCAGGCCTCCTCCTTCAGAATTTAGAAATGATACCTAACTTGCTCTATGGCTTTGGGCAATTCTTTTAATCTTTCAGGGTTTTGATTTCTTTCTGGGTAAGGTGAGTATGCCATATAATATGATTTCTAAGTTTCCAGTCTCCAAGCTCTAAAAAATAAACTTTCAAATACTCTGCTGGTGAGTGTGTTAAGAGCATATCTTTTAAGATGGTAATCGATCAATATCCTTCAAAAAAAATTTTTTTAAAATAGTTCCTCAAAAAAAAAAAAAAAAAGTTCCTCAAAGCCTATTTCTTTTTTTCTTTTTTAAGATTTATTTATTTATTTATTTATTTATTTATTTATTTATTTACTTACTTACTTACTTATGATAGAGAGAAGAAGAGACAAGCCGAGGGAGAAGCAGGCTCCATGCCTGGAGCCGGACAGGAGACTCGATCCCTGGTCTCCAGGAGTGCGCCCTGGGCCAAAAGGCGCTAAACCTCTGAGCCACCCAGGAATCCCGTTTCCTTCAAAATTACAAATATCTATACCTATTGATCCAGTAATTCTACTTCCTGGATTTAAAAAAAAATTTTTTTTGTTTGTTTTTAATATTTAATTATTTATTCACAAGAGACACAGAAAAAGAGGCAGAAACTTAGGCAGAGGAAGAAGCAGTCTCCCTGGGGGGAGCCCGATGTGGGACCGCATCCCAGAACTCCGGGATCATGACCTGATCCAAAAGCAGATGCTGGGGGATCCCTGGGTGGCGCAGCTGTTTGGCGCCTGCCTTTGGCCCAGGGTGCGATCCTGGAGACCTGGGATCGAGTCCCACGTCGTGCTCCAGGTGCATGGAGCTTGCTTCTCCCTCTGCCTGTGTCTCTGCCTCTCTCTCTCTCTCTGTGATACTATCATAAATAAATTTTTTAAAAAATTAAAAAAATAAAAAAATAAAATGTTCAAACCATATAGAATGGTATAAGACAGGTATAATGGTAGGAAAAATTCTATGATGGGGGGGCAGCCCTGGTGGCGCAGCGGTTTAGCGCCGCCTGCAGCCCGGTGTGTAATCCTGGAGACCCGGGATCGAGTCCCACATCAGGCTCCCTGCACGGTGCCTGCTTCTCCCTCTGCCTGTGTCTCTGCCTCTCTCTCTCTCTAGCTGTGTCTCTGTGAATAAATAAATAAAATCTTAAAAAAAAATTGAAAACAAAACAAAAGCAGATGCTGAACCACTGAGCCACCCAGATGTCCCTACTTCTTCGATTTTGTTCCGTAGTTACACTTACATATGCACAAAGTGATATAAATTCAAGGTTGTTCATTCTAGCATTGTTTGTATAGCAAAAGATTGAAAACAGTCTAAATATCCATTAATGAGTGACCAGATAAATAAATTATAGTATACTCTTACAATGGAACATTACAGTCATAAAATAGAATGCAGATACAATGAAATATTATTTAGCAATGAGAATGAACTAAGTATTGTGACATGCAGTAGTGTATAAATATCAAAACAAGATAGGGGAAATGTGGAGCAAAAGAAGCTCAACACAAAAAGAGCACACCTTGAGCACCTGGCTGGCTCAGTTGGTGGAGCATACAATGCTTGATCTCAGGGTTGTAAGTTCGAGCACCATGTTGGGTATACAGATTACTTAAAAATTTAAAAATATATATATTTTTAAGATTTTATTTATTTATTCAAAGTGACACAGGCAGAGGAAGGAGAAGCAGGCTCCATGCAGGAGCCCGATGAGGAACTTGATCCCAGAACTCTGGGATCCTGCCTTGAGCCAAAGGCAGATGCTCAACTGCTGAGCCATCCAGGCGTCCCAATAAAAAAAAAAAAAAAAAAAAAAAAATCTTAGAAAAAAAGGAGCACACAGGGGCACCTGAGTGGCTTAGTTGGTTGGGCACCTGTTTCTTGGTTTCAGCTGGCATGGTGATTTCGGAGTCATAGGATGGAGACCTGCTTTGGGCTCTGTGTTAAGTGGAGTCTGCTTGAAAGATTCTCTCTCCCTCCTCCTCTGCTCATCCCCCTACGTGGGCTTGCTCTCTCTTCTTCTCTCAGATAAACTAATTAAGTTAAATCTTAAAAAAAAAAAAAAAAAAGCACACCAAAGGAATCCATTTCATTAAAAATTAAAAAACAATAATAGCAAAAGTTCAAAAACAGAAAAAGAAATTTCCAGTATTAGAAGCTGGAGTAACGATTGTCCCTGGGAACAGGGCCATGACTAGGTTCAGAGAAGTGGGTTTTAAGATGTTTCTTACAGGGCACCTGGCTGACTTAGTTGATAGAACATGTGACTTTTGACCTTGTGGTTGTGAGTTCAAGCCCCACACTGGGTGTAGAGATTACTTAAAAAAAAGGATATTCCTCATGTTCTCTTTATTACACTGGTGTGTTCAGATTGTGAAAATTTGGGACATGTGCAGTTTTTTGTATTCTATACATCAAATAAATGTTTTAAAAGAATACAGAAACTTTATATATGCTGATATAAGACAACCTGACATATATTTCATGAAAAAAAGGACTCCTGGGTGGCTCAGCAGTTGAGCGTCTCTCTTTGGCTCAAGGCATGATCCTGGGATCCGGGACTGAGTCCCACATCCAGCTCCTTGCAGGAAACCTGCTTCTCCCTCTGCCTATGTCTCTGCCTCTCTGTCTCTGTGTATCTCTCATGAATAAATAAATAAATAAATAAATAAATAAATAAATAAATAAAATATTAATAAAAAATTTTATGTAAAAAGGCAAGCATGAGTCAAACATGTCCATTTGTGTAAAAAAAAGTAGGGAAATATATCTGTATTTGCTTATATATGCATACAATACCTTTGGAAGGATGCTCAAGAAACTGACAACATTGGTATCCCTTTACTTTTTTTTTTACTCATTTTATTGCTTAATACTCTCAAGGTCCAGCAGGTTTTAAAAGATAGGATTTGACTCTTTTGAGGATTTTGCTAAAGGAAACTATTTGATGTCTGTGCCAGGATTATATGACTTAGGAGAGCATGGACAAGTTCATGAGAGAGAGAGAGAGAGAGAGAGAGAGAGAAGGGGCTATTCTCAGTTTTGCCCTTGCTGTGGTTGGATAAATGCTCTTTAGAATAGCTGCTGATGACTGCAGGTGTTGGCTTCTTCCTTCCCAGCAACTGTGTAAGGCAGTCAAGAAGCTCTTAGTTTAATCAGAACTTTTTCTTTTCATCCAGAAGGGACTTCTTCTCTGTTTCCCTAGGAGAACCCTTAACCGCAGGCTTTAAAGATGCACTGGGAAAAAAGATGCAGAATGCTGGTATTGGGAAGGGTCATCTGTATTGCATGATCTAGTCCTCTCACTTTACAGATGAGGAAACTGAGGCTTAGCGAAAATAAGGAATGTGCCTATCATTGGATAGTTGATTTGATCTGTTAATTTAAAAAAATCTGAGGGGTGCCTGGGAGGCTCAGTTGGTTAAATGTCTGCCTTTGGCTCAGGTCATGATCCTGGGGTCCTGGGGTCCTGGGGTGGAGCCCCACAATGGGGTCCCTCCTCAGCAGGTTGCCTGCTTCTCCCCCTCCCTCTGCTGCTTCCTTGCTTGTGCTCTCTCTTTCTCTCTCTCTCAAATAAATAATCAAAATCTTAAAAAAAAAAATCTGATTTCACCTGTTCAGATATATATATATATATCACATTTATGCAGAATAGATTGTTTATAGTTTCTAGGTGTTATATCAATAAGCACTGTGTGACATATTATACAATAGGAAAAACTTTAAAATGCAACCATTGGGAATCATTTAGGTACAAAGTACAGTTGACTCGAACACAGGGGTTGGGGCGCTGTAGCCCCCACTGCTCTGCGCATAACATTGGTTATCTGAAGAGAGCTTCATAGCCGAGAGACTTACTGCCTGTTCCGTTGTACATTTTGGATATCAAATCATGTGAATATATTACTTATACAATGACAAGAAAGCACTCAAATTCTAAAAAGAAAAATAAAAGAATTTCTGTAATCTTAGGAAATACTCAGAATTACTTGCAAAGAAAGAAAATGGGAAAAAAAAACACCAAAAGATTATGTATTGAAAGTATAACACAGAAATCAGTGATGGGAAAGTGCAGGACATGGAGAACATTTGCCTCTTCTAAAATTGGACAGATAAAACCTCTTTATGGGGGATCCCTGGCTGGCTCAGCGGTTTAGCGTCTGCCTTTGGCCCAGGGCGTGATCCTGGAGTCCCGGGATCGAGTCCCACGTCGGGCTCCCGGCATGGAGCCTGCTTCTGCCTCCTCCTGTGTCTCTGCCTCTCTCTCTATGTCTATCATAAATAAACAAATCTTAAAAAAAAAAAAAAAGAATTAAATAAAAACCTCTTTATGTTCACAACTTTATTGTTTTTTGTTTATTTATCTTTTTTAGTAATCTCTATACCCAATGTAGGGCTTGAACTCATGACCCCAAGATGAAGTCTCATGTTCTTTTTTTTTCTTTTTTTAAAGATTCTATTTATTTATTTGAGAGAGAGAGAGAGAGAGAGAGCATGAGCAGAGAGAAGCAGATTCCCTGTTGAGCAGAGAGCTCATGCAGGACTCCATCTTAGGACTCTGAGATCATGACCTGAACCGAAGGCAGATGCTTAACTGATTCAGTTACTCAAGGACCCCTTGTTTTTTCCTTTATTTATTTATTTTATTTTATTTTATTTTTTTTTTTTTTTTTTTTTTTATTTATTTATGATAGGCACACAGTGAGAGAGAGAGAGGCAGAGACACAGGCAGAGGGAGAAGCAGGCTCCATGCACCGGGAACCCGATGTGGGATTCGATCCCGGGTCTCCAGGATCGCGCCCTGGGCCAAAGGCAGGCGCCAAACCGCTGCGCCACCCAGGGATCCCTATTTATTTATTTTAAAAAAAGATTTTATTTATTTATTCATGAGAGACAGAGAGAGAGAGAGGCAGAGACACAGGTAGAGGGAGAAGCAGGCTCCATGGAGGGAGCCCGATGTGGGACTTGATGCCAGGTCTCCAGGATCAGGCCCCGGGCTGAAGGCAGGTGCTGAGCCACCCAGGCTTCCCAATAGAGTTTACTTAAGATTAAAAAAAAAAAAATTCATTTATAAAAACTCTTTTATGGTAGAGATACAATGTGTTTGCCATATGTTTTGTTGTTCTTTTTTTATTTTATTTATTTATTTTTTTGTTCTTTTTGTTCTATTTTTAAACTTGTCATTATGATGTCATGCAATACTTTCAAAATATTTATGTCGACCAATGTTTTTATTTTTTCCTTAATGATTCTGAGCTTCCTGTCTTGCTTAAATTTCCCCCTAACGAAAGTCATATTACTATTCTTTAAAAAATTTCCTCTAAATTTTTGTTTTATATATTGTTTATTATTTAATTCTACTTTTTTATTTTTAAATTTATTTTTTAAAAATTTTAAAAAATATTTTATTTATTTATTCATGAGAGACACAGAGGCGGAGAAAGAGGCAGAGTCACAGGCAGAGGTAGGAGAAGCAGGCTCCAAGGAGCCTGATGTGGTGATCCTGGGCCTCCGGGATCACATCCTGAGCTGAAAGCAGGCACTAAACTGCTGAGCCACCCAGGCATCCCTAATTTTTTTTTTCTTTTTTTAAAGATTTTATTTATTTATTCATGAGAGACATGGAGAGAGAGAGTGACAGGCAGAGACACAGACAGAGGGAGAAGCAGGCTCCATGCAGGGAACCTGATGGGGGACTTGATCCTGGGACTCCAGGATCACACCCTGGCCTGAAGGCAGGCACTAGACCATTGAGCCACCCAGGGATCCCCTAATTTTGCTTTTTTTAAAGTAGGCTCCATGCACAGCGTGGAGCCCAACATGGCTTGAACTCAAGCTGAGAGCAAGTCCAATGCTTAACCAATTGAGCCAGCCAGATGTTCATATTTATTTATTTATAAACATTTTTTTTGTAATTTCTATCCCCCAATGTGGGGCTCAAACTCAGGACCAGGAGATCAAGAGTCCCTTATTCTTCCAACTGAGCCAGCCAGGCAGCCCTGGTTTGTGTATTTTTATATCTTTAATTCTTCTGAAATTTATTTTTGAATATGGTATGGTTCTAGCTTTATTAGAAATAAAGATTCTATTAAACCAAGATAATTTATCAAACTACTGTTTTATCACTGGCCTGTTTGCCACTTTTGCTTTAATATTTGGTTCTACTGCTAGTCTTCATCCTCGATTACTCAGCTATTTGAGCTAGTATAGTAGCAGTAAGTTATAATAATTCTACAATATAGGAGAGCTTTCCAATAAGTTAAGATTTCAGCTTTTCAGTAAGTGAAATTCAAGTATGCCACTAAGAAAGAGGCCCATAAAATGTCCTGGTTGTGGTCAAAAGACAACAGGAGATAAGGTACCCAAAAAGGGTTAGGTGAAGTGTAAGGCACTGCATACAAATTTTAGCCATTATTATCGCACCAGAAAACTAATTTTGGGTTTGGAAGTCTGGACTTTTTTTTTTTTTTTTAAGATTTTATTCATTTATTCATGAGACACAGAGAGAGAAAGAGAGAGAGAGAGAGAGAAGCAGAGGTGAGAAGCAGGCTCCATGCAGGGAGCCTGATGTGGGACTCGATCCCAGGTCCCCAGGATCACGTCCCTGGGCCAAAGGCAGGTGCTAAACCGCTGAGCCACCCGGGCACCCCTGGACTTCTGCTTTTATGGCCATCAACACTGCAGGAATTGCAGGGCCAGCTGTGAAGCAGCCAATCTAGCACTCCATCTCCAGAACTGCAGTGACAGAGGATAAGGGGGAAAAGCGAAGAAGGGCTGCGCCCAGTCCAGGAGTCGGCCCAAAGTTCCAGATTGGAATTGGGGAAGAGCAAAGAGGTCAACAGGAAACGCGAGGAACAGAGGGGCATCTCGCGAGGGGGCTCCGGACGTCGAGGCAGGTGTTTGTTCTCCGCTGACGGCGGCCTGCGGGAGATTGCGGTGCCGCGGTCCTCGGGGAGCCCAGCAGCGTCCCGGCCGCGCCCGCAGCCGAGAGCGCAGGCGACCGCGCGGCCTCCTCGGCGGCCGGGCCCCGCGGGTCCTGCAGGTCTGGCGGCGGGGGCTCCTGGGCCGGGGATTGGTCGGAGCGGCGCGCGGGGCGGGGCCAGGGGTGCTGGGCGGCCGGCCAGGGAGGTGCGCGCGCGCGGGCACGGCGGCGGCGCGCGCGTGCTCCGTCGGTCGGTGCGGCGGCGGCGGCGGCGGCTGTGGAGGAGCGGGCCATGGCTGTGGGTGGCGGGCCGGTGTAGCGCCGCGCGGGGCAGGCGGAGGCGACCGAGAGAGGCGGGGATGGGGGCGCCGCAGGCGGATGGTCGCGGGGGCCTGGGCTGCTGACTGCGTACCCGGAGCCAGAGTCGGAGTCGGCGGCGGCGGCGGCGGCGGCGGAGCAGCTCCGGGCAGGTGAGAGCGGCGGCGCGGGCCCCGGATGCGGCGGCGCGGTGGCGGCGGCGGCTGAGGTGCCCCCGCGCGGGCGGGCGGGCGGGCGGGCGGCGCGCTCTTGCCCGCCACAGCCTGCGGCGCCGGCGAGTTGTGTACCCGCTGCGCGCTTCCTGCCGGCGCGGAGGACAGCCGGCCGCCGGCCTGCGGGGGCGCCTCGCCCGACTGCGGCCATTCCCGGGGCTCTGTGAGGTGAAGGCTCTTCCCGGCCTCTGGGCGGCCGAGACGCGCCCGGGCGCCCGGGGCCGCTGGCGCTTTCCGTGGCGTTCCTGAGGGGGGGCCTCTGTGGAGAGGCGGCGCCCTCGTCTCCTGTCGTTCCTCCGCCTCAGCGGACGCCCTCGGAGCTTCCAGACCCTCAGGTGCCCTTTTTTTTTTTTTTTTTTTTTTTTTTGCGTTGAAGTGCATTTTAGGGGCGGGGATCCTAGGCGGTTGGGGTGCGGGCGTATTTTCAGATCCCAGCGCTTCCACAGACCAGTCCTGGGGCCTTGGGCCCAAGTGCCCTGGTTTGTTAAAGGGATAATAATAATAATAATACGTACTTCACAGGGTTGTTTTGAGGATAGGACAGGACGATGTGCACGACCGATCAGCCGGCGCGCGGTAAGTGCCAGGCTATTAGCTGCAACTCTGCTGCAGCATCTTTTTAGCCATTGCCGATTCCTGACTGCGGGTTTACGTTGGGGGTGGGGTGGGGGGATACATTTATTTCCGAAGTGCGCTGGTGTTGCAATAACCACCAGTGGAGTTGCTTCATATTGGATCCCGTTCTCTTATAGGGGCCAAAATAGAACCCTGTGTTTCCCATCCTAGAATCTTGTAGTCTCTTTCTTGCCAAGGCTGACGTAGGGTACCTGTCTCAGGCGCTCAGTGGAAATTAGAGTAAATAAGACCGAAAGGGTTCGCTTAGGATGGAAGATGGTGGGACATACAAACTGGAAGCGGTTTGCTGTTTAAATAAT
The DNA here is from genome assembly GCF_011100685.1 of Canis lupus familiaris. NCBI lineage: Eukaryota > Metazoa > Chordata > Mammalia > Carnivora > Canidae > Canis > Canis lupus. Next base: position 35,576,669 of record NC_049244.1, on the reverse strand, counting down.
CCTAAGTGACACTTAACTGTCACTTGTTACATAGTATAAACACACGAGGAATCTGGAAACAGACTCCTTTTTTCTGCGTTGCTACATCCGAAGGGAGTGACAAGTGCTTTTGTAAACATCATTGTGGGCAGCGTTCGTGTCTGGTGAAGTCATCATAATTAAGTTAGATGAGTACTTATTTTGAAGCCCTGAATGAATGTTTGGAAATGTGATTCCTAATAAAACCATCTTCGACGAGTCAGAATTCTCAGCAGTTTATTAATCATGTGGGGATTTTTATGCAACGCTGTAAGATTTTTATGGTAAAAGCAGAACTGTTTAAGTCATGATAATGTAGCATAGGAGAGAGCAGTCAGGGGAAAGATCATAGTTTCAGAAGGCAACTGTGGAAACAAGTAAAAATCTTAAACCTTAAAAACTAAAATTGAAAGTGTGCCTAGATGGCTCAGCCCATTGAGGGTCGCACTGGGTTTCAGCTCAGGTCATGATCTAAGGGTCCTGGGATCAAGGCCCTTAGGCTCTGCGCTCAGGATGGAGTCTGCTTGTCCCTCTCCCTCTGCTCCTCCTCCTGCTCTCTCTCTCTCTTTCTAATAAATAAAATCTTTTTTTTTTAAAAGATTTTAATTTTTTATTCATGAGAGAGACAGAGAGAGGCAGAGACATAGGCAGGGGGAGAAGCAGGCTCCCTGTGGGGGGAGACTGATGCAGGACTTGATCCCAGGACTCTGAAATCAACATCTGAGCCAGAAGGCAGATGCTCAACCTCTGAGCTACCCAGGTGCTCCTAAATAAAATCTTAAAAACAGCAACAACAGTAACAGCCGCCACCACCAAAGATCACTTGGGTGGCTCAGTTGGTTAAGCATCTGCCTTTGGCTCAGGTCATGATCCAAGGATTCTGGGATGGAGCCACAGATGAGATCTGTCTCCTTGCTCAGCTGGAAGGCAGCAGCAAACCCCCCCCCCCCCCCCCCCCCCCCCCCCCCCCCCCCCCGCCCCTTGCCCTCTGCTCATGCTCTAACTCTGGCTTTTTCTCTCAAATAAATAAAATCTTGAAAAAAACAAATTGTATTCACTAAAGCAAAAATGACTAAAAAAACCCCTTTGTTTTACATACCCTGATTCATTCTCTGATGAGTGTCCTCCACCTTCAGGGTGTTTTTTTTAGAATTGTAGAAAATTGAGTTGGCTTTTAACTTACTTGCCATTTTGTACCTCTCACTTACGTTTCCTAGTTTTTTTTTTTTTTTTAGAGACTTACCCGTAATGGCTTTTGATCCAACTTTTTTTTTTTTTTTTTTTTTTTTTTTAAGATTTCATTGATTTATTCAGAGAGGCAGAGATATAGGCAGAGGCAGAAGCAGGGTCCCTGGAGGGGACCCTGGGATCACAACCTGAGCCAAAGGCAGACGCTCAACCACTGAGCCACCTAGGCACCCCGATCCAATTTTTTTTTTTTTAAAGATTTTATTTATTTATTCATGAGAGACACACACAGAGAGAGGCAGAAACACAGGCAGTGGGAGAAGCAGGCTTCATGCAGGGACTCCCATGTGCGACTCGATCCCGGGTCTCCTGGATCAGGCCCTGGGCTGAAGGCGGCCTAAACTCAGCTAAACTGCTGAGCCACCCAGATGTCCCCCAGTTTGTTTTTGTTTTTTTTTTTTTTTTTTTTTTTTTTTTTTTAAAGGTATTATTTATTTATTTATGATAGTCACAGAGAGAGAGAGAGGCAGAGACACAGGCAGAGGGAGAAGCAGGCTCCATGCACCGGGAGCCCGACGTGGGATTCGATCCCGGGTCTCCAGGATCGTGCCCTGGGCCAAAGGCAGGCGCCAAACCGCTGCGCCACCCAGGGATCCCCCCCAGTTTGTTTTTGAATGTGAACAGATACATAGAAAAAAATTAAAATAAGCCTTGTAATCCAAGTTACATTCTTCCTAAATTGTGATTTTTTTCCTGTTGCCTAACTTCAGACTGGTGAACCTGACAGTAGAAGTACTGCTAGCCACTGTGAAAAGGCTAGGGGTCAGAAGTCACATCTTGCTTCCTTCTAGACCTAGACCTGGTTTCCTAGTAGCTGGGGCTTTGGGGATGTCACTCAGTCTTTCTGGCCCCAGTCTTTTTATTTATAGAGTTTGAGTGGGTGTATGTCACAAGGTTTGGGAGGGTGGTAGAGTCACCCTCCCAAACTATGTGACTATAGAGTCACATTATATAAAAGAACCTTCTAGGATGCTACACTTTTGTAGTTTTCCTTCTCTTTACTCTCTTTATCTCTTTTGTTAACTTTTCTTTATCTCCTCTTATTTTTATTTTTTAAAGACAGAGAGTTAGAGAGAATGCACAAGAAGGGGGAGTGGCTGAGGAAGAGGGAGAAGCAGCCTCCCAGCTGAGCAGGGAGCCCAATTTGTGGCTCCATCCCAGGACCCTGAATCATGACCTGAGCTGAAGGCAGTTGCTTAACTGACTCAGCCACCCAGGCACCCCTTCCTTTTCTTCTTCTTCTTCTTCTTCTTTTTTTTTTTTTTTTTTTAAGATTTATTTATTTATTAATGAGAGACACAGAGAGAGGCAGAGACACAGGCAGAGGGAAAAGCAGGCTCATCAACAGGGAGACCAATGCAGGACTCCCCAGACTCCAGGATCACACCCTGAGCCAAAGGCAGATGCTCAACTGCTGAGCTACCCAGGCATCCCCCCTTCATTCTCTTCTGAAGTCAGAACATCCTTTTTTTTTTTTTTTAATTTTTTTTATTTATTTATGATAGTCACAGAGAGAGAGAGAGAGGCAGAGACACAGGCAGAGGGAGAAGCAGGCTCCATGCACCGGGAGCCCGATGTGGGATTCGATCCCGGGTCTCCAGGATCTCGCCCTGGGCCAAAGGCAGGCGCCAAACCGCTGCGCCACCCAGGGATCCCTGAAGTCAGAACATCCTAATGCCTTAGTGTTTCCAAGCCATTACCTCTACTTTTTTTTTTTTCTTTTTTAAGTAAGCTCTATTCCGAATGTGGGGTCTTGAACTCATGACCCTGAGATCAAGAGTTGCATGCTCTACCAACTGAGCCAGCCCATTGACCCCATTCCTTCTACTTTTTTCTTTTGAAAAAAAAATTTTTTTTTAGTGTAGTTGACACAATGTTACATTAGTTTCAGGTGTACTGCATAGTGATTGGACAAGTTTATACATTATTCTGTGCTCACCACAAGTGTAGCTAACATCTGTTGCCATACAGAGCTATTACAATATCATTAACTGTGTTCTTTATGTTCCCTCTGCTTTTTTCTACTTGCACTCTCTCTGGGTGATCGCCTATCTACTGTTAATCCACTTTCAATATGCTGTTGACTCTTGGATTTTTATCTCCAGTCCTGAACTTCAGATTTCTTCTGCTGCCTGTGTGGTATCTTCACTCCATTTGTCTATAAGCATCTTAAAGTGAACATGTTCAGGGTGGAGCTCTTGATTTCTGTTCCTCAACCCATTCCTTCCTCAGCAGTCTCCATTTTATAAGAGAACCCCCTGTTTCCCTTCTCCACACTCCTCAAGTGAAAAATATGGTAGTCATCCTTATTTCAACCCTTTGCCTCACTGCTCCTTCGTCCCAAGTACAATCAATCCTTCAGTAAACTCTGTCAGTTTTATCTGAGAATAGATTTTTTTTTTTTTTTTTTTTTTTGGGGAGAGAGAGCTAGAGAATAGTGTGTGAACCAGAGGGAGAGAGAGAATCCTAAGTAGGCTCCATGCTTAGCAGGAGCCTGATGGGGGCTCAATCTCACGACCCTGAGATCCTGACCTGGGCCGAAATCAAGGCATCAGACCCTTTACGGACTGAGCCACCTAGGTGCCCCCAAAATACATTCAATTATATTTACTTCACTTTGTTTTTATTGCTACCACCCCAGTTCTTTTGGGGCAGTAGCTTCCTAACTGGTCTTCTTGCCTTTGGTCTTGCTTTCTTATATCAAATAGCAGTGTGATCTTTACTCACTTTTCTGCCTCAGTGGCTTCTCATTACACTAAGAAGTAAATCCACATTCTTTACCTGCATTATCTGCTAATTATCTTGCTTATTTTCTTTTTTATTTATGGCCTTTTTCCTTCAGCATACAATGAGGGTGAGGTGCTTATCTGCCTTCCTTTGGAATTATTATTATTCGTATTATTTTTAAAGTAATCTCCATGCCCACTGGGGCTTGAACTCAGGAGCCTGATATCCAGACCTGAGCTGAGATCCAGTATCTCTGTCACTAAACCACTGCGTCACCCAGGTGCTCCCGCCGTGGTATTCTTGGTAACCAGAACAGTGTCTGGAACATTTAACTAATGTTGAATGAACGAATGTGTGAATGAAATAAGTCACAATCTTTTGATTCCAAGGACAGTATGTACTGCACAAACCGCCCTTTTTGGCCCCAGATTTGTGCAAATGAAGTAATCAAAGAGCCTAGAGTTATTCTGGTAGGTGTCCTTATTCCTTCAGTCTTAGTTAGGTGTTACATCTCATGAAAAGGCTAAGCATTTAGACATGAAGGCCTTGATAGCAAATGTGAATTTTACTCATTGTGTCCTGGTTCATTAGTATTTTTGTAAATAAATAACCAGACAAGCCTGGAAAGCTTGTCTGGTTCTTTCTAGACATTGAATTTTGATCTTGAGTGGAGGGGATTGGTTCTAGAATGAGATAGTTTGTTTCTTTCTCTCTCTCTCTCTCTCTCTCTTTCTTTATAGATTTTATTTATTCATGAGAGACACAGAGAGAGGCAGAGACATAGGCAGAAGGAGAAGCAGGGAGACTGATGTGGGACTTGATCCCAGGACTCCAGATCACGCCTTGGCTCAACCACTGAGGCACCCAAGTGCCCCTAGAATGTGGTAGTTTCATATAGTATTACATACCAAATCCTCTAGAGTAGCAATTGGAATTTTTACAGAGAACAGGGTTTTTTTTCAATTACACTATTTAAAAAAAAATCTCTTGTGTGTATGTATGTATGTATGTATCCATCCATCCTCTGAACCATTTAATTTGGAATTATTACATATGGGGGATAAGTCCTTGTCATTTGTTTTTTCTTTTCTTTTTTAAGATTTATTTACTTATTTGAGAGGGAGAGAGCATGAGGGTGCATGCAAACCTGGAGAGGGTGAGGGATCAGGTGAGTCCCAAGCAGATTCCTTACTCTGTGTGGAGCCCAACATGGGACTCAACCCCATGACCTGAGATCATGACTTAAGCCAAAATCAAGAGTTGGGCACTTAACTGACCGAGCCTCCCAGGTGTTTCTCTCTTTTCTTTTTCTTTTTTTTTTCCAAGAATTTATTTTTATTTTTTATTTATTTATTTTTAATTTAATTTTATTTTTATTATTTTATTTATGATAGGCACACAGTGAGAGAGAGAGAGGCAGAGACATAGGCAGAGGGAGAAGCAGGCTCCATGCACCGGGAGCCCGACGTGGGATTCGATCCCGGGTCTCCAGGATGGCGCCCTGGGCCAAAGGCAGGCGCTAAACTGCTGCGCCACCCAGGGATCCCCCAAGAATTTATTTTTAGGTAATCTCTACATCCAATGTGAGGCATAAACCCACAACCCAGAGATCACGATTCACAAGCTCCACCAACTGAGCCAGCCAGGCGCCCCTCATTTGATTTCTATTAATTACTCATTTGAGAACTTTATCATGTTGTAGAAGGAGGGAAATAAACCTAGGACTTTCACTCCCCACCTGAGACCTGAGTCTGTAGCAGTGAAGATACTGTCTGAACATTTAGTAATTGGGGATCCCTGGGTGGCACAGCGGTTTGGCGCCTGCCTTTGGCCCAGGGCGCGATCCTGGAGACCCAGGATTGAATCCCACATCGGGCTCCCGGTGCATGGAGCCTGCTTCTCCCTCTGCCTATGTCTCTGCCTCTCTCTCTCTCTGTGTGTGACTATCATAAATAAATAAAAAAAATTAAAAAAAAAATGAACATTTAGTAATTGAAGAGCAGAAGAAAAGGAAAATAGGGGAGAATGTTATGAATTTTTAGGCTTGTGTGGGACAACTGCCCTTATCACTCCTAACCTCACCTCCCTTCCCAAATTTTGCCACTTGGATTTTTTCCCCTGTGCTCCTTCTCCGTTCCCTGATAGATATGGGTTGTTTTTCTAAGGAGTGCCTATGAGTCTTCAGTAGTCCAATGTCTGCTAGAATGCTTTGTGAGAGGAAACTCCTTTTCTTTTTTCTTTTTTTTTTTTTAAAGATTTTATTTATTTATTCATGATAGTCACAGAGAGAGAGAGAGGCAGAGACACAGGCAGAGGGAGAAGCAGGCTCCATGCACCGGGAGCCCGATGTGGGATTCGATCCCGGGTCTCCAGGATTGCGCCCTGGGCCAAAGGCAGGCGCCAAACCGCTGCGCCACCCAGGGATCCCTCCTTTTCTTGAAGAGACATTTTTCCTTTCTCCTAGTCAAGGAGTCTTTCTGGATTGTCTGGCCATTGGATCCACCTTTCCCTTTGGAGTGGCTCCAAACTGGTGCATTTCTTTATTTCCTTTTTAAGTTGTTCTACCATATATTCCATGATAGCCTTTATGTTATGTTATCATCTCCAGGTTAAATAGTTCTGAGTCACAAGCTTCTAGTTGAGAGAGAGAAAATGAAAGGGATTAGATGTATGGTTGGGTGTGTGTAGTGTGTTTTTTCTAGTTGCTCTGGTAATGCAGATTGTGTATCTAATTTAGACCTTTTTCAAAAGGCTTTTTTTTTTTTTAAGATTTTGTTTATTTATTTGAGAAAGAGTGTGCACGAGAGAGCATGAGTGGGGTGAGGGGCAGAGGGAGAAGCCCAGTCCCCACTGAGTCTGAGGACTCCACAATCATGATCTGCACTGAGGGCAGGCTCTCAGTTGATTGTGCCACCTCGGTGTCCCTTCAATAAACTTATTTTTTTAGATGACTAAAGAGATTTTGGTAAAAAGACATTCCTAAAAGGGGGTGGCATTGAATTTAAAAAATTTTGTATATAGTAAAACTCAAAATTTTAATTTTTTTAAGATTTTTATTTATTCATTCATGAGAGACACAGAGAGAGAGGCAGAGACATAGGCAGAAGGAGAAGCAGGCTCCATGCAGGGAGCCCGATGTGGGACTTGATCCCGGGTCTCCAGGATCATGCCCTGGGCTGCAGGCAGCGCTAAACCGCTGAGCCACCCGGGCTGCCCCAAAAATTTTAAATTAATTTAAAAAATTCCAGTACAGTTAATGTACAATGTTATATTAGTTTTGGGTATACAATATAAAGTATTCAACGATTCTATATTACTCATCATGATAAGTTAGTTTACTCATTATGATAAATTTGTTTACTCTTTAATCCCCATCACCTATTTCACCTATCCCCCACCCCTGCCCCTCTGGTAATCATCAGTTTGATTTCTATAGTTAAAAGTGTGTTTCTTGGTTTGTCAAAACTCTTTCATTTTCAGTCCTGAGTTGTTTTTTGTAAGATTTTATTTATTTATTCATGAGAGACACACAGAGAAAGAGAGAGGCAGAGAGAGAAGCAGGCTCCATGCAGGGAGCCCGATGTGGGACTCGATCCCGGGTTTCCAGGATCACACCCCGGGCTGAAAGCTGGCGCCAAACTGCTGAGCTACCAGGGCTGCCCTTCAGTCCTGAGTTTTAACAGTGCATAAGATTTTTGTAATTATAACCACCACTAACAGTATACAGAACAATTCCAACACCTCAGAGAATTCCCTTGTGTTACCTCTTTGTAGCCCCTGCTTCCCCATTCTTAACATTTGAAGGTATTTGTTTTTTATTTATTTTATTTATTATTTATTTATTTATTTATTTATTTATCTATCTATCTATCTATATTTATTTATTTTTTGTTTTTTAAAGAGAAAAATTTTCATGGCTAGAATATGTTAGAACTGGAATCAGTGGATAACTGAGTATCCTAATTGTTGGTTATCTTCTGGAAATATAAAAGGTAATTCCAGTCTTTAGCATTCAATAAAGTAATAATTATCCTTATAGATGGAGGAATGTTTATAAAGGCTTTAAATTAAAAGATTTATTGTATAACTTCTAGAACCTGTCAAGTGAGGCTAATCTCATAATGTCAGGTTACAATAGGGACCGTCTAACAGAATTTGGGGGCTGATTCTGTGATAAAATCATAATGGGTAATATCATATATCCTCTCATCTCCCTTTAATAAATCTAGACTTCCCATTTACTGCTATTGCAGGGTTAGCTAGAGATTAATTTTGTCAAAGATTATGCTATGAAGTCTCAGTTTTTCTCCCTAGTTTCTCTCTAGCATTGTCACTTTCTGTTAACCTACCTATGTATTCCCAGCATTTAAAGTTGTTTTAGCTATTCAACTTTCCTAGGGATTGAGGGGAAGATATGCTCTCTGTATATACTGAGCTAATGGTAGTTTTCAGTTATCTTATTAGTTCCAGCCTGAAGCAGTTAATAATAAACTCCATCATTTCCTTACAAAATTTACAAATTCTTACTCTGAGTCCTGGCTCCAGGATCTGTTTTTCCTGTATCTCTTCACCAAGAACATATACCTCCTCATTTCCTGCATTTTTTAAGCAGTTCACTTGAGGAATTATCATTTGACCCTTTAGCTGGGTGTATTTACTGCTAAAATAAAGAAAGTTAGTCTGGGCAGTCCCCTGTATTGTGGTATTGCTAGAGCCAGGTGTTGCGACTCACAGTCCTCCAATGCAAACTCGGGAAGAACTGATGGCTTTTCCCTCCCTGACTCTGTAGGTTGTCCTCCCCTGGTGCTTTAGTCACTTGGGAGACCACCAGGCAAATGCTTATTTGCCTTCAAGGGAAATGCGATCCTGATTATCCACGCCTTCTGGAGGAGGATTATGTGGATTAAAAGAAATCCATGAGTAATCCAGAAGCTTTATTTAAACTGCAGTTTAACCACATTCTTCCTGACCATAGTTTTTCCTTGCATTTCTAATAATTACTTTATAATATTTACTGATTTAATATATCTCTCCTATCATTTAGAAGTATTGGCAGTTGTGAAATAGGAAAAGGATGGGGCGGGGGAGGTCAAAGGAGCTAGATAATGAATAGGCTTTGCCCTACATAATTTGATCTTGACTGGGTGGTTTAACCACAGTGCTTACTAGACCTTGAAGACCTGAATTCCATGAATTCCTTACCTGCTGAGCCACTGGAAGAAATTTGAGGTGACTGTCAACAAGAGGTCAAATTCCATTTTGAGATATTCACACTTTACTAGTTTAAATATTGAACTTTCATGATTTAAAAATGAATATTTCAGATCATCAGAATTATAAATTTAATATAATTTGAAGTTTTAAAAATGTTTAATAATTTAACCTATTGACAATATTCATAGGAATTAAACTGAGAAACTGCAGTTTGAATGCTCAATTTTTGTAGACAGACTACCCACTACTGTTTTTTTTTTTTTTTTAAGATTTTATTTATTCTTGAGAGACAGAGAGAGAGAGAGGCAGAGACATGGGCAGAGGGAGAAGCAGGTTCCATGCAGGGAACCCTATGTGGGACTTGATCCCGGGACTCCAGGATCACGCCCTGAGTCAAAGGCAGATGCTCAACCGCTGAGCCACCCAGGCATCCCAACTCACTACTACTTCTGACAAGTTACTTACATGTAGTTACTTTTTTATTAAATAGTTGAATTATGGTCACTTGAAATTGTGTGTGGGGTTTGTTTGTTTGTTTTTTTTTTTTTGGTGCCAAATGTGTTTTTATTAAAGCTCAGGGACAGGAACTGCGGGCAGAAAGAGCTGCCTAAGATTGTATATTCTTGAGTTATTGATTTAGTGTAGGTCTTGTATTAGATACTTTTTTTTTTAAGATTTTATTTATTTATTCATGAGAGACACAGAGAGAGAGGCAGAGACACAGGCAGAGGTAGAAGCAGGCTCCATGCAGAGAGCCCCACACGGGATCACGCCCTGGGCTGAAGGCAGGTAGGCGCTCAACCGCTGAGCCACCCGGGCTGCCCAGATACTATTAAAATTAGTGTTTTCCACTAGCTTTAGAAATCATTACAAATTGACGTTATGTTATCATAACTAAAATTATAATCTGTTAGCTAAAACTTTGCAGGGGTGCCTACGTGGCACAGTTGGTTAAGCATCCTACTCTTGGTAGGCTCTCTCTCAAATAAATAAATCTAAAAAAAATAAATCTTAAAAGAAATAAAACTTACCTCTGCAGTTGTATATTTTATTTTATTTTGTTTATTTTTTGCAGTTGTATATTTAAAAAAGGCTCCATATTTATCACCTAGATAAATCTATATGTATGATATATAGATGGCAAAAAATATATAAATATCATTCCTCCCCTCCTTTTTTTTTTTTTTTTTAAGATTTTATTTATTCCTGAGAGAGAGGCAGACACACAGGCAGAGGGAGAAGCAGGCTCCATGCAGGGAGCCTGATGTGGGATTTGATCCCAGGACTCCAGGATCATGCCTGAGCCACCCAGGCATCCCAGGGCTCGAACTTAATAACCCTGAGATCAAGACCTGAGCTGAGATCAAGAGTCATTTGCTTGGGGTACCTGGGTGGCTCACTTGGTGAGGCATTGGACTCTTGATATTAGCTTAGGTCATGATTGTGGGGTTGTGGAATTGGGCTCCGAGCTCAGTGGGGAGTCTGCTTGAGTTCTTTCCCTCCCTCTTTCTCTTGCTTGGGTGTACTCTCTCTCTCTCTCAAGTAAATAAATAAATCTTAAAAAAAAAATAGAGGGGTGCTTGCGTGGCTCAGTCGATTGAGTGTCTGGCTCTTGATTTCCTCTCAGGTCATGATCTCAGGGTCCTGGGATCAGACCCTGAGGGGACTCTGCATTTAACGGGGCATCTGCTTGAGGATTCTCTCCCTCTCTTGCTCCTTCCCCCACTCAGGTGCTCTCTCTCTTTCAAAATGAATGCATCGTGAAAAAAAAAAAAAAAGATGCTTGGGGTGCCTGGGTGGCTTAATCAGTTAAGCATCTGCCTTTGGCTCAGGTCATGATCCCAGGGTCCTGGAATTGAGCCACATGTCAGGCTCTCTGATCAGTGGGAAGCCTGCCTATCCCTCTCCCTGCACTCTGCCTGCTTGTGCACTCTCTTTCTGTCTAATAAATCTTAAGAGAAATTGTGGCTGTCAATATAGCCTGTTAGAAAAACTGGTCTTTTACTTCTGAAGGAAGGTTGGTCCAAAAACCTGAAAGAACCTTCTATATGAACATGTTCAAGCATGTAGTACTTTTGTACCACATGACATTCAGATAAAATGTTTTGAAAATAGGAAAGAGAAAAAGAAAGACTGCTCTTTTTGCTTACTATATGAATTAGACTATAGTAATAATTAACATTTATTGGATGGTTACTAGTGTGCCAGATTATTCTAAGTGTTGTTTCTAGATTTTATCTCTATAACCAACTTGTAGGGAAGATATGATGACATCCTCACTTAAGAGATAAGGAAACTGAAGCTTTGGGATGTTAACATGCCAAGCAACACATAGTTTGGAAAAAGTCTGGTTTCTAACTCCGGTCTCTGTGACTCTAGAATTTATACATTTTTTTTTTTTAAGATTTTATTTTTACGTAATCTCTGTACTCAATGTAGGGCTTGAATTTATAACCCATCGACCAAGGGTTGAATGCTCCACTCACTGACCCAGCCAGGTGCCCTTGGAAATTTATATTATTAACTGATTGCCTCATTTAGTTCTTTATTTCTTCAGAGAAAGGTTGAAAAAGACCTTTAAAAAATATATATGTAAATATAGTATATATATATGTGTAGACATATATAAATATCTAGTATATGTAATATATATATTTTACACTATATTATGTATATATACTATACTATATATAAAGTATTGTGTTTTTTAGTATCCTAATCACCAGCTTTATCTTCCAGTACATGTGTAGCATTTGGAAACAGGAAGCAATTTTCTGGTCATTTAACCATTGACCTTTTGTTTTAAAAATTGAAGTATTAGTTTCAGGTGTATAACATATTGATTCAGCAATCAGTACATTACTCACTGCTCGCTATGATAAGTGTAGTCACCATCTGTCATCAAACAATGTTATTACAGTATTACTGACTGTATTCCCTATGCTGTATTTTTTATCTTGTTGACTTCCTGATTTTATAAGCTGGAAGTGTGTACCTTTTAATCCCTTTATCTGTTTTACCTTCCCCCCACTCCCCTCCCAACTGTTAACTTTCTTTTTCTCACTACTCTTAAATAAGTTGATATGGATATAGCCTAATTTTATTGATAAGAGTTAATTATTAAACAATAAATTAGTCATTTGATGTAGTAAGCTTTTGTTTTGAATGTATGATAAGCTTTTCCTTTTGCCGTGGCTTTATAATTAGAAAGTCTGTGGTTTTATGCTTTATTATATATATGTAACTGTCAAAAATGCTTAATGTATGACCTACTATAGTTAGATGTCCTAGTAAGCTGGTATAAATCATCTTTACAGAATTTTCAAATAAGAAAATTCAAAAGTATTTTCCCCCCTACTATTCAGGTAATTTGTTTGGGTGATACATTCAAACACGTTGCTAAGCTTGATCTGAAGGTTTTGGAGGATATAAATTTACTCTTGAATAAATGAACCAAGAAATTACAGTTATTAATCCTTTAACTTAAAAAAATGAGTAGAGAAGCATTGCACTTATATTTTTTGACCTCCTTCCCCATATTCACGAGAGAAGAATATGACCGTTAACACTATATCTGCCAAAAAAAAACCACAACAACACTATTATCTGCCATTAATAATACTCAGACATAATAGTAGGAGATGCCTAGGACACAGAAGATTTTCTGCCTACCTCTGCGAGGTTCTGAGTGGACTTAAATTGGGGCAGTTATTTACCCTCTCAGTAGTCTGAACTTTTTATGTTTTTTTTTTTTTTTAACTTTTTATGTTAACAGTAATCTTAGTGACTTGCCAGTGTTGTTTTAGTTACCCACTTCTCTTTTACTTAACATTTCCCAAACTATATATTATTTTACAAAATATAAAGCAAGCACTTAGGCGTGCCTGACTGGTTCAGTTGGTAGAGCATCTGATTCTTGATCTTTTTTTTTTTTTCAAGATTTTATTTATTTTCCATGAAAGACAGAGAGAGAGAGAGAGAGAGAGAGAGAGAGAGAGGCAGAGACAGGCAGAGGGAGAAGCAGGGTCCACATAAGGAGCCCGATGTGGGACTTGATCCTGGGATTCCAGGATCACACCTTGAGCCGAAGGTAGAGGCTCAACTGCTGAGCCACCCAGACATCCCATGATATTACTTTAAAAAAAAAAAAAAAAAAGCAGCAAGCACTTAGAATGAGAAAATCCTGTCTTGTCAGTTCCATAATAATCATTTTGAGGTAAACATGAATTTTGAATTCATCCGTAGGCAATGGTTTCTGTAGACGAGGGTTGAGTATTTATAAAGTTACAAGTATTATTTTTTCATTACTAGAAGCCATTGAAGTATTATCAATTTGGAAAATGAACTATTTAATAGATTAGAGAAGTTTTGTACTTGGTTTTATCTATTTACATGCTAAGGCTGGGATCTGATATCAGTAAAGAAAAATTTTTTTTTTTTTTTTTTTAATGATAGTCACAGAGAGAGAGAGAGGCAGAGTCATAGGCAGAGGGAGAAGCAGGCTCCATGCACCGGGAGCCCGACGTGGGATTCGATCCCGGGACTCCAGGATCACGCCCTGGGGCCAAAGGCAGGCGCCAAACCGCTGCGCCACCCAGGGATCCCAAGAAAAAAAATTTTTTAGAAGCCCATTGCTTTTTGAAGTCTTTATATTTTACTGACTGTGTTAATAGTGTTTGCTTTAATGTGTAATTCTAAAAAAGTAGCAGTTTAGAGAAAATAGCAGTTTGGTGAAGCTACATAGTGAAATACTTAATTTTTTATTTATTTTTTAAAAGCCGTTTTTTTTTTTTTTTTAAGATTTTGTTTACTTATTTATGAGAGACACAGAGGCAGAGACAGAGGGAGAAGCAGGTTCCATGTAGGGAGCCCAGTGCGGAACTCGATCCCGGTACTCCGGAATCACACCTTGAACAGAAGGCAGATGCTCAACCACTGAGCTACCCTGGCGTCCCAGTACTTTACTTTTTTATTTTATTTTATTTTATTTTTTTAAAAGATTTTATTTATTTATTCATGAGAATGCACAGAGAGGAGAGAGAGAGAGGCAGAGACGCAGGCAGAGGGAGAAGCAGGCTCCATGCACCAGGAGCCCGACGTGGGATTTGATCCCGGGTCTCCAGGATCGTGCCCTGGGCCAAAGGCAGGCGCCAAACCGCTGCGCCACCCAGGGATCCCAGTACTTTACTTTTTAAAAAAGATTGATTGGTTAATTTATTTGAGAGATAGAGACCAAGATAGTAAAACTGAGGAGGAGAGGGAGAAGCAGGCTATCCACTCCCCACCAAGCAGGGAGCCTGATGTGGGGATATGGGAATGCAGGGCATGACTTGAGCTGAAGGCAGACACTTAAACTGAGCCACCCAGGTGCCCCAATGGCAAAATTTTTAAAGATTTTTTATTTTTTATTAATGATAGTCACAGAGAGAGAGAGAGAGAGAGAGAGGCAGAGACACAGGCAGAGGGAGAAACAGGCTCCATGCACCGGGAGCCCGACGTGGGATTTGATCCCGGGTCTCCAGGATCGCGCCCTGGGCCAAAGGCAGGCGCCATACTGCTGCGCCACCCAGGGATCCCAAAATTTTTAAAGAAAAGATGAATTTATTAGTGAGTATGGGGAAGGGGCTGAGGGAGAGAATGTCAAGCCAACTCCCCCCTGAGCATGGAGCCTGAGGCAGGCTCCATCCCATGACCCATGAGATCATGACCTGAGCCGAAATCTGGAGTTGGATGCTTAACCAACTGAGGCACCCAAGTACTCCTATAATGGCAAAAACTTTATTTTTTATTTTTTATTTTTTTTAATTTTTATTTATTTATGATAGTCACAGAGAGAGAGAGGCAGAGACATAGGCAGAGGGAGAAGCAGGCTCCATGCACTGGAAGCCTGATGTGGGATTCGATCCTGGGTCTCCAGGATCGCGCCCTGGGCCAAAGGCAGGCACCAAACCGCTGCGCCACCCAGGGATCCCTATGGCAAAAACTTTAAAGTAACTTAAATGTTCTTCAGTGAGGGATTGACTTAAAAAAGTAGTACATTTTTTGTGATTGAATGCTCTATAGCCATAAAACAGATGAGGAAAGTTTTTTCTCTCCACCCAACATGGAACTTCCACTCAGGACCATAAGGTCAAGAGTTCACATGCCCTACTGTCTAAAACAGCAAAGCGCTCTAGAGGAAAGTTTTCTTTTTTTTTTTAATTTCTTTTTAAAGATTTTATTTATTCATGAGAGACACAAAGAGAGAGGTGGAGACACAGGCAGTGGGAGAAGCAGGCTCCTCCATTCAGGGACCTCCATGTGGTACTCTATCCCGGGACTCCAGGATCATGCCCTGAGCCAAAGGCAGATGCTCAACCACTGAGCCACCCAGACATCCCTAGAGGAAACTTTTTATGTACTGGTGTGGAATGATTTTACCAAATAAATGGGCAAAATGAAAAAAAAAAAACAAAAAACAAAACAAAAAAGATGTGGTCACAGTATGTGTAGAATCCTACCATTACTATCTTTTAAAAAAGAAGGTAGACTCCATATATGTATTTTAAATACAGTATTTCTGAAGGGATACCCAACAAAGTGGTACGTGTTGGTTGCCTCTGGGGAGAGGAACCTTTGTTACTGAGGGACATGAGTGATAGGGATACTTTATTGTATATCCTTGTGGGTTTGAATTTCCGTTTGTGCTTCTCCCCTCTTGTGCTTTTTTTTTTTTTTTTAATTTTTTTTAAACTTTTATTTATTTATGATAGGCACACAGTGAGAGAGAGAGAGAGGCAGAGACACAGGCAGAGGGAGAAGCAGGCTCCATGCACCGGGAGCCCGACGTGGGATTCGATCCCGGGTCTCCAGGACCGCACCCTGGGCCAAAGGCAGGCGCCAGACCGCTGCACCACCCAGGGATCCCCTCTTTTGTGCTTTTTAAAACATTCTAGTTGACATAGCCTTATGTGCTTTTGAATTTTGAATAACATTCACACAGAAGGTGAATATAATGAATGCATATATTTAAAAAGGGAAATTCAACTAGTTTGAAGATTAAAAAGATAACCTGTAAGATATCACAAATTAAACAAAATGGACAATAACTATATACGTATCATTAAGACTTTAAAAGTTGTATTTAGGGCAGCCCCAGTGACTCAGCGGTTTAGCGCCGCCTACAGCTCAGGGCGTGATCCTGGAGACCTGGGATCGAGTCCCACGTCAGGCTCCCACCATGGAGCCTGCTTCTCCCTCTGCCTGTGTCTCTGCCTCTCTCTCTCTCTCCTCTCTGTGTATTCTCATGAATAAATAAATAAAATCTTTTTTTTTTTTTTTTTTTAATTTATTTATTTTGATAGTCAGAGAGAGAGAGAGAGAGAGAGGCAGAGACACAGGCAGAGGGAGAAGCAGGCTCCATGCACCGGGAGCCTGACGTGGGATTCGATCCCGGATCTCCAGAATCGCGCCCTGGGCCAAAGGCAGGCGCCAAACCACTGCGCCACCCAGGGATCCCAATAAATAAAATCTTAAAAAAAAAAGTTGTATTTATTCTGTTTTCTACATTGGCTAGTTTTATACCTGTCCTGCAGTTAATGCATAGGTGGATAAATGGAGGTCACTATTCCCATGCATTCATTATGGATTGAAAACTACACCTCCTCCACCACTTCCTACCTACTGGAATTTTTTCAGATTAGAAATAGCTGTGTGCTTAGCATCAAAAACAAACCAAACCAAACCAAAAGGATTATCTTAGCTTTAACATTTACCAGTCACTATATGATTTTGAGCAAGGAATTGAACGCTGGATATGAAGTAATATTTGTTGAGTACCTGCTTTAAATACAACCCTGTGTTAGCCATATTGATAATGATAGCCAAAGTTACACACACACACACACACACACACACACAGTCTACACACTTTACTGCATAGTGCTTTTTAAAAAATATTTTTATTTATTTATTCATGAGACACACAGAGAGGCAGAGACACAGACAGAGGGAAAAGCAGGCTCCCTGGTAGGAGCCTGATGTAGGACTCGATTCCGGAACTCCAGGATCACGCCCTGGGCTGAAGGCAGATGCTCAACCCCTGAGCCACCCAGGCATCCCCTAAAGATTTTATTTTTAGTAATCTCTACACCCGATGTGGGGCCTGAACTCAAAACACCAAGACCAAGAGTTGCACGCTATAGCAACTGACCCAGCCAGTTACCCTTTTCTGCCCATTTTTATTTTTATTTTTATTTTTAATTTTTATTTATTTATGATAGTCACACACACAGAGAGAGAGAGAGTCAGAGACATAGGCAGAGGGAGAAGCAGGCTCCATGCAGGGAGCCCGATGTGGGATTCGATCCCAGGTCTCCAGGATCGCGCCCTGGGCCAAAGGCAGGCGCCAAACCGCTGTGCCACCCAGGGATCCCTCTGCCCATTTTTAAATTGGATTGTTTGTTTTTTGGTGTTAAATTACAGAGGGTCTGTACATACTTTATTTTGTTTTTAAAACTATTTATTTATTTGTTTATTTTTTTAAGTAAGCTCTGTGCCCAGAGTGGGGCTTGAACTCATGACCCAGAATCAGGAGTCGGCATGCTCCACTGACTGAGGCAGCCTGGTGCCCCATCTTCTTTATATATTTTGGATACTAACCTTTTATCAGATATATGATTTTTGGTCTCTCTCTCCGTCATTTTATTGCCTTTTTGTTTAGTTGATGGTTTTCTTTGCTTTGCAAAAGCTTTTTAGTTTGATGTAGTCCCTGTTGTTTATTTTGCTTTTGTTTCCCTTACCTGGGAGACAGATCCAGAAAAATATTGTCAAGGTTGATGTCCAAGAAATTATTGCTTATGTTTAGTTTTATGGTTTCAGGTCTCACACTTACATCTTTAATCCATTTTGAGTTTTTTTTGTGTGTGTAAGATGTAAGAAAGTCTAGTTTCATTTTTTGTATGTAGCTCTCCAGTTTTTGGAGAGACATTTTTCCGTATTGTATATTTTTGCATTCTTTGTCAAACATTAATTGACCATGTAGGTATGGGTATGTGGTCCTTCTATTCTGTTCCATTGATCTATATGTCTTTGTGCTAGTACCATGTCGTTTTGATTATTATAGCTTTGTGATATAGTTTGATGTCTGGGATTTTGATACCTCCAGCTTTGTTCTTTCTCAAGGTCTCAAGGTTGCCTTGGCTATTTGGGTTCTTTTGTGGTTCTGTACAAATGTTAGGATTATTTGTTCATGGTCTGCTAAAAATACTATTGGTATTTTGAGAGATCGCATTGAATCTGTTGATTGCTGTGGGTAGTATAGACATTTTAACAGTATTCTTCCAGTCTATGAGCAGATGTATTTTTCCATTTATTTGTGTCATCTTTTTTTTTTTTTTTTTAGATTTTTTATTTATTCATGATAGACATAGGGAGAGAGAGGCAGAGACACAGGCAGAGGGAGAAGCAGGCTCCATGCAGGCAGCCCGACATGGGACTCGATCCCGGGTCTCAAGGATCACACCCTGGGCCAAAGGCAGGCGCTAAACCGCTGAGCCACCCAGGGATCCCCTATTTGTGTCATCTTTGATTTATTTCTCAGTGCCGTATAGTTTTGAGAGTATAGGTCTTTCATGTCTTTGGTTAAATTTATTCCTAGTTATTTTATTCTTTTGGATGTGCTTATAAATGGGATTGATTTCTTAATTTTCCTTTCTGCTATTTTGTTGGTAGTGTATAGAAATGCAACAGATTTTTATATCTTGATTTTGTATCTTACAACTTTACTGAATTTATCAGTTCTAATAGTTTTTTTTTGTGTGTGTGTGTCTTTAGTGTTTTCTGAATATCCTATCATGTCATCTGCAAATAGTGACAGTTTTACTTCTTCCTTACCAATTTGGATGCCTTTTATTTCTTTTCTTTTTTTTTTTTTAATGGTTTTACTCACACTTCCTTTTTTTTTTTTTAAGATTTTATTTTATTTATTTATTCATGAGAGAAACACAAGAGAGAGAGAGGCAGAGACACAGGCAGAGGGAGAAGCAGGCTCCATTCAGGGAGCCCGACGTTGGACTGGATCCCGGGTCTCCTGGATCACAACCCAGGCTGCAGGCGGCGCTAAACTGCTGTACCACCGGGGCTGCCCGCCTTTTATTTCTTTTCATTGTCTGATTCCTGTGGCTAGAACTTCCAGTACTATGTTGAATAATAGTGGTGAGAATTTTTTCTCCATTTTTTGGTAAATAGATTTGTTGATTTTCTATGGATGTGTATGTTCATGCACGTATACATGTATGTATACACACACTCATATAAAATTACAACTGTACAATTCATTCATTGAAAATGTACAATTCAGTAGTTTTTGTATATTCCTATACCAATTTTTAAAAAATCAATTTTAGGGGCAGCCCAGGTGGCTCAGCGGTTTAGTGCCACCTTTGGCTCAGGTTGTGATCCTGCAGACCCGCGATCAAGTCCCCTGTCGGGCTCCCTGTGGGTAGCCTGCTTCTCCCTTTGCCTGTGTCTATGCCTCTGTCTTGCTCTATGTGTCTCATGAATAAATAAATAAATAAATCTTTAAAAAAAACTTTAAGAAAATTTTTTATCCCTATAAAAAATTAACCTTTTAGCTATCATTGTTCAATTTCATCCATGCCCCCAGCCCTAAGCAATGATTGATCTACTTTATGTCTCTATAGATTTTCCTATTCAGGACATTTCATATAAGTGGAATCTTGTAAAATGAAGTCTTTTGTGATTAGCTTCTTTTACTTAATGTCTTCAGGTTCATCTATATTGTAGTGTGTATCATTACTTAATTTTTTGCTGAAGAATTCTGTTTTCTTTTTTTAAAATTTAATTTATTTACCTGTAATAGAGAATGAGACACAGTGCATGAGCACAGAGGCGCAGAGCAGAGGGAGAAACAGACTCCCGGCTGAACAAGAAGCCTAGTGTGGGGCTTGATCTCAGGACCCTGAGATCATCAAGGCAGACGTTTAAGCTACTGAGCCCCCCAGACACCCTGTTTTCTTTTTAAACTCCATTCGTAAGTGTGTTTTGCTAAGTATTAAGGTTGTTAATCAGGAGATTGTCTATGACCAAGGTTTTCCTTCTCTATATCATCTAACATTTTGTTACGTATTTATTAAACTGTAAAAGTATTGGCGGAGAATGGGAAATGGTGTAAATTTTAAAGCGAGTTTAGCTGTTAGTGTCATGGGCAAGAAATTTTTTTTTTTTTTTTTTTAAGATTTCATTTATTTGAGAGAGAGAGGGAGAGATTGAAAGGGAGCATGAGCAGGGCAGAGAGGGATCAGCCGACTCCCTGCTGAGTGGGAAGCCCGACACAGGGCTGGATCTCAGGACCCCAAGATCATGACCTAAGCCAAAGGCAGATGATAACTGTCTGAGCCATTCAGGTGCCCCTCATTGGCAAGAGTTTTTTTTTTTTTTTTTTTTTTTTTTTAAGATTTTATTTATTCCTTTGAGAGAGAGAGTGCGCGCACATTCAAGTAGCGGTAGCTGGAGAGGGAGAAGCAGGCTGATAGGGAACCCAGTGTGGGGCTCAATACTAGGACCCTGGGATCAGCACCTGAGCCAAATGGAGATGCTTAAGTAACTGATCCACCCAAGCACTCCACTTTTTATGTTTTTCTCAATCCCTATTGTATCTTACATTCATTTGAACTAATACTGTGTATTATATCTACGGTTGAACCTAAATTAAGGAGATAGGTAATGAAATGTAGAATTGAAGTGTTGGAAAAGAGATAGTTTCATATTCAGAGCGCTTCTGTCCTGAAACCCAGTCCAGACTAGTCTCCCACAGTTTCATAGAATACTTTAAATGGCCTTACTTTAATCTCAGGTATTTTGCTGTGTGTATATTTTTTTTTTTTTATTTTTTATTTATGATAGTCACAGAGAGAGAGAGAGAGAGGCAGAGACACAGGCAGAGGGAGAAGCAGGCTCCATGCACTGGGAGCCCGATGTGGGATTCGATCCCGGGTCTCCAGGATCGCGCCCTGGGCCAAAGGCAGGCGCCAAACCGCTGCGCCACCCAGGGATCCCGCTGTGTGTATATTTTAAAGAATGATTTCTTAGTTAATCTATGAGGTTTAAAAGAACAGTAAGGCAGCCCCCGTGGCGCAGCGGTTTAGCACCGCCTGCAGCTCAGGGCATGATCCTGGAGACCCAGGATCGAGTCCCATGTCGGGCTCCCTGCATGGAGCCTGCTTCTCCCTCTGCCTGTGTCTCTGCCTCTCTCTCTCTCTCTGTCTCTCATGAATAAATAAATAAAATCTTTAAAAAAAAATGGAGGTTGGTTCGTGAAGTATTCTGTTTGTTTTTTGGCTCCAATCAGCCTTTTTTTTTTTTTTTTTTTGATTGTTTAGATTGGATTTGAATTGTTTTCAGTTTGGAGCGATTATGAATAAAGCAAGTATGAAGATTTATTATCTTTTTGTGTGAACAGAAATTTTCCTTGCCTCTGATAAATGTTCAAGAGTGCAATTGCTGCATTGTCTGGCAATTATATGTTTAGTTTTATAAGAAACTGCCATGAAACTCTTTTATCATACAAGGAATAACAGAGAAGCCTTATATAAACAGAAGCTAGCTGCAGTTTGTAAACAAATCCTAGCTAAGCTGCTGTTCTGGTTGTTTGCTTGGAGTTCCACCTGCTTGATCACCACCTAGTGACTGCCAGCCTTGTGTGCATTCTTTACTCAGACTGGAACTGAGGGCCAGACAGGTGGAGTGACATTAAATTCCCATCCCCCCCCCTTTTTTTTTGGTGGGCAGTAAAGCAAAGTTTATTGAGTGATAGTAAGGTTTACTGAGGGGATAGTACAAAGCTCCTAAAGGGGATGGGGACCTGAGAGGGTTGCCCAACATTAAAACATTTTTGTAAAAGGGGTGCCTGGCTGGCTCAGTTAGAGAGGATGCAACTCTCCATCTTGGGGTCATGAGTTAGAGCCCCACATTGGGTGTAGAGATTACTTAAATAAAAACTTTAAAAAAAATTGAAAAAAAGACTTCGTGATTTTGGGCTTCTTACTGGCAAAGCTTTTATTGGAACTCAGGTTTCTTGGTTACTAGTATTTTTTGTTTTTATAAATTAGGCTATTCTATCATATGTATATTTTGAATGGTCAAATAGTCCTTCAAGGTTTGCTATGAAAAACAATAGTATTATACTGTTCCACTCCCTTCTAATATAATTGTACTAGGGCATTTATCATTAGCATATATCTTATTTTGTACTAAATTATGTTCCTTTTATTTCTCCTTTATAATACAGTTAGTATTCTATATAACATATATATGTAATTATTTAAAATTATACCTTGTGTTAAATATAAATTTTATTTCAGTGTGGTAAAGAGGTTGTTATAAAATACTTCTAATTTTATCTTATTATCTTATTATTTTAAAGATTTCATCTATTCATTTTAGAGAGAGAGAGAGAGTGCACAAGCTGGGGAGAGAGGCAGAGGGAGAGGGAGAAGCAGACTCCGCTCTGAGCAGGGAATCTGACTTAGGGCTTAATCCCAGGACCTGGGACCATGCTGAAGGCAGATGGTCAACCAGCTGAGCTACCCAGGTGCCCCTTTATTATTTTTTTTAAGATTTTATTTATTAGAGGCCCCTGATGTGGGCCTCTGTTCCAGGACCCTGGGATCATGACCTGAGCCAAAGGCCGATGCTTAACCAACTAAGCCACCCAGGTGCCCCTAAATACTTGCTCTTTTAAAAAAGGGACCATTGGGTCTGACATGACTGAGCATGCCTAGAATAGGTGGGATTTGGTACATGGGAAAACTTTGGTGGGAAGGAGACTAGCATCTTGAAGAAACTGAAAGGAGGTTGTAAATAGTTTGAGAGAAGAAAGTGAGTGGGACAGATGTGTAGGATGAGTCCCAACAAGGAGGCAGGGGCTATGTGGGACCTTCTAGGAAGAAGGTTGGAGTGTTGTTTGGAATTAAAGCTGAGGCGTTTTATGGTATGAATTGCTTGACCAAGTTCAATTTATAGCTGAAATGGACTTAAAGATCATGTAACTGAACCATCCCACTAACAAATAAGAAAATGGAAGTTAAGGGAATTTTCCCAAGGTTAATGGATGAGTTGGAGCTTTAGCTTGACCTTGCTAGTTCATTGTTTACACTTGACTGCCAGGCAAAAGGATTGCATTTTATCTATCTATCTATCTATCTATCTATCTATCTATCTATCTATCTATCTATCTATCAGAGAGACAGAGAAGCAGAGACACAGGCGGAGGGAGAAGCAGGCTCCATTCAGGGAGCCTGACGCGAGACTCGATCCTGGGACCCCAGAATCATGCCCTGGGCTGAAGGCGGCACTAAACCACTGAGCCATCTGGGCTGCCCAAGCATTGCATTAAAAAAAAATTTTTTTTTTTTAGGTTCTCTCTCCACACAGAGTAAGACTTGAAATCACAACCCTAGGATCAAGAGTCGCATGTTCCACCAAATGAGCTAGCCAGGTGTCCCCACAGGGATTACATTTTAGATAGTTGGGAGCATATCAGTTTTCACCAAGACAATTCCAGGATGGAGATGGCTGGATGGCTGGGTGCAGGCTGGAGGTAGTAGATTTTGGGAAGCCACAAAATAACACCACGCCCTTCTGATTTTATCTTCTGGTCAAACTAAATATGAGTTCTGGTCTTAACTTAAGCTGTTATTTAATAGTTTTTATGTTAGTGTGCTTGTTTCTTCTTCTAGATAGTATGTCCTTTACTTTTTACTTCCTATACATTCTGGCTCAAATACTTAGTGATTAATTATAAGTTGTTCCAGCATCAGGTTTGAATTGGGCCATAGTCTTCATTTTATTTTCCTTTTTTTTTTTTTTTTTAAGATTTTATTTATTCATTAGAGACACAGAAGAGATAGAGAGAGAGAGGCAGAGACACAGGCAGAGGGAAAAGCAGGCTCCACGCAGGGAGCCTGATGTGGGACTCGATCCCGGGTCTCCCGGATCATACTCTGGACTGCAGGCAGCACTAAACTGCTGTGCCACCGGGGCTGCCCCATTTTATTTTCCTATATTGACTTATTAACCTGGTTATGTGTTTTGGTTCAGTAGACTTATGCTTGCCTGCAAAGACAGATTCATGCTCTCTGTAGCAAAGCTAATCTCCAGCAACATACTTTGATGACTGTACTTTTTTTTTTTTTTTTTTTTTTTTTAAGTAGGGTTCCAATGCGTGGAGCCCAATGAGGGCTTTGAACTCAGGACCCTGAGATCAAGACCTGAGCTGAGATGAGGAGTTGGACACTTAATTGACTGAGCCACCCAATTGCCCCTGATGACTGTGCTTTTAAGTGAAACTGAAAATAAGGAAATAGGAGCTCTGTAGTTTAGATCTTGTTTAGAGGATTATCTTAAGGAATTTATATGTACATAATTCACTAATATTAGGCATGGATTGGTTCTATGCTGGTGTATTATCTGGTTACTAAGGTAAAGTAAATAAGCTCTCATTTGGTGACTCACAATGAAGGCAGTCCCATTGTTCCTAACAAGTAAATAACAGTTTCTAAGGAGACAACTACCTTCTTTTTTTAACTATTTTGTTTAAATATATATTAATTTTTAATAGCTGCTTCATGTATATCATTTAAAATTAAAAATGAAGGGGCACTTGGACGGTTCAGTTGGTTAAGCGTCTGACTCTTGGTTTTGGCTGAGGTCATGATCTCGGGGTCCTAAAATTGAGCCCTGCGTTAGGTTCTCTGCCTTTCTCCCCCACCCCTTGCATGCATGTGCACTCTCTCTCTCAAATAAATAAAATTTTTTAAAAATTAAAAAAATGGGGGCAGCCCCAGTGGTGCAGCGGTTTGGCGCCGCCTGCAGCCCGGGTGTGATCCTGGAGATCCAGGATCGAGTCCCACATCGGGCTCCTTGCATGGAGCAATGGGTAAAGTGAAATATAAATCTCCAACTTTCTGCCAGCTACTCAATTCTCTCTCAGGAGGGAATCATTCTTCTAAGTTTTTTTTTTTTTTTTTTTTTTTTTTTTAGTGTTATTCCCTAGATAGCCACTGCATTTTTTTTTTTTTTTAAGATTTTATTTATTTATTTATGAGAGACACAGAGAGAGAGAGGCAGAGACACAGGCAGAGGGGGAGAAGCAGGCTCTACACAGGTAGCTCGACATGGGATTTGATCCTGGGTCCCCTGGATCACGCCCTGGGCTGATGGCTGCGCTAAAAGGCTGAGCCACCCGGGCTGCCCTAACCACTGCATTTGTTAATATATACACACCCCAAATCTCCACCCTCACAAAAGGGTAGCATAGTATACTCATTGTTCTTTGTGTCTCTTTGTCACTTTGTATATTTGATATTATATATCTGTAGGTATAGAACTGTTTTATTCCTTTTCATGGCTTTTTAAACATTCTGGTTGTCCATTTAATGTATGAATGGACATTGACATTCTATCTAACCTTTTGCTGTAGTTTTGACTAGTTTTATTTAGTTTTTGCTTTTATTTATTTATTTTGTTTTTTAGAGAAGGGGCTGGGCTGCATAGGGAGAGGGAAAGAGAATCTTAAGCAGGCTCCATACCCAGTGTGTGAGGCCAATGTGGGGCTCGATCTCAAGACCCAAAGATGGGTCTTAACCTAAGCTGAAATCAAGAATTGGACGCTTAACTGACTGAACCACTGGACTGGGGCACCCATTTTGGTTAGTTTTAAAGTGGCCAGGTTTGATATTAATGTGTGCAAAGAGAAAGGCCATGTTACTGATTGAGCCAAGGAAGAAAGATGAGTGGGAGAAAATCCAGGGAAAGGTAGAAGAATGAAAGGAAGAAAAAAACTTAAGGATAGAGGAATAAAGGATAAGGGTGAAAGAGCCCTGATCTTCCCAAGGAATACTGAAACCTAAGACCCAACCTTTCTGTTACTGTCTTGGAACCGAACTGAGTTGGTAGTTGTTAGCCATGGGATCTTGGGCAAGTTATCTGTCTTCTCTTCGCCTCCATTACTTTATCTGTAAAATGGGATAAATGGGTAACACCTCATCATGTATTAATTCATATAGAGATATTAGTGTAGCATCTATCCACAGTCAAAAAACTTTCTCCCCCATCTCACCCCCAAACTTTGGTCTCATTGAGACCTTTTCAGCTCATGTGTACTTAACCAAAACCATCTGGGTTGCACTAAGAGCCCCACTTTTGTATCCTATACCTTTGTCTTAGCTTTCACCCCATTCTTTTGAAATTCTTTTTTTTTTTTTTTTTTTATATTTTATTTATTTATTTAGGATAGTCACAGAGAGAGAGAGAGAGAGGCAGAGACACAGGCAGAGGGAGAAGCAGGCTCCATGCACCGGGAGCCTGACATGGGATTCGATCCCGGGTCTCCAGGATCGCGCCCTGGGCCAAAGGCAGGCGCCAAACCGCTGCGCCACCCAGGGATCCCTCTTTTGAAATTCCCATAGCTAATTACTTATTCCTTTCTGAGGGTGGGGAACCATCTCTTGTTATTTCTTGTACAGTTTAGTTTTCACCATGTATCTGCCACTAAAATACTTATTAGCACAATGCCTGGCTTATAGTAGGCACTTGGTAATGTTTGAATTAAACTGAAGAAAGCCTTGGGGCACCTGGGTGGCTCAGTCTGTTAAGCAGTCGACTCTTGATTTCAGCTCAGGTCTTGATCTCGGGTCATGAGTTCAAGCCCTGCGTTGGGAATGGCACCTACTTAAAAAAAATAATAAGAAAAGGTAAATTGGGGTCCATGCCTGGGTGACTCAGCAGTTGAGCATCTGCCTTTGGCTCAGGGTGTGATCCTGGGTCCAGGGATCGAGTCCCGCATCAGACTCCCTGTGAGGAGCCTGCTTCTGTCTATGTCTATGCTTCTCTCTCTGTGTTTCTCATGAATAAATAAATAAATATCTTTCTCATGAATAAATAAATAAATATCTTTTAAATAAAAAACATAGTGAACATAGTGAAAAAAAAAATGGTAAACCGAAGAAAACCTTGGGCCTAGGAAAATTGAACCTAGAGAAATGGTAACCTTTCCACCCTTTCCCCAGTTACCCAGTTTTCATTCCTTGAGGCAAGCAATAATTAAAAGTGCATACTTTATTTATTTTAAAAAATATTTTATTTATTTATTCATGAGAGACAGAGAGGCAGAAACACAGGCAATGGGAGAAGCAGGCTCCATGCAGGGAGCCCGATGCAGAACTCGATTCCGGGTCTCCAGGATCAGGCCCTGGGCTGAAGGCGGCGCTAAACCACTGAGCTACCCGGGCTGCCCATACATACTTTAAACATTGTTCTGCACATTGTAGTCACCCCAAGAAGAAGATGAATAGAAGTTCTAACAGTCCATTGAAATATCATGTCATATGGAGAAAATAAATCCATCTTTTCTCAGCTCTTAATCTGATTTAGGGTACAGGACATATAATAAAATAACCAGCACTACAAGACAACCTATAGTGTAATGCTTAATTGTGGTTTATTTTTATTTTCATTTTTATTTTTTTAAAGATTTTATTTATTTGAGAGAGCACGAGCTGGGGGAGGGGCGAAGGGAGAGGGAAAAGCAGGCTCTCCTGCTGAGCAGGGAGCCTGGCTGAGTAGGGAGCCTGATGTGGGGTTCGATCCTGCTTGAGCCAAAGGCAGACACCCAACTAACAGAGCCACCCAGGTGCCCCCTTAATTGTGTTTTTAAAAGCCTTCAGATTCTGAGGAGACCATCTTCTCACTGGTTCCCTAATGTTAACTTATTTTTCTCCTGGCCATACCAGCTCTTTGCCTCTTACTGGTCTCTTTTCAAGCCTAACTCACTTCAGAGTAATTCTGAATAAATAGGTGCCAGATTCCCTGGAGTTCAGAGCCTACTTTTCATTTCCACCCTTAACCAGATAGGTCAATTTAGTCATTCCTAGGGCTCCTCTGTCTGCTGAGCATGTTTAGTTATCATGTGGCTGGATGAGTACAGTGGTGGTTCTCTGTAACGTTTCTTTTCAAGCCTGGAAAACCACTGAAGATTTTATAAACAAAGCACTTGTGTTTATAATTGTGTTAACTCATCTTTCTTTTGTCTGTATAGAAACTTTTGGTCTGCTGATCTAAATAAGGAAATTTTGATTTTTTTTGTAACGGGAAGGAAGAATCCTTTTAAAATGGAAAATGGGTTTCCTAGTGCTGATTTTTTTTTTTATACTTAATGAGTTTGCTAAAGGCTGCTCACAGTAAGTATACCCAGGAAAGAAAAAAAGAGTTCCTAAGGAATTGTGTATCTTGCATTTAATGACCAGATTTTAGCTTATTTTGTAGAGCTGTTCTTTTTTTTTTAATTTTTATTTATTTATGATAGTCATCACAGAGAGAGAGAGAGAGAAAGATAGGCAGAGACACAGGCAGAGGGAGAAGCAGGCTCCATGCACCGGGAGCCCGACGTGGGATTCGATCCCGGGTCTCCAGGATCGCGCCCTGGGCCAAAGGCAGGCGCTAAACCGCTGCTCCACCCAGGGATCCCCTGTAGAGCTGTTCTTAACAGTTGATGAGATTATCAAATGAGAATGTTACATCCACTTAAGGGCCATAGGAGGCTCTTTGAATAGGCAATATAAAAAAATAAATAAAATTGAGCAGATAGTGAAATTTTAGTGAACATAATGGATAATAGTTTCTTTTCCTGTGATAACAAACTAGAAAATAAGAAAAGTTTATTTTCTAAACCATGATATTATGGTTCTATAAACAATGTTCCAAGGTTATGCCAAAGTGAATGTCCTCGTATGGTTCTGTATTTACAAGTTGTGTTGCTAATGCAAAAATATTTTGTGATTTTTATGTACCAAAAGCTTAAGAGCTTGTGCTTTTGTAAAATTTTGTAATAGGGGCTAGGAAATTATTTTGATGACTATTATTTTCTAAAATACATGTCTTTTCTCCATAAGAGGTCAAGTCATAGTAGGTTATTTCTGTTCCTATTTTCTTATCTAGAAAATGTAGTAATAATGTTAACCTGCTTGTTGTAAGCAATTTAACAGTAATTGAATGCGTCGCCAATATGTGAAATACTAGTGAGCTGACTCTAGTCAAAATTCAGACCTTTGGAATGTAAGATTTGTTTTGCCAAGAGGTTGGGACTGTCTTGGGCGTGCAAACTACAAAGACTTCCTGAAAAGTGTGGCAGAGAGCCTCTGCATTTTAGAGGTTCATTTTATGGTTTAGAGTACAGAGCTAGAAAAGGAGGCCTTCCCTTTAGGATGTTAGGCTGCTCCCCTAGAGCCCCAGGCTCCTTTAGTTTTGCATTGCAGTTCCCCATCACTCCTGAGAATTGTTCTACGAGCTTTTCTCTTCTCTTGGTTACTGTAACATCTCATCCCAGTCCGTAGGTCTTACTACAAAAGGATCTCTTTTTACTTGGTGTAGGTACTTCGGGTATTCTAAAGTGGACATAGTGGTTGAGCAGTGAGGTACTAGGCTAGGTGTGAGTGAGACAGACACCTGTGTATCCTATCTTCAGTAATGTTATGATGTTGGTGTTTGGGGGGATGCTGTTTTTTCATAGAGATGTAAGGTGGCATTGATTTGAAAAACAATGCAAATAAAGACAGGAAAAATATTTTTTCATATTCTAATCTGAGTGACAATTTTCAAGAAATTCATAAACTGAGCATACCTGTTTCAGCCTTGTCATCAGTCACTGGCACTCTCTACCTAGACACCAACATTCCTCCCCACCCATTTTTGTTGTTGTTTTAAACAGTGGTTAAATTGTCTTGTTGCAGAGGTGGATACTTTTATTTAGTCAGAAGACTGGAGTAGTGGGTGTTTGTTTACAGTCTAAGATACTTTTTAGGATCTGCTTTCCTTGTTCCCTCAGGGCTGAACTTTGAAAAGGTCTAATCTAGTGTGGTCATATCGGTCTGAATGTATCCTTTATTCCAGTTATGGAATTGTTATTAAGTGTATTGTAAAGTTTTTCTTTTATGCATTTCTATTAGCTAAAGAACTGGCCATGGGAAATCTGCTTTATTTACATACACTTTTTTATATTAAGGTATTTTCCTCTATCATTTATTCATGAAGTGTTTATTGAGAGGATATGTGGAATATGCTGTGTGAAGCACTGGGAATACAAGGTTGAAGATTCATGGTTCATGGCTTTAAGGAACTTTAAGATAAAGAGACAGATTAACAGATAATTCTGATGCCACTTGGTAAGTGCAAATCATACAGCCTATGGGAGTATTATGAGAGTATGGAATAGAGCAGTTCTCAAAGTATGGAGACCCTGATGGTCCCTGAGCTCATACAGATCTGTAAGGTCAAAACTGTTTTCATAACTTAAGATATTATCTGCTATTTTTGCTCTCATTCACTTACAAATATGTGATAGAGTTTTCCAGAAGAAATATAACTTGTGGTATCACAATAGATTGAATATAGAAGCAGAGATGAGAATTTGGCTGTCCTCTTTTTCTTTTTTTTTTCCTTAAAAGATTTATTTGAGAGAGAGAGAGAGAGAGATGAAAGGAGCAGCAGAAGAGGGAGAGGGAGAGAGAATCTCAAGCAGATTCCATACTGAGTTGTGAAGCCTGATGCAGGACCTGATGTGTGGGGCCTGATCTCAGGACCATGAGGTTATGACCTGAGCTGAAACTAAGAGTCAGACACTCAACCGACTGCACCAACCAGGCGCACCCCTAGCTGTCTTCTATTAAGCCAGACACTAAGGAGATTTGCAGAAATATAAAGCAGTATTACTCTTTTCACTAAAAGTTTTGTTTTAAAAAATAAAGTTCTTAAAACTGAAATATGTTTAAAAATAAAATGTTTTTAGGTTTTTATTTAATTTTTTTTTTAAAGATTTTATTTATTCGTGATAGTCACACAGAGAGAGACAGAGAGGCAGAGACACAGGCAGAGGGAGAAGCAGGCTCCATGCAGGGAGCCCGACGTGGGATTCGATCCCGGGTCTCCAGGATCGTGCCCCGGGCCAAAGGCAGGCGCCAAACCGCTGCGCCACCCAGGGATCCCAAGTTTTTTTTTTTTTTTTTAAATTTTATTTATTTATTCATCATAGTCACAGACTGAGAGAGAGAGAGGCAGAGACATAGGCAGAGGGAGAAGCAGGCTCCATGCAGGAGCCTGACGTGGGATTCGATCCCGGGTCTCCAGGATCGCGCACTGGGCCAAAGGCAGGTGCCAAACCGCTGCGCCACCCAGGGATCCCGGATCCCAAGTTTTTATTTAATTTTGAGAGAGAATGAGAGCTAGAGTGAGCATGAACAGGGGGAGGAGAAGAGGCAGAGAGAGAATCTCAAGCCAACTCCTGAGCATAGAGCCCAACATGGGGCTTGATCTCACGACTCTGACTTCATGACCTCAGCCGAAATTAAGAGTTGGGTGCTTACCTGATTGAGCCATCCAGGTGCCCCTAAATATAAAATGTTTTAAGTAAACAATTAATAGAATTTTAAACATTTATGTAGTAAATAATTTAAACTCAGTTTTAACTTGAAATTCAGCAAATATTGATATAGCTTACATAGACAGGAGTTTTTGAGTCCTTGATAATTTGTTTTTTGAGATTTTATTTCTTGGGGTGCCCAGTTGGCTCAGTCAGTTAATTCTCTAACTCTTCATTTCAGCTTCTGTTATGATCTCAGGATTGTGAGATTGAGCTCTGCATTGTACTCTCTGCTTTGGGGTTCAAGCCCCTGCTGGGTGTGGAGATTACTTAAAAATAAAATATATTTTTAAAAATTTATTTTATTTTATTTTTATTAAAATCTTAAACCTGCCTTTCCGGTGGAAGAAACAAAATATAAATAATAAATGAGAATTGCAAATACTAATTAACAAGTATTATGACAGTGATGAGGTAGAAAATGATCCAGGTGATATTTTAACTGTGGTGGTACACAGGAAACCTCTTAGAAATGGTAACTTTTGGTTGAGTCGTGAATGTTAGAAGATGGCAGATGACCTGGGGCAGAACATCTGAAGTATAAAAAAGCCCTAAGGAACAATGTATAGCTAAACAGTAGTAAATGACGAAG
This sequence comes from Canis lupus familiaris, assembly GCF_011100685.1. NCBI lineage: Eukaryota > Metazoa > Chordata > Mammalia > Carnivora > Canidae > Canis > Canis lupus. Next base: position 35,544,399 of record NC_049244.1, on the reverse strand, counting down.
AGAGTGAAGATGAGGGCAGAGATGGACAGATACAGACCCTACAGGGTTTCTGTAGGTCATAGGTCCAACTCAAGTAGGGTTACAATGGGATGCTTTTGGAAGATTTTAAGCAAAGAATTGGAAATTATCTGACTTGTGCTCTACAGAGTACATTTTGGGTTCCTCTGGCACAGTTGAATTGTAGAGAGGCTAGAGTAGAGGCAGAGAGACTGATTAGGAGAGTGTTACAGCAAAAACAGCCAAGAAATAGTGATGATAACTTGGAGTGAGGCTATGTCAGGAACAGTGGGAGTGTTGAGTGAGTTTGGTGGTTTTGGGAGGTAGAGCCAGTTTTTTGTTTGTTTTTAGTTTTGTCTGAGATGGTGTTTGTAGGGGAGCAGGATGATGTCAGTAATTTACATAAGAGCATTGTAAAAATACTGGAAACAATGCCCATCAACAGTGGTACATTCATACAGTGGAGTACAGTGCAGATGTAAGAAAAGAATGAGGAAGAACTCTATGAACTGATATAGAGTAATTTCTAGGACATCTGTTACTGGAAAAAAGCAGTGTGCATAAGAATAGCTATAATATGTTACCTTTTATGTAAGAAAAGAGGGAAACAATACAGGTAAGTATTTGCACATTTTTGCAAAACTAAACCTAAGATGGATCAGCCAGAAACTAATGAGATTGGTTTCTTACAGGATTTGGGTGGGAACATTGTGGAAAGGAAGGGGATGGAAATGAAAGCAGTCAGGATGGAAAGAGGGATGTTTTTGTGAGTGTATCTTTTTTGTGTAGGCCAGACTCTAGAACCGTATTAATGTCTCACATAATAAAAAATAAGTACATAAAATCTATCAGGATGGAAAGGAAAAAACTGAAGTGAAATAAAAACACAAATAGACCTAACTGGATTTCTAATAAATAACCACATCGAAAGGGAGAATAAAAAGAAACCAATTAACTACATAGAATTTTGACTATAAGCAAGCTCAAAACAAAACATCTGTAAACAAATACTGAACTATTGTTAGTAGAATTATTTTTCATTTGAATTAGATTTGAATTAGGAATTCTGTAACTACTTTATTTAAGATTAAGTGAGTTTAACAATATATTGAAGATAAAGAGAGTTTATATATGGCTTGAATAACATTGTGGTGTGTTGGATTAGAATCCGAGATCAGTATGAATTATTGGTATTTTTAGATAGACACAGACATAAATATAGCTGTGTCTATGCATGGATCAGTATATAGGCCTTTATCTCCTAGTTCTTTTTGTCTATTGTTCCTTATTCTCTAACAAAATAGAAAGCTCTCTTGAATTTCTGGATTTGGAGGACAGGTTCACAGTCAACTAAGATGTATTTAACAGACATCCTTAAAATTTGCTTTTCTCCTTAGTTCCTAGTTTTTACCAGTATTTGATAAAATTTGAAAACATATTCTGAATGAAACAGTTCTTGGGTGTATATGAATAGTTGGTTTTTCTAGTCTCTGTTTCCCCTTTCTCAGGCCTTTTGAGACAGTCGAAATGGAAAGCTTGTATAAGTTGGTGTTTAAGACACTATGTAGAGAGGGGTGTCTGGGTGGCTCAGTCAGTTAAGTGTCTGCGTTCTGCTCAGGTCATGATCCAAGCTTCTAGGATCCAGCCCTGCATCAGCAGGAAGGAAGCCTGCTTCCCCCTATCCCTCTGCCTCTGCCTGCTGCTCCCCCTGCTTGTGCTTTCTGTGAAATAAATGAATAAAATCCTAAAAGAAAAGAAAAAGACACTATGTGGAGAAATGCCTGATCCCTGTAATCTTTGTTTCCTTCTTAGAAGATATTATATATTCTTATTTTTTTGTTGTCATTATAACTCACAATTTCTCGTAAGTCAGAAATGAACAAAATGTCATAAAATTCAGCACTCCATCACCTATTTCATGACTACCTTTTAATAGACACCTATATTTTTTGAAATATTTTTGTGCAACATTCCTGAAGTGATTGAGATAATATTTTCAAGTGTTTGATATTAATCTAAGGTATTAATATATTTCAGTAAAGAAGAGTGTTATTGGAGTTGCTCTTTCCTTCAAAGCTGGGACTGAATGAAGTTAAAATGTCTCTGGGGCTGAGAGAACGTTAAGTGGAATTTCAGCCATGCTCACAGTTTGCCTACAAGTGTAGTTTCTTGAATTCATTCTGTGAGCAGTTTTGATTACCTGCCATTTGTTTTTTTCTTTTTTAAGATTTTATTTATTTATTTGACAGAGAGAGTGAGGGAGCACGCGTACACCAGCACATGTGCAGGCAGAGCAGCAAGCAGAGGGAGAGGGAGAAGCAGACTCCCGCTGAGCAGAGAGCCTGATGCGGGGCTCAATCCCAGGAACCTGAGATGAAGGCAGGTACTTAACCCACTGAACCACTCAGGTGTCCTGATTACCTGCCATTTGTAAATGCACTTTGCTGAATACTTGTATTATTAATATGAATATAACTCACTCTCCTTGTCATGAGGGATTCACAGTCCAGTAGGGAAGATAAGCAACCTGATATTTGTAATCTAATGATTTCAAACTAATAATGTGGGACGCCTGGGTGGCTCAGCTATTGAGCGTCTGCCTTCGGCCCAGGGTGTGATCCTGGAGTCCCGGGATTGAGTTCCACATCGGGCTCCCTATGGGGAGCCTGCTTCTCCCTCTGCCTGTGTCTCTGCCTCTTTCTCTCTCTGTCTCTCATGAATGAATGAATGAATGAATGAATGAATGAATAAATAAATAAATATCTTAAAAAAATAAAGCTAATAATGTACTGACACAGGTCGTAGCAGGATCCTATGGGAGTGAGCCTTAGGGAATTAGGAAGGGCTCTAGAGAAAATGTCACCTGAACTGGTGCAGGTGCATAGGAATTGGCTTGATGGACTGGGTGCTGGAATGAGCAGCGTCTTTATAGATACCACAGTGTTTTGCATTTTAGGTTAATGAGTATCGGATGATATAATTCATTAGGATAGTTCATGATAGGAGTTATATCGTTGTTTAAGGAGGAGGTAAAATTGGTTGGCAAGCTCTGGATGGTACCTTTTTTATTTTTAAAAATTTTTATTAAAATTCAGTTAATTAACCTATAATGTATTGTTGGTTTCACATGTAGAGGTCAGTGTCTTATATAACACCCAGTGCTCTTTACATCACGTGCCATCCTTAATGTCCAGCACCCAGTTACCGCATCCCCCTACCCCCGCCCCTCCATTGACCCTCAGTTTGTTTCCCGATTGAGTCTTTTATAGTTTGTCTCCCTCTCTGATTTCATCTTGTTTTATTATTCCTGTCTTCCCCTATGATCCTGTTTTCTTTCTTAAATTCTCCATATGAGTAAGATCATATGATATTTGTCTTTCTCTGATTGACTTATTTCACTTAGCGTAATATCCTTTAATTCCATCCATGTCATTGCAAATTAAGAGAAAATATCTTTAGAAGACTAGTTTTAAGGATCTTGGGTTGATGATTTCGGCCAGATAAACATAGTTATACTATAGACTTCAGTGACATTGATGGGCAATGCTGGGATCTCAGTTACGGAGATGGTGAAAGAATAGTTCTGTTATCATGTGTATATATTGATAGTATTTGGACCCTATTTTGGTTTATTAAGTTACTGATATATTTAGTAATAATAGATTCCTGTGGGATTAAAAACTTTTTAAACCTAAAGTTAGGGGTGTGGGATGCTTGGGTAGCTCAGTCATCTGACTCTTGATTTCAGCTCAGATCATGATCTCAGGATCTGACTCTTGATTTCAGCTCAGATCATGATCTCAGGGTCTTGGGATTGAGCCCCGCATTGGGCTTTGTGCTTACCATGAAGTTTGTCCCTCATAAATGAATTAAAAAAAAAAAAAGGGACACCTGGGTGGCTCAGTCGGTTAAGCGTCTGCCTTCAGGTCAGGTCATGATCTCAGGGTCCTGGGATTGAACCCCACATGGGGCTTCCTTCTCAGGGAGTCTACTTCTCCCTCTCCTTTTGCCCCTCCCTCCCATTTATTCTCTCTCTCTCTCAAGTAAATAAATAAAACAAAACAAAAAAGTTAAAAAAAGACAGTTAAACAATGTAAACTTTCCCAATCGCCAGCTTTCAGCCATCCTGTTCCTGTTCACTCCATTCTTCCACCTTACTTAACCTACCGAGGAAACTGTTTATTATTTTATGTATCCTTCTACTAGAGTTTCTTTGAATAAAGACAGTAAAAATACAGATTTTTTTTTAAAGATTTTGTTTATTCATGAAAGACACAGAGAGAGGCAGAGACACAGGCAGAGGGAGAAGCAGGCTTCATGCTGGGAGCCCAACGTGGGACTCGATCCCGGGTCTCCAGGATCACCCTGGGCAGAAGGCAGGCGCTAAACCTCTGAGCCACGTTGGCATCCCATAAAAAAATACAGATTCTTATTTCTATCTTTACCATCCAAAACTCACAAAGCCCACATATTATACCCGTTATTCTACAAATTGGTCTTCCTGCCCTTCCCTTTACATACATACTGTGTTTTTTACTTTACAATGGAAATCTTCACAGATCTTTCCATAGAGTATGTATAGTTTTTTTTTTTTTTTAATTAGCATGATTTTCTTTTGGATAATTTATTTAAGCAATTCTCTGTTGGTAGAGATTTTGGGTTTTTTTCCAGGCCATATATGTTTGTACTTTTGATAGGTATTGCCAAAATGCCTTACATGCTGTATTCAGATTTTTTTTTTAAAGATTTTATTTATTTATTCATGATAGTCACACAGAGAGAGACAGGCAGAGACACAGGCAGAGGGAGAAGCAGGCTCCATGCTGGGAGCCCGACGTGGGATTCGATCCCGGGGCTCCAGGATCACGCCCCGGGTCAAAGGCAGGCGCCAAACTGCTGCGCCACCCAGGGATCCCCAGATTTTTTTTTAAAAGATTTTATTCATCCATTCATGAAAGACACACACAGAGAGAGAAAGAGAGAGAGAGGGAGAGGGAGAAGCAGGCTCCACACAGGGAGCCTGACATGGGACTCGATCCCGGGTCCCTAGGATCATGCCCTGGTGCCGAAGGCAGCGCTAAACCGCTGGGCCACCCGGGCTGACCTGTATTCAGATTTAATTAACATGCAAGATTGTGTAAGTTTAAGGTGTATAATGTGATGTTTTGATGCATGTATATATATAGTATAACACAATAAGGCTAGTTATTACATCTTTCACAAAATTCACATAATTACATTTTGTTGTTATGGTGGATAATAGGCTTTTTTTTTTAATTTTAAGATTTTATTTATTTGAGAGAGAGAGAGAGAGCATGACCATGATCTGAGCCAAAGGAAGTCACTTAACTGACTAACCCATGCGGGCACCCCAATATTAGGCATTTCTTCACAACCTTGCCAAGAACGTACCTTGGTGGGGTGCTTGGGTGACACAATTGGTTGAGCATCAGACTCTTGTTTTTGGCTCAGGTGGTGATCTCAGGGTTCTGGGATTGAGTTCCATGCCAGGCTCCATGCTCAGCACCCAGTTGGTTTGTACTTCTTTCTCCCTCTCCCTGTACTCTTCCCTCCTGAGCGTGTGCACTTGTGTATACTCTCTCTCTAAGATAAATAAATCTTTATTTTATTTATTTTTTAAAAGATTTTATTTATTCATGAGAGATACACACGGGGTGGGGGGGGAGAGAGGAGAGAGAGAGAGAGAGAGAGAGAGAGAGAGAGAGAGAGTAGAGACACACACAGAGGGAGAAGCAGGCTCCATGCAGGGAGCCTGATGTGGGACTCGATCCTGGGACTCTAGGATCACGCCCTGAGTCTAAAGCAAGGGGCTACACCGCTGAGCCACCCAGGGATCCCCTAAATCTTTAGAAAGTACCTTGGGAAGCAGGGATTTGTGGAAAATGGTGTCTACGTGTAGTTTTATTTATTTATCATTCTAGCAAATATCTTTTGGTGAAATGTGTACACAGCCTACCTATGTCTAGTGTGAAATTCCTATGTTATAAGGTATGTGAATTTCCATTGCTCCACATCCTCAGCAGGCCCTTAGTTTCTTTAAAGTTTACCTATTTTGGTGGTCACACGGTGGTATCTTATTGTGGTTTTAGTTTTTATGTTTATTCCCTAATGAGAATGTCCATTTTTTCCCCTATGCTTGTTGGCTCTCTTGGTTTTTTGAAAACCTTATTTAAAAAACCCCAGAATATATAATCTCCATTTGTTAAACAAAAAGAAATAAAAACAGACAAATGCTCTTATACTAGCAATCTTAGTCTGGTTCTTTCTTGGGTACTAGCTATCAAAGAATATTTTTGACTCTTCTAATTGCATTTTGTAAAAAAAAAAAATGTAGTGCAAATTACATTACTTTATCCTTTAATTTAGACCTAGGACCTTGTGGTAACATGTGAGGAGTACTTTGAGTTCAGGAGGAAGAGGAAGAAGAGAGAGATGAGTACTTATACATGAAGTGATTTTTGAGTTTACCTGTTTTTGCTAGCTTACTTGTGGGTGGAGGTTGGGAGGTTGAAATCATTTTTTTTAAAAAAATAGAATAGTTTTTTTTTTTTTTAAAGAATTCTTTTTTTTTTAAAATTTTTATTTATTTATGATAGTCACAGAGACAGAGAGAGAGAGAGAGAGAGAGAGGCAGAGACATAGGCAGAGGGAGAAGCAGGCTCCATGCACCAGGAGCCTGACGTGGGACTCGATCCCGGGTCTCCAGGATTGCGCCCTGGGCCAAAGGCAGGCGCCAAACCACTGAGCCACCCAGGGATCCCCAAAAAAATAGAATAGTTTAGCCAACTTTTAAATTATAATGTAACTTGCATGATTGGGGCATAGTATTTTGTTTATGTTTTTTTTTATTTTTTATTTTTATTTTTTTAAATTTTTATTTATTTATGATAGTCACACAGAGAGAGAGAGGGGCAGAAACACAGGCAGAGGGAGAAACAGGCTCCATGCACCGGGAGCCCGACGTGGGACTCGATCCCAGGTCTCCAGGATCGCGCCCTGGGCCAAAGGCAGGCGCCAAACCGCTGCGCCACCCAGGGATCCCTTGTTTATGTTTTTGTAGAAAAGTGCTTTTACTTGAACAAGGACTAGAGATAGACTGCGTAGGGGTTTTGGTTTGGTTATATGCTATTCTCAGTGCTTGGATAAGTTTTTGAAATCCTCTCTACCCATCTTTTTAAAGTTTAATGGGTATTTATTGTTTGTACAGAACTTTTCCCTTTCTTTTCATAATAAAGCTGTGAGTGGATCTTCATGCAAAGGTTATTAATAACATTGTTTTCACCTAAAGCTTTACTAAGAATTTTACGAGTGACGTTTATTGAATTGTGTGCTTGAACATCAGAGTAATTTTGTTAACTGTTCAAGAAGAGTAAGCAGTATACTTAACATTTATTAGCCTATATTGTGTCAAATTGATTATTTTTTTGTTGGTAATTGATACATTTCTTTTTCTACCTTTTTTTTTTCTTTAAGATTTTGTTTATGTATTTAAAGAGAGCCCATGTGTGAATGGGTGGAGGGGCAGAGGGAGAGAATCTCAAGCAGACTCCCATCTGAGTACAGAGCTCAATGGGGGCTTGAAACTCATGACCCTGAGGTCATGACCTGAGCTGAAATCAGGAGTTGTTCAGTTAACTGACTGAGCCACCCAGGCGTCCCTTTTCACCTTTTAAATAGACATCATTTTTAGAGCAGTTTTAGGTTCACAGTAAAATTGAGTAGGAAGTAGAGAATTCCCATATATCCCTGCCCCTACCCACACGCAAAGCCTCCCTGACTGTCAACATCCTGCACCAGCAAATTGTGGTTATTTCTGAGTTGACTGATTCCCTTCCTTTTGGAAAAGTAAGCAGTTTGGTATATTTTAATATAGTCTAAAGTCTGTTTTATAACATTCTTATTGACCTTATTGCAAAAACAAAGAAACCAACACTAGAATTAAATTACTTCCTTTGGGGCAGCCCAGGTGGCTCAGCGGTTTAGCGCTGCCTTCAGCCCAGGGCCTGATCCTGGAGCCCCAGGATCTAGTCCCACGTCAGGCTCACAGCTGACATTTATTCTCATGAATAAATAAATAAAATCTTTAAAAAAAAAAAATTACTTCCTTCCTGGCAGTCTTTTTTTGAAGATACAAAATGAAAAAAAATTTTCGACCTTTATAGCAACATTTATACTCTCCTTTCTTTAATTTTTTTTTTAAAATGTTTATTTATTTATGATAGTCACAGAGAGAGAAAGAGAGAGAGGCAGAGACACAGGCAGAGGGAGAAGCAGGCTCCATGCACCGGAAGCCCGATGTGGGATTCGATCCCGGGTCTCCAGGATCGCGCCCTGGGCCAAAGGCAGGCGCCAAACCCCTGCGCCACCCAGGGATCCCTCTCCTTTCTTTAATTCCTAATTTTATGAAACTCGAAGATTTGTAAGTTTTTTCTTCCTTCTTTTAAATATTTAAATGTAAAATGTTCTAATCAGATGTTTGGAGTTTTTATGAAAATTTCTGACTTGGAGTACTACAACATATAAATAATAGTTCTAAACTTGGTGTGTAGCACAAGCTCTAATCCAATTTGAGTGGGCTTGCCTAGAAGTGAATTAAATGATGTGATTAGGATGCTGCTATCAATAAAGGACATAAAGTCCTTTAAGATTTTATTAGTGAAGAATGGGACATTATGGATGAGAAGAGAGGGCTGTGAGCTCACTGATCATTGGAAAGCACCCATTTTTTAGGATTCTTATGAGAAAGCAAAGCCATCAAACTGTGTGAAGACTAGGATTTTCCCAATGAGACCGAAGGGTCAACTTAAAAAAAGATTGATAGTTTTGACATTAAAATTAATCTTCATCCAAAGATACCATAGGAGCCCTGGATGGCTCACTTGGGTAAACGTTGACTCTTGATCTCAGCTCAGGTCTTGATCTCAGAGTTGTGAGTTCAAGCCCCATGTTGGGTTCCACACTGGTGTGGAGCCTACTTAAAAACAAATTAAAAAAATAAAGACACCATAGAAAAATGAAAAGATAAACTAAATTTGGAAAAAAATTGTTGCACATTTGGAAAAAATTATTTTATATATAATATAGAATTAGTGTCCTGAATAGGGCTGCCTTCATGGATGTACATACAATCTGGTCACACAGGGCCCCATACTTACTTTCATGCTAAACTATCATTCTTAAAATTCTTAATTTTTAAATATTGGCCCTACTTTTATTTTTTTTAATTTTATTTATTATTTTGAAAGACAGAGCATTAATAGGAGGAAGGGCAAAGGGAGGGGGGACGAACAAGGGGACTCCCCACCCAGCACAGAGTCTGACATGAGGCTCAATCCTAGGACCCCAAGATCACAACCTGAGCTGAAGTCAGACATAACCGACTGAGCCACTCAGCATTTCATGGCCCTGCTTTTTAATTTTGCACTGGGCCTGCAAATTATGTAGCCAGTCCTGGTTGTGAATATATTAAGCCTAGTAAGTAATGAGAAAAAGACTACCCAATAAAAATGGCCAGAACAGAACAAAGGGATGTGGAAAGGAACATAGATAATTAATAAACATGTGAAAAGGTCTTCAACCTAATCAGGTAATAATACAAATTGAAATCATGGTATTATGTTCTGTATTTCCACAAATTAAGAAATCTCACTTTACCAAGTATTGGAGAGGATTGTGTCATCAGTTTACATACTGCTGGTGAGTTGGTAGAGTGATACAGTTGGAAGTCAAATTGGCATTTTTGGTAAAATTGGGTGTTTACATGTCCTATAACCCAACAATTCCACTTCTAGGTTTACAACATACTCTAAAGAAATCAGTGTTCATGTGTACCTGGAGATTTTTTTTTTGAGATTTATATAATAATGTTGATAAAAGCAAAGAACTTTAAACAATCCAAATGCCTGAAAACGGAATAGGTGAATATATTGTGGCATATTTATATAATGAAATACAATTAAAATGTAACAATTAAAAAGTAACATGGATGGGGTGCCTACATGGCTCAATCAGTTAAGCATTTGCCTTCTGCTCAGGTCATGATCTCAGGATCCTAGGATCAAGCCCCATATCGGGTTCCCTGCTCAGCAAGGAGCCTGCTTCTTCCTCTCCTGCTCTCCTTGCTTGTGCGCTCTCTCTCTGTGTCAAATAAATAAATAAAATCTTAAAAAAGAAAGTGACATGGACAAAGCTTAGAAAAATATTTGAATGACAAAATTCAGCGTATGAATTTATAAAGCTGTAAAAGGGAGCCAGGGATAACAAACCTAAACACAGCATTGTTTAGGGATATATACATATGTGACAAGGTTTTGCTTTAAACAGTAATGTAATAGTAAATATTTAGGATAAAGATTGGGAGGAGAGGAGCACATAGGTAGATGTAATATTGATGTTCTTCTGTGGGATGATCTATAGTGTTCATCTTTGCATGCGTCTTTCCATATATTTTGTGTGTTTCAGATATTAAAGAAGAGGCATCTGGGTGGGTCGGTGGTTGAGCATCTGCCTTTGGCTTAGGTAGTGATCCTGGGGTCCCAGGATCGAGTCCTGCATCAGGCTCCCCATGGAGAGCCTGCTTTCCCTCTGTCTGTGTCTCTGCCTTCTTCTCTGTGTCTCTCATGAATAAATAAATAAAATCTTTAAAAAAATAAACAAGAAAGGGGGAAAATGAAATATCCATAGTTAACAGCTTATGATGTAGATGGAGAAATAGTTTGAGAAGTAGAAAGAAAATTAGGGGCAGCCCTTGTGGCGCAGCGGTTTAGCGCCGCCTGCAGCCCAGGGCATGATCCTGGAGCCCCCCCCCCCCCCCCCCCGCGGGATCGAGTCCCAAGTCAGGCTCTCTGTATGATGCCTGCTTCTCCCTCTGCCTGGGTCTCTGCCTCTCTCTCTCTGTGTCTCTATGAATGAATAAATAAAATCTTTAAATAAAAAAAAAAAAAGAAAATTACTATGTTACAGAAAAGAGTTTTCAAGAAAGAGGTGATAAAATGAGAGAATTTTGATAGTTGTATAGGACATCCATTTTAGGTCCCTTCTCGCTCTAATGTTCTACAATTTTAATATTGTAGTTAAAAGGTCTTTTTTTTTTAAAGATTTTATTTATTCATGAGAGACAGAGAGAGAGAGAGAGAGAGAGAGAGAGACACAGGCAGAGGGAGAAGCAGGCTCCATGCTGGGAGCCTGATGTGGGACTCGATCCAAGGTCCCCAGGATCACACCCTGGGCCGAAGGCGGCGCTAAACCGCTGAGCCACCTGGGCTGCCTAGTTCATATGTTTTTTATGTTTTCCCCATATTTAGAAATAGTTATAAGCAATCAAATGTCATACAAGTAATAAAATTTTATTTTTAATTTAGTTCATTTAGGTGTTAATACCTTTCTTCACCCTTTCTTGTAGTGTATCTTCTAATTTGAAAGTCTTCCATGAAAACTTCAGTTTAAAAAATAAGTAATGACATCATCTGTCATCTTAAAAGACTGAAATGGGGGCTGTCATTTTGAGGTAAGTATCCGATTTTGTATCTTTATTTACACTGATTTTCCAGAAGTTAAATATAGAAGGAAAATGTGAATATTGGTTAGATTTTAAATCTTTTTTTTAATTTTTTTTTTAATATTTTACCTTAGGTAATCCTTACCCTCACGGTGGGGTTTGAACTAATAACTCTGAGATCAAGAGTTGCATGCTCTTGACTGAACCAGCCAGGCACCTTTAGATTCTTAATCTTTTAGTTAATCTCTGTGTTGGGGGATAGAAATCCTAGGCCTTGTTTTAAAATAGTCTGATATTTAGGATTATGTTTACCCCATTGTTAACAGAGCTTCATGAAGGAGAGAGAAGGGGTCAGTATTGTTGAAAGCTTTTTAGAGAGGTTAATTGAAAACTGAAGCTTTTTGAAGCTTTTTTGGAGTTGGTAGGAGGTCATAGCTGGCCTCTTTCTACACAGTGTTTCTGGCTGAAAATAAGCTTGCAATAAAATAAAGAGTGAAGAGAAGGTGATAAAGTGAGTATTTCAACTCATTCATTTATTGAATCAATAGGTAGAATGTATTTAGGATGGAGCAGTCATTTTCCTAAGTACTGAATTTACAGTCAGCATGACCATATATCCTGGTGTAAGCCTTTTGTAGATCAGTTAATGCCAAACTTTTCCCCCAGCTTTATTGAGATATAATTGGCATGTAGCATTCTGTAATCACAGAACTTATTTTTGCACTGTACTTTTTTATCCCCATGACTTAGTTTTTATCTGTTTAGAATCTTTGTTATATTTTACTGTAAATATTCTCTATGCCCATCATGGGGCTTGAACTCACAAACCCAAGAGTAAGAGTTGCATGCACCCTGCCACCATCCTCCCCTCTGGCCACCACCAGTTTGTTTTATACTTAGGGGTCTGTTTTTTTGTTTATTTGCTTCTTTTGTTTTTAGATTCCACATATAAGTGAAATCATATGGTGTTTGTCTTTGACATATCACCCTCTAGGTCTGTGCATATTGTCATGAATGGCAAGATTTCACTTTTTTTTTATGGCTGAGTAGTATTGCATTGTATGTATATGTGTGTGTGTGTCTGTGTGCGTGCGCACACATCTTTATCCATTCATCTATCAGTGTAAACTTAGATTGCTTCTATATCTTGGCTCCTATAAATAATGCTGCAGTAAACTTAGGGGTGCATATGTTTTATGAAGTAGAGTTTTTGTTTTCTTTGAGTGAATATCCTGGAAGTAAAATTAATCTGATTGTATGTTATTTCTGTTTTTAATTTTTTGAGGAACCTCCATTCTGTTTTCCGGAGTGGCTGTACTAATTTACATTCCTACTGACACTGCATGAGGATTCTCTTTTCTCTACACCCTCACCAACATTGGTTACTTCTTGTCTTTTTGATAACTATCCATTCTGGCTGGTGTGAAGTGATAATTGTAGTTTTGATTTGCATTTCTTTGATGATCAGTGATGTTGAGCATCTTTTCATGTGTCTGGCCATCTGTATGTCTTTGGAAAAATGTCTATTCAGTACTTCTGCCCATTTTAAAAATCAGATTGTTTTCTTGTATAAATTGTGTGTTGACTTGTATAAATTCTTTGGTATTTTGAATATTAACTACTTATCAGATATATAATTTGTAAATATCTTCTGCCATTCTCTAAGTTGTCTCTCATTTTATTGTTGGTTTCCTTTGCTGTGCAGAAGGTTTTTATTTTGGCATACTCCCAACTATTTATTTTTGCTTTTCTTTCCTTTGCTTGGGAAGACAAATCCAGAAAAATACCGTCAAAGCTGATGTCTAGGGACGCCTGGGTGGCTCAGCAGTTGAGCAACTGCCTGTGGCTCGGTGTGATCCAGGGTTCCTGGGATTGAGTCCCACATCAGGCCCCTGCATGGAGGCTGCTTCTCCCTCTGCCTATGTCTCTGCTTCTCTCTTTCTATGTCTCTTATGAATAAATAAATAAAATATTTAAAAAATAGCTGATGTCTAAGGATTTATTACCTATGTTTTATTCTGGGAGTTCGATGTTTTCCTGTCTCACATTTAGGTCTTTAATCCATTTTGAGTGTATTTTTGTATGTGGTATAAGAAAGTGGTCCAGTTTCATTTTTTTGTATGTATCTGTCCAATTTCCCAGTACCATTTATTAAAGAGACTGTCCTTTTCCCTTTTGTGTATTGTGTCTTTTGTTGTAGATTGACCATAGAAGTGTGGGTTTATTACTTGGCTTTCTATTCTGTTCTGTTGATCTCTGGGTCTTTTTTTTTTTTTTTTTTTTGGTGCCATTACTATGCTGTTTTGATTACTGTAGCTTTGTAGTGTAGTTTGAAATCTGGAATTGTGTTACTTCAATTTTGTTCTTTCTCATGGTTACCTTGGCTGTTAGGAGTCTTTTGTAGTTCCATACAAATGTTAGGATTATTTGTTCTATTTCTGTGAAAAGTACTGTTGGTATTTAATAGGGATTGCATTGAATCTGTAGATTGCTGTGGGTAGTATGGACATTTTAACAATGTTAATTCTAGTCCATGAACATGATATGCCTTCCCATTTATTTGTGTTGTCTTTAGTCTCTTTCTTTTTTTATTTTTAAAAGTTTATTTTTTAAAACTTTTTAAAAAAGTTGGTCATGGAACCCAATGCAGGGCTTGATCCTGAGTTGAGACCTGAGCTGAGATCAGGAGTTGGACGCTTAAACTGACTGAGACACTCACATTTCCTATCCTTCAGTATCTTTCATCGGTCCCTTATAGTTTTCAGAGTAGTCTTTTACTTCCTTGACTAAATTTATTCCTAGGTATTTCATTCTTTTATGCACTTTTAAATGGTATTATTTTCTTAATATCTCTTTCTGTTAATTCATTATTTCATATAGAAATGCAACAGATTTCTTTCTTTCTTTTTTTTTTTTTTTTTTTTAAGATTTTATTTATTTATTCCTGAGAGACGCAGAGAAAGAGAGAGGGAGAGACACAGGCAGAGGGACAAGCAGGCTCCATGTAGGGAGCCTGACGTGGGACTTGATCCTGGGTCTCCAGGATCAGGCCCTGGGCTGAAGGCTGCACTGAATCGCTAAGCCACCTGGGCTGCCCACAACAGATTTCTGATTCTGTTAGTTTTGTACCTTCAACTTAATTTTTTAGTTCTAATTTTTTTGGTGGAATCTTTAGTGTTTTTATTTTTTAATTTAATTTTATATTTTTAAGGAATGCATTTTTAAAAAAAATTTTATTTATTCAAAGATTTTCTTTATTTATTTGAGAGCGAGAGAGAGGGGCGGGGCAGAGACACAGGCAGACAGAGAAGCAGGCTGCGTGCAATGAGCCTGATGTGGGATTCGAACTTGGGAATCCAGGATCACACCTTGAGCTAAAGGCAGGCGCTCAAGCGCTGAGCCACCCAGGCGTCCCTCTTTAGTGTTTTAAAAAAATTTTCTATATATTGTACCTTGTCATTTGCAAATAGTGACAGTTTTACTTTTTCCTTACCAATTTAAATGACTTTTATTATTTTTTGTCTCATTGCTGTGGCTGGGACTTCTAGTGTTGAATAAAAGTGTTGAGGGTGGATATCCTTGTTTTGTTCCTGATCTTAGAGGAAAAACTTTGAGCTTTTCACCATTCAGTATGATGTTAGCTTTGAGTTTGTCATAAATATGGTTTTTATTATGTTGAGATGTGTTTCCTCTAAATTTGCTTTGTTGAGAATTTTTATCATGAACAGATGTAGAGTTTTGTCAGATACTTTTTCTGTATCTATTGACATGTTCATATGATTTTTATCCTTCATTTTGTTAATGTGGTGCATCACATTGATTTGCAGATACTGAACCATTCTCGCATCTCTGGATGTCCAACTATGTTCTTTAAGATTTTATATTTTTAAAGTAATCTCTACACCCAAAGTGGAACTCAAAGTCACAACCTTCAGTTCAAGAGTCACATGTTCCATTGACTGAGCCAGCTATGTGCACCTGGATGTTCAACTATTTTTAATGCCTTCTTTTGCTTTTTTAAATCTACTGGTTTGGATAATAAATAACATTGTTGATAAATTACATGGTCAATGTTATATAGTTAAGGACAGACATTACCTGCCCAGGCTTACCTTGTCAGGTAAACTGGGCCTCTAAGTCTTGCAGGCAAGTTAAGTGTTTAACAGATATTCATGAAATGAATTGGCTAGTTTACAGCTATGATCAGGGCTGCAGAAGTGAAATAATGACTACTTGATTGAGTTCATTTGACAAGGGAGATTTCATAAATAATTTCACAGAGAACATGGAAGAAAGGAGTCACACAAGCGAATCCAACATTTTGAGTTCATTGGCTTGAAGGATGATGGTACCCTGAACAGAAGTAAGGAAACTCTGAGGAAAGCCTACGGGTCTGGTGGGTGAGACTGTAACATGATGAATTCTGTTAGACACATTTTTGAATTATAAGTAGAAGTTTTAGAATATCTCCTTAATTATGGAGATATGAGACTGAAAATTAGCAAAAGATACTTTAGGACCTGGAGATAATAGATTTTGTTTTTTTTTTTTTTTTTTAGATTTTGGGGTAATTTACATAGAGTGTCAGTTGTGAAAGTCGGTAACATTTCCAGGGCCCTAGCAGAGAGAAAAATGTAAAGCATAGGACTTTAGGAAATGCCTATAGTAAATGAGTGGCTGTTGTTCAAAAGAATCAGTAAAAGAAAAATAAGAGTATGAAGGAAACCAGAATCATGCGATGTTTTTCTTTGAAACATAGTAAAGAATTTTAGGGCAAGAGTCTTTATTATTTATTTTATTATACATTTCTTTTTTTTTTTTTATGATAGTCACACACAGAGAGAGAGAGAGAGAGACAGAGACACAGGCAGAGGGAGAAGCAGGCTCCATGCACCGGGGGCCCGACGTGGGATTCGATCCTGGGTCTCCAGGATCGCGCCCTGGGCCGAAGGCAGGCGCCAAACTGCTGCGCCACCCAGGGATCCCTATTATACATTTTTTTTTTTAAGATTTTATTTATTTATTCATTCATGATAGTCACACTGAGAGAGACAGAGAGGCAGAGAGGCAGAGACACAGGCAGAGGGAGAAGCAGGCTCCATGCAGGGAGCCCGACGTGGGATTTGATCCCGGGTCTCCAGGACCGCGCCCCGGGCCAAAGGCAGGCGCCAAACCGCTGCGCCACCCAGGGATCCCTATTATTATACATTTTTAAAAGAGTTTATTATTTGACAGAGAGAGGGAGGGAGGGCACAAACAGGAGGAGCAGCAGAGGGAGAGGGAGAAGCAGTCCCTCTGCTGGGCAGGGAGCCCCATGTGGGGTTGGATCCCAGGATCCTGGGATCATGACCTGAGTTGAAGGCAGACACTTAACTGACCAAGCCACCCGGATGCCCCAGGGAGAGGCTCTTTAAGTGGATGAGATGCTATAGAAAGATTAAGGATTTTAATACCACGGTAAGCATCATTGAATGTAACTATTAAGAAGTTATTGCGGGGCACCTAGTGGCTCAGTCAGTCGAGTGGGTGACTGTTGATTTCAGCTCATGTCATGATTTCAGGGTTGTGAGATCAAGCCCTAAGTCAGGCTCCATGTTGGGCATGGAGCCTGTTTACGATTCTGTCTCTCCCTCCCTTCCCCTTCCTTCCTTTCTCTCTCTTTAAAAAAAAAGTTTATTGATAACTGAGAGAACAAATTAAGTAGACTAGGATGAATTATAAGAGGTTAAGTATTTACTTAACAAAATACACAGCATGGAGAAAAAATTGAAAACTTTTCAAGAAATGTGTGCAGTTATTGATGACTAAGCCACATAGATATTTTTGCATTAACACCTCAGTATTTTAGGTAAAGGGGAATGATCCATTAGAGTGGTTATATATATAAGTAATTTAAGTATTTGTTTAATTGCCAAGAGGAAGTAGAAAGGTTTGAGACCAAGGATATGGCTTAACTCTTATGGAAGAGTATCTATTTCTGCTTAGAAACCACACGAATGGAAGAAAACAAATCAAGGAATTTTTAGGCAAAGTGGAAGAAAACTGTATAATTCCTTACTTTTTCAATAAGGTAGAGTTTGAGGTTATCTGCTAGGCATATAATTAATTAGTAGGGTTGTTGGCATCCTGGGAGAAGAAAATATTTACGGGAAACATTGTAATCACCAGTTTCATCGAATATTTATTAAACATCTGCTTTGTGCCAGGCATTCTTGTAGATAAGATCTGTTCTCATGGAGCCAATTGTTAACGTGAACCAGAAAAATACGAAATTATGCGATAATGAAGAGAATTGTAAAACAAGGCAGTTGGGGGCACCTGGGTGACTCAGTTGGTTATGTGTCTGCCTTTCAGTTCAGGTCATGATCCCAGAGTCCTGGGATCAAGTCTTAAATTGGGTTCCCTGCTCAGTGGGGAGTCTGTTTCTCCTACTCCGACCTCCTGCTTGTGATCTTTTTCATGCTTTCTCCTTTCTTTCAGAATCTTTAAAAAAAAATAAAACTAGGCAATTGGTAGAGTGGTTGGGTGGTTACTTCTGAGGAGGTGACATTAAGGTAAGATGTGAAAAACAAAAATTCAGTCACTTGAAAATTAAGCTAAAGTAAAAACCTCAAAGTGAAAACAAGCTTTTGTTGTATTTGAGGAACAGAAAGAAGTCTCATACTCTGGAACAGAATGGAAGAGGGCCGTAGTGTCATGAGATGAAGTTGAAGGAAGTATAGCTGGACCATGTTGGTCTCTATGGCCATGGTAAGGAGTCTAGACTCAAGAAATTTTTTAAGGAAGGTTTTTTTCTTTTCTTTTTTTTTTTTTTTAAAGATTTTATTTATTTGTTCATGAGAGACACACACAGAGAGAGGCAGAGACACAGGCATAGGGAGAAGCAGACTCCTCGAGGGGAGCCCGATGTGGGATCTGATCCTGGCACTCCCGGACCATGCCCTGAGCTTGAAAGGCAGACCCCCAACCACTGAGCCACCCAGCCACTAAGGAAGGTTTTAAGCAGAAAAGTGTCATGATATGTTACATGCTTTAATGATTTCCCTGGCTACTTTATTAAATATGAATTATGGGGGTAAAGGGGAAACAGGAGGGTCAGATAAGCAGCTGTTGGCTAGAACTGACTAAGCCAGAGATGATGATGGAGAAACTTAATATGATCACCAGGATAGAAAAAGAAAGGATTGCTGAGTAATCAGTGAAAGGTTAGTTTAAGATAAACTAGCATACGGATGCCTGGGTGGCTCAGCAGTTTGGTGCCTCCCTTGGGCCAAGGGCATGATCCTGGAGACCCGGGATATAGTCCCACTTCAGACTCCCTGCATGGAGAACTTCTCTCTCTCTGCCTCTCTTTCTGCCTGTGTTTCTGCCTGTGTCTCTGCCTCTCTCTCTGTATCTCTCATTAATAAATAAATAAGTAAAATCTTAAAAAAAAAAAAAAGATAGCATGACCTGGCAGGCAGTATAAATTTAGCTTGTCTAACCATTTAGATGGAAATGAGAAATTTGACATTAATGGTTGAAATAATTATCTATAGGATTCAAGCTTGGTGAAAGGGAATATATTAAGGGACTGGAGGCCATGATTGAGTCAATATATATTTATTGAGCATCTACTAATATATCAAGAACTGTGCTAGCTTCTAGGGTTACAACACTGAACAAAAACAGACATCCCTTTCCCATGGAATGGATATTCTCATGAGGATGGAATTATAATAAGTTAGTATATACTGTGTTGGGTGGTGATGACTACTTTATTAAGAAAAATATATTAGAGAAAAGTAGATATATATATTTTTTAAAGATTTTATTTGTTTATTCATAGAGACACAGAGAGAGACACAGAGAGAGAGGCAGAGACATAGGCAGAGGGAGAAGCAGGTTCCACGCAGAGAGCCCGAGGTGGGACTCTATCCAGGGTCTCCAGGATCACGCCTTGGGCTGCAGGGGGCGCTAAACTGCTGCGCCACCGGGGCTGCCCAGGAAAAGTAGATATTGATGAGGATATTGAGATAAAGATTACTACTTCATGAGGGGTGATTAGGGAAGAATTCTCTGATTAGGTGACAGTTTAGCTGACAACTCTAAAGAAAGTAAGGGAGTAGGACTGGTAGATACTTGGGTTAGGGTTATGGGGAGCAGCATTCCAGGCTGAAGTTACCCAAATACAAAGGCTCTGAGACTGGACTGTGCTTGATGTGTTCTTGGAGCAGTAAGAGGGCCAGTGTGGCCTGAATGGGGTCAGTGAGAGAGGAGGTAGTGGAAGCTGACGTTGTGAAGGGAGAGGAAGCTTTAGTCAAGTTGTAGACCAGTTGTAAACCAGTGTTGAGCCTTTGCATCTTCTTTTGAGTGGTGATGGCAGTGTAGATAGAGAGATGAGGATGTAGGAGGAGTGAAAGGCAAAGATGTAGCTGAGAGGTGTAACTTGTGGCTAATGAAAGGTGAGGCCAGATGTTTGGAGTATATGAAAGTGCTGGTGATAGAAGGGGTGCATTAATAAAACAGATTTTTTTTTTAAGATTTTATTTATTCAAGAGAGACACAGAGAAAGAGAGAGAGGCAGAGACACAGGCAGAGGGAGAGCCCGATGTGGGACCCGATCCCGGGACTCCAGGATCACACCCTCGGCCGAAGGCTGGCTGTAAACTGCTGCGCCACCCAGGGATCCCAAAAAACAGATTTTTTTAGTACAACAGGAAGCTAGGAAGAATAGAAGACGATAAGTTAGAGGCATGGACAGCTTTTAGTTCTTGATGAGTAAGTTTATTTGGATTTAGTTTTTTGTTTTAAAGATTTTATTTATTTATTCACGAGAAACACACACAGAGAGAGAGAGAGAGAGAGAGGCAGAGACAGAGACACAGGCAGAGGGAGAAGCAGGCTTCATGCAGGGAGCCTGACGTGAGACTCGATCCCGGGTCTCCAGGATCACGCCCTGGGCTGAAGGCAGAGCCAAACCGCTGGGCCACCGGGGCTGCCCTGATTTAGTTTGTTTTTAATTGTAAAATATACGTAATAAAGTTGAGCATTTTAATTGATTTTAAGTGTACAATTTGCTGGCATTAAATACATTCACAGTGTTATGCAACCATCACTTGTATACATTTCCAGGGCCTTTTTGCCATCCCAGACTGAAACTGTATCCAGTAAAGAGTAATTCACCCCAATCTCTTAGGATCATTATACTACTATCTGTCTCTATGAATTTGTCTCTTCTAGATATTTCATGTAAGTGGAATCAAACAATATTTGTCCTTTTGTGGCTGGTTTATTTCAAATACCTTAACATCCTCAAGGTTCATCCATGTTGTAGCATGTGTCACTGTATCCTTTTTAAAGGCTAGATAAATATTCCATTGTATGCATATACCACATTTTGTTTATCCCATTTATTGGTTGAATTTTTTAAAAAAAATCTTTTGGCTACTGTAGTAATGTTACTTGTACTTGGGTATACAAATATCTATGTGAGTCCTTGCTTTTTTTTTTTTTTTTAAGATTTTATTTATATATAAATAGACACACAGACACACAGAGTCAGAGACACAGGCAGAGGGACAAGCAGGCTCCATGCAGAGAGCCTGATGTAGGACTTGATCCCAGGTCTCCAGGATCACACCCTTGACTGAAGGCAACGCCAAACCGCTGAGCCATCCGGGCTGCCCGAGTCCTTGCTTTTATTCATTTTTATTTTTTACAGATTTATTTATCTTAGCACAAGTGGTAAGGGGTGGTGGTGGAGAGAAGCAGACTCTCTGTTGAGGGCAGAACTTGATGCCAGGCTTGATCTCATGACTGAGATCACAACCAGAGCCAAAATTAAGGGGTGGATGCTTAACAGATTGAGCCACCCGGTGCTCCCCTGTGTTTAATTCTTTTGGGTATATACCCAGAAGTGGAGTCGTTGGATTAAATATAAGTCTGTGTTTAGATTTTTGAGGAACTGCCATATTTCTTCTACAGTGGTTGCACCATTTTATCTTCCCACCACGAATATACAGGATTACAATTTGTAGTGTATCCTTGGTTTTGAGTAGTGGAATGTTTTAAATTTGTGTGTTTTCTTAAAAGAGTGTATACTAGAGATTGTTTTTAGTAGTTATAGAAGTAACACAAATCCCCATGCTCTGCTATAAGATCAGAACTGGTGAAGAAAGTTGTGTTGTAGTTAAATTTTAGTGAGAGAGCCTTACAGGAATTAAAATTTTAGAGACTTAAAAAGAATATGTTTGCCAGAAACTTAGTGATATTGTGTCTATGTAACTTGACTGTGACATCTGATATACTAGTGCCTTCACTTGGCACAGGAGAAAGTTATGTGTTTTGATTTAGGAAGGCATAACTATGATTTCCCAGGATAGGACAAGATCATTAAATGAGCTAGAATGATGCCCCCCCCCCCCCCCCCCCCCCCCCGAGTACATTTGTAAACTTCTGAGACTGGAAATTTTATAAGGAGGTAGGGGAAGTTTTCATCTTGCTGTTAACTAACACATTGTATAACAATTCAGGGAAAGTATTATTTGTTCACATGGATGATAGACCAAGAAGAATTATTAAGGGAAAAATACTGATGGGGGCAGCCCCGGTGGCATAGCGGTTTAGCGCCGCCTGCAGCCCGGGGTGTGATCCTGGAGACTCAGGATCAAGTCCCACATCGGGATTCCTCCATGGAGCCTGCTTCTCCCTCTGCCTGTGTCTCTGCCTCTCTCTTCGCTCTCTCTGAATGAATAAATAAATAAATCTTAAAAAAAAAATTACTGATGGGATTATAGCTCCTGCAGAGGTTTTTGAAATTTTTGCATCTTGTTTATAATTATCATTAGGATTTGAAAATTTTGAAGTAGATCATATTCATTGTCTTCAGTATTGTTATAATTATTATGCTTTTTGTTGGTAAATGATGTGTTTTATTTTCAAAAAGCTTACTGGAGAAGCTTCTTATCATATTACATGAACACTGAATAAATTGAATGGTTTAAACTTGCTTTCCGGTCTTCACTAGTTCTTCTTCCTCTAGTTCTTGTCTTTGCCTCAGGGTTCTTTTTCTTTAATATGTATTGAATGTTTATGCAAGTTAGAAAAAATGTTCATAAAGATCATATTGTTGAGTGCCGACTGTTTCTGGTCCTTTGATAACATGGTTTTTGCTTTTACTCAGAAAATAACTGTGGTCAGATTGTCATATAGTCTACCATAGACAGTGAGGATATTGTGAAAGAAATTCTGGCTATCTGTGTAGCATGACCTTTCAAAACTGTTTTCTTTGCTGCAAGTATCTTACTTAGCCTTTTGACTGCCACATGACAGAGGAAGTAGTATATAAAGGGCAATATAAATGGCTGCCTTGTTGATCTCAATAGTTTTCCAATGTAAGAGCATGCTCTTATGTCACATATGTTATTAAATGTCATTGTTTTGTTTATGTGTAGAATTAATTTTAATGCATAACTCAGAGCACATTTTAAGTATAATTTAATAAATAGTATAATAGTTAAAACTGAAATAGAAAATAATTTATGTGGAGTGCCTGGCTTGCTCAGTTGGAGGAGCATATCCCTCTTAATATCTCAGGGTCATGAATTTGAGCCCCACGTTGGGTGAAGAGATTGCTTAAAAATAAATAAGTGAAAAAAAATTTTTTAAAGATTTTATTTATTCATGAGAGAGAGAGAGAGAGAGAGAGAGGCAGAGACACAGGCAGAGAGGGAAGCAGGCTCCATGCAGGGAGCCCGATGTGGGACTCGATCCCGGGTCTCCAGGATCAGGCCCTGGGCTGAAGGCGGCGCTAAACTGCTGAGCCACCCAGAGTGCCCAATAAGTGAAAATTTATAAAAAATAGTAATTTATGTTACTTTCTAAAAGGATCTTAATTTTTTATTTAGTTTTTAAAATTGAGTTTTAACAGTTATTAATGACTAGAGATTATTATATACAGACTGTAAATATAAATTCACTATTTTTGTGGGCAGAAATTATAAAACAACTTTGGCGGTATCTTTCTGCTGTTCCTGAGCAGCCAAGAGTCTTATTTATTTTATTTTTTAAAAAAGATTTTATTTATTTACTTGTGTGAGAGAGAGCATGTGCGTGTAGGGTAGAGGGAGAGGGAGAAGTAGATTCCCTGCAGAGCAGGGAGCCTGATGTGAGGTTTTGATCCTAAGACCCCAGGATTATGACCTGAGCCAAAGACGGACACTTAATTGCGCCACTCAGACACCCCTAGAGTCTTCTATAAAACTGTGAAGGGGCTATAGAATTGTTGAATTACTATGTCGAATGCCTAAAATTAATATTACATTGTATATCAACTATATTTCAATTAAAAAAAACAGTGCTATGAAGAGGCCTGGGGAATATGAATAAGTACCAGTCTGATTTTGTTTTTGAAATCTTTTTTTTTTTTTTGAAGATTTGGGGCACCTGGGTGGCTTAGTTGGTTAAGCATCTGACTTTGGCTCAGATCAAGATCCCATTGTCCTGGGATCTAGCCCTGCATCAGGCTCCTTGCTTGATGAGTTGTCTGTTTCTCCCTCCCTCTGCCCCTCCCTCTGCTTGCTCTCTCATAAATAAATAAATAAATAATCAATCAATCAATCAATTTTAAAAAAAAGAGTGTGAGCACCTGTGGGCAAGTAGAGGAGGGAGGGTTGGGGAGGGGGAGAATGAGAGAGAATCTCAAGCAGACTCTGCTGAGTGCAGAATCCATCATGGGGCTGGATCCCAGAGATCATGACCAGAGCTGAAATCAAGAATTGGACTCTTCAACCATCTGAGCTACCCAGGTGCCCCTGCACCAGCCTGATTTTAAACTTTAGTCTTATATTTAGGTAGTAGCTTAACTCTATAATGTTTATATTTATTTATTCATCATTTAACAGATATTCACTCATATCTTGTATCATGTCTTGTACAGAACCTGAAAGATAAAAGAGCCTGTCCCTGTTGGTCAGGAACTCACTATCTAGAGCAAGGGTAGCAGGAATAAAGTTTAATAGAATCCTAACCCCTTGCTTTAGCTGCTTATGTCCGTTCCTTTCAGAATCTATAGGTAAAGACAAAGGTTATAAGGAGAAGCAGTAAGGGCATGAGATGGTCAAGATTCTTAGGTTGGAGCAGTGCTAGAGAAGCAACTGCAGGTGACAGGAGAAACCTGGAACTTGGCTTTAGTTATCACCAACATGGAGGTCACAGAGCGAAGTGGGGAATAGGTTCCCATCAAATGGATTCTCCATGCCAAGTAGTGCCTATGAGTTTTACATAGTTATTGCTTTTAAGGCTGTTAAAAAGTGTGAAATTTAGCATATATACAGAAGATCACATGAAAACTGAAATTTATAATTTAAAGAACAGTAAAAAAAAAAAAAAACCTGTGCATAATGAGTCCAGTCCTTTCTTACTCTGTCATATTTTTCTCCCTTCTCTAAGCTACACTTAGATGAATATTTTGTTATTTCCTTGCTTTTCTTTCTTCTGGCAGGAAGGGGCACAGAGATAGGAGAAAATCTTAAGGAGGCTCCATGCCCAGCACAGCTTCCCATGTGGGGCTCAATCTCACAACCCTGAGATTATGACATGAGCCAAAATCAAGAGTTGGTTGGATGCCTAGCTGACTGAGACACCCAGGCGCCCAACCTTGTTTTTCTTTATAGCTTTACCATCTATTTGTATATCTCAGAAAAGTATTTAGCATTGTATATATACTTAAGTAAGTGGAATCATATTGTATATATTCTTTTTTCCCTCAACTTTGTAAGGTTCATTCATGGTGATGTCTATAGCTGTATTATGTTAGTTTTACATATTGTAAAATATTCAGTACAACTTACTGATGCATTCTATTAATGTACATTTATTTTTTTTAATTTTTTAAAAAGATTTTATTTATTTATTCATGAGAGACAGAGAGAGAGAGAGGCAGAGACACAGGCAGAGGGAGAAGCAGGCCCCATGCAGGGAGCCCGACGTGGGACTTGATCCCGGGTCTCCAGGATCACACCCTGGGCTGCAGGCAGTGCTAAACTGCTGCGCCACCGTGGCTGCCCTATTAATGTACATTTAGGTTGTATCTAGTTTTCAGATATGAAAAAATCCACATTGAACATGTATGTGTGACATCATTGATTAAGAGTTTTTCTGGGATGCCTGGGTGGCTCAGCGGTTGGGCATCTGCCTTTGGCTCAGGTGTGATCCCGCAGTTCCAGGATCGAGTCCTACATCAGGTTCCCTGCATGGAGCCTGCTTTTCCCTCTGCCTTTGTATCTGCCTCTCTCTCTCTCTCGTCTTTCATGAATAAATAAATAGTTAAAAAAAAAACTTAAAGAAAAATGTTTTTCAAGGATATATACTTACTTAGTAATGGAATTTTCGATGCAATACTGTTTGAAAGAGATTGAATCAATTTATTCTTTCACCAGCAATGATCTATGAAATAGTATCTCCTTTGGTTTTATGTTACCTTGGTATTAATGAGGTTGAACTTTTTTTTCCCTCATATGTTTATGGATTTTTTTGTCTTTTGTGAAATTGTGTTTAATTATTTTGCCCATTTTTCTTTTGGGTTCATGACTTTTACACATTTATTTTCTCACTAACATTAATAGAAATTGTTTATTTGATCAATTCTTAATTTTGATTCCAGTGTAATTAACATATAGTGTTATATTAGTTATAGGTACACAATATAGTGATTCAGCAATTGTATACATTACCCAATACTCATTAAGATAAATGTATTAAAAGAAAGATAAATGTACTATTAATCCCCTTTACCTATTCCCCCCCCACACACACCTATTTGATCTATTTTTATTCACCTGTTTAACATTCTTTGTTGAGTCTTTTCCTGTTTTTTTTTTTTTTTTTTTTTACATGAAGGGCAACACCTTAATACTACCAGAATCTAGCTGTAGCCTTTCCAGTATCATCCTGCCTGTGTTTTTGCCTCTTCTGTGATTCAAAGGGCTGCCTTTGAATTCCTCAAATGTTTGTTAGGTCTTTGCATATGTTCTTTTTCATGTTGTCTATCTAATCTCCTCTCTTCCTTCAAGTCTGTGTTCAAATGTCTGCTTCCTCCTTTCCCTTAGCACTCTTTCATATGCATGCCTTAAATTCATATACTTTGTGCCTCTATATTTATTAAATTAAAAATACAGTAATTCTAGTTAGATGACTAGTGTGAGGGAGAAGAAGGCTGTAAATATGTTCATTTCTACCAAGGGATTAAAAAATGCATTGTGAAAAGTGATAAGGATGAAAGCTGTTGAGTTTAAATGGAGTGAATGATTTGCGAGTGTCATAAACATAGTCTCATCAGTGTTGTTCCCCTACTCCTCTTCCTAATTTCTGTTTGGTTGGAGTAGAGTGAGAGAAAAATACAGTTGTAGAGTTGGAAGAGCATTGGAATGAATGTGACTGAGGGGGAGGACATGGCCCTGAGCTACCTAAACTATGTGTTCGACTAAATTAGTGAAGTCTAAATTGCTGTAAGAGAATGAAAGTGAATAATAGCTCAAACACAATAGATATTTATTTGTTACTCATGGGATAATCTAAGGTAGATGGTCCTCTGGTTGGTGGCTGTCTTCAGGTGGTTTCTTCCGTCTCTTGACTCTTTATCCTTTATGACCAGTGAAAGAAGAAAGGTATAGGCGGCACAAAAACTGTCTTAAATCCTTCACCTAAAGTGGCACAGGTCATTTCCACTTAATATTCCACTAGGAAGAACTTAGTACATGGCCGCTTCATACTGTGTAGGAGGTTGGGATATCTAGACTGCCAAGTGCCCAGCCACGTTCCCATTATTGCAGAGGGAGAAGAGCAGTCTCTGCCACAGTTGCCTTGGGAAGATCATTTTATTTCTGTAGCTCTCAGTTCTTAAGGTATAGAATAAGGGATCTATATTCCAAAAGTTTATAACACACACATTTTTCTTTCCTTATAGTTGAACTTTAAAATGCATAAGGGGGATGCTGGGTGGGTCAGTGGTTGAGTGTCTGCCTTCGGCTCAGGGCGTCCTTTGGCTCAGGGCGAGATCCTGGGATCTGGGATTGAGTCCTGCATTGGGCTCCTTGCCGGAGGCCTGCTTCTTGCTCTGCCTGTGTCTCTGCCTCTCTGTGTCTCTCATGAATAAATAAATAAAATCTTAAAAAAAAAAAAAAAAGGCACAAGGAAAGTGTTTGCATTATTGTGCCTCCTTTCACCTTATTCTTCTGCAATTTTGAAATAATATGAGATGCTAAAGCTGCTTTCATTAGTGTGGGGTTCTTTTTTTTTTTTAAGATTTTATTTATTTATTCATGAGAGACACAGAGAGAGAGAGAGAGAGAGAGGCAGAGACACAGGCAGAGGGAGAAGCAGGCTCCATGCAGGGAGCCTGATGTGGGACTTGATCCTGGGTCTCCAGGATCACGCCCTGGACTGAAGGTGGCGCTTAAACCGCTGAGCCACCCGGGCTGCCCATGGTGTGGGGTTCTTTATTTTAAGAGCCAGGCTTCTCCATAGCTCTGTAGATTCATCCAGGTCCTGGGTACAAACTGCATCATGTTCTTACAGTGGATGGAAGCTTATAATGTGAGATGAAATGATTCTTAGGTTATGTGCTTATGCCAAGTTATAGACAAAATACCAGTTGGCTTTGAAATATTAAATTAGGGGCGCCTGGTGGCTCGGTATGGTTAACCAATTGACTTTCGCTTTGTTGTGATCTTGGGGTCATGAGATCGAGCCTCACATTGGACTCCTTGCCCAGTGTTGTCTGGCTCCTCCCTTAGCAGGGAGTCTGCTTGTCCCTCTTCCCCTCCCTAATGCCTCACTCCTGCCCATTCTCTCTTTGTCTCTCTCAAATAAATAAAATAAAATAAAAAATTAAGAACTTGTTTAAATATTCTGCATTTTCTTTGAAAAAATAAAAATTTAAAATAGACATTTAAGGAAATTGACTACAGCATGTATTGGTTTATTAATTGGGAGTCTAGTTTCAGCAATTATGATTTAAGGAAGTTGTCTTGACAGTTTTTATAACTGAAGTTTTGATAGATCAAAATTTGGTGATGGAATTTTCATTTTTATATACAGATGTTTTTAAAAGCTCATTTAACATATACCTCATTTTCAGGGGAATTGATATAGCAACATTAATATTATCACAGGTAATTTAATTTTAACTTTTAGTTCTCAATTCCATTTTAATTTCAGTAGGATTTTGGTTTGAGTGGTTGTAATTTCAGAGATTAACTTGTTTGCTAATATTCTGAAGTTATTTGTATATAAGAAGATGTTTCTTATAAGAAATGCCCTTGCAAAAAATACATATTTAAGAAGATGGTATGTATGTGTGTGTATTTTTTTTTTTTTTTTTTTTTTTTTTTTTAAAGAAACAAGTGAGGGCAGCCTACTAGATGGCTCAGCGGTTTAGCGCCGCCTTCAGCTCAGGGCGTGATCCTGGAGACCGGGGATCAAGGCTCCCTTCATGGAGTCTGCTTCTCCCTCTGCCTGTGTCTCTCCTTCTCTCTCTCTCTTTCTCTCTTTCTCTGTCTCTCATGAATAAATAAATAAAATCTTAAAAAAAAAAAAAAGAAGAAACAAGTGAATTAACTCTTGACTGTAGTAGTGTAATTTCTCTTTTTAAGAGATTTTATTTATTTGAGAGAGTACGCATGTGTGCATGAGTGGGGGAAGGGGCAGAGAGAAGCAAACTCGCTGAGCAGGGAGCCAGCCCAGTGCTGGCTCAATCTCAGGACCCTGACTCAGATCATGACCTGAGCCAAAGGCAGATGCTTAAATGACTGAGCCACCCAGGCGTCCCTGTAATTTGATTTTTTAATTTAATAGATTATATTCTAATTATCTGTTGCTGTAACAGATCACTCCAAAATTTAGTGGTGTAAAACATCCGGTTTGTTATGCCTTTCCTCTGTGGTCAGGAATTTGGACACGGCACAGCAAGGTCATCTTGTCTCAGGTCTATGATATCTGGGCCTCAGGTGGAGAAACTCATAATCTGAGGGCTGGAGTCATGAAGGCCTGTTCACTTAGAAATCTACCTTTTGGGATTGGTCAGACCACCTACACGCGGCTTTTAGAATGAGCATCTCACAAGCACGTGTCTTAAGAGGTAGCAGGTAGAAAGTACCAATTTCTTAAACCTAGGTCCAGATACAAGTATAGCATTACCTCTGCTTTGTTTAATTGGCCAAGCAGAGCTCATATAAAAGGAAAGAACATAGTCCTCAATTCTTAGTAGAAGGAAAAAAGTAAAGAATAGGAGGAAGTTAAAGGACAAATAAAGGAGGGATAGAAGTACAGGAATTTTGAGGCCTTTAAAAAAAGTTATTCTAAGTCACTAAGCAGAACTCATTATCACGTAATTATAAGTGTTTTGCAGCTACGTTTTACTTTTTATTTATTTAATTTACTTATTAAAGATTTTATTTATTTGAGAGAGAATGAGTGAGAGAGAGCATGCATGAGCAGAGGTTGGGGCAGTGGGAGAGGGAGAAGCAGAGTCCCCACTGAACAGGAAGCCTGATATGGGATTCGATCCCAGGACCCTCAGATCATGACCTGAGCTCAAGGCAGGCGCCCAATCGACTGTGCCACCCAGGCACCCCTGCAGCTAGTTTTAAAATATTCTATTAGATTATTTTGATTCTTAAACCTTTTTTTCATTGCTAACGTTTTAGCTAATACATTATAAATTCTGTGAGAGTATCCCCTCAGTTTACAGAACTGAGAAATAAAGTCAAATGTACCTCTAGTAGTAACTTTTCTTTAAAAAAAAAAAAAAAGATCAAGAGAATCTTGTTTGGTTTTAAGAGCTGAATTCAATCAGGAAATATATTCTGGTTTAGCTTTAATGACATTTTCCATTTTATTTCCTCTAAATAATTTATTTGTAACAGTAAGGGATGTGGGTGTTATAAATGAATAAAAAGAAAATCACATTCCACAACAAAGCGGTATTTTAAATGCTGTATTAAGAAGAGAAGAGATATAAATAATGTTGTTTAAACACCAACAAATTGGACAGCCTAAAAGAAATAGATGAATTCCTAGAACCATGCAATCAACCAAGACCGAATCATGAAGTAGAAAATGTGAACAGATTACTGGTAAGGAGATTGAATCAGTAACTAAATACCTCCCAACAAACAACATTCCAGGACCAGATGGTTTCACTAGTGAATTCTGCCCAACATTTAAAGAAGAATTAATACCACTCCTTCTCAATCTCTTCTAAAAAATGGAAGAGGAAGGAACTCTAATAAACTCATTTAATGAGGCCAGCATTATACTGACACCAAAACCAGGCAAGGACCCACAAGAAAAGAAAATTATGGGCCAATATTCCTGATGAACATAGATGCAGAAATCCTGAACAAAATATTAGCAAACTGAATTCACCAGTACATTAAAAGAATCCTACAGTGTGATCAAGTAGGATTATTCTGGGGATGCAAAGATGGTTCAATATCCATAAGTCAGTCAGTCAGTGTTATACATCACTGTATTAACAAAATGAAGGTTTAGAAACCATGTTGACTCAATAGATAAAGAAAAAGCATTTGAGGTATGCCTGGGTGTCTCAGTCAGTTAAGTGTTCCTTTCTTGGTCATGAATCCAGGGTCCTGGGATTGAGCCCCACTTTGGGCTTCCTGCTTAGTAGGGAGTCTGCTTTTCCCTTTCCCTCTTTCCTTCCCTCTCAATCATTCTCTCTCTCTCTCTCAAAATCTTAAGGAAAAATAAAAAGGAAAAAGCATTTGACAAAATTTGACATCAGTTTATGATAAAAAAACTCAACAAAGTGGGTACAGAGAAAACATACCTTAACATAATAAAGGCCACGTATGAAAAACCATAGTCAACATCATAAAATTGTTGAAAAATTGAAAAAATTTTCCCTAAGATCAAGGAACAAGAAAAGGATCCCTTCTTTCATCCCTTTTATTCGACATCATGTTGGAAGTCTTAGCCAGAGCAGTTTGGCAAGGAAAATAAATAAAATACATCCAAATCAGAAAGGAAGAATTAAAATCTTCATTATTAGCAGGTGAAGAAAGAAGATAGGATGTACAAAGCCCTAACACTCCATGAAAAACTGTTAGAGCTATTAAATAGAATTCAGGCAATTTGGCAAATACAAAAATCAATATACAAAAATCTGTTGCATTTCTATACTCCGTTGAAGAACTATGAAAAAGAATTAGGAAAACAGTCCTATTTACAGTTGTATCAAAAATGTATCAGTTGCAATAAAATATCTAGGAATAAACATAACCAATGAGATAAAAGATCTGCACACATAAACTATAGGATATTAAAAAAAAGAAAACACAGTAAATAGATAGTTTGTGCTCATGGTTTGGAAAAAATAATATTGTAAAAATGTCCATACTACTCAAAGCAATCTACAGATTCAGTAACAATTCCTATTATAATACTAGTGACTTTTTTTTTTTAACAAAAATAAGAATAAACAATCCTAAGATTTGTATGGAACCACAGAAGATACTGACTAGCCAAAGCAATTGTGAGAAAGAACAAAAAAGCTGGAAGCATCACACTTCTCGATTTCAAATTATATTACAAAGTTATAGTAACTAAAACTGTGTTATTGTCATAAAACAGACACTCAGATCAATGGAGCATAATAGAAAGCCCAGAAATAAAGTGATGCATATATGTTCAATTAATTTATGACAAAGGAGCTAAGAAAATACAGTGGAGGTAAAGATAATCTCTTTAATACAAGGTGGTGGGAAACCTGGACAGCTGTATACAAAGGAATGAAACTCGATCCTTGTCTTACAGCATAGACAAAAATTCAGTACAGAGTAAAGATGTGAACTTAAGACCTGAATCCATAAATTCCTAGGTGAAAATATAGGTGGTAATCCCCCCCTACTTTTTTTTTTTTTAATTTTTATTTATTTATGATAGTCACAGAGAGAGAGAGACAGGCGCAGAGACACAGGCAGAGGGAGAAGCAGGCTCCATGCACCGGGAGCCTGACGTGGGATTCGATCCCGGGTCTCCAGGATCACGCCCTGGGCCAAAGGCAGGCGCCAAACCGCTGCGCCACCCAGGGATCCCTAATCCCCCCCTACTTTGATTTTGACAGTATTCTGGATTTGGTGATGGATTTGACATCAAAAGCAAAGAAAAAAAAAAGCATAAATAAACAAGTTGGACTAAATCTAACTAAAAAACTTCTACACAGCAAAGGAAACTGTCAATAAAATGAAAAGACAACCTATGAAATGGGAGAAAATATTTGCAAATCATACTTGATGAGAGTGGTTAATATTCAAAACATAAAGAACCCATACAAGTTAATAGTGTCCCCCCACCCCCCAAAATTGGCAGAGATCTGAATAGATATTTTTCCAAAGAAGACCTGCAGATGTCCAACAAGTACTTGTAAAGTTGTTCAACTTTCAGGAAAATAAAAAACCACAAGATAATCACTTCACCCTGTTAGAATGTGGCTGGTATCAAAAAGACAGGCAATAACAAGTATTGGTGAGAATGTATAGTAAAGGAATCCCTTGTGCACTGTTGGTGGAAATGTAAATTGGTGGAACCGTAATGGAAAACAGTGTGGAGATTCCCCCCAAAATTAAAAATAGGACTACCATCTGATCCAGCAATTCCACTTCTGGGTATTTATCTGAAGGAAACAAAAACAGTAACTGAAAAAGATATGCATCCCTCCGTTCGTTACAGCATTGTTTACAAGAGCCAAGATGTGGAAGCAGCCTAAATGTCCACTGATGGATGAATGGATAAAGAAAATGTGTGTACACACGCACACAGAGATATTATTTAGCCATAAAAAGAAAGGAAATCTTATGATGTGGAACAACATGGATAGATTTTGAGGGGATTATGCTAAGTGAAAATTCAGAGAAAGACAAATATTATATGATATCACTTATAAGTGGAAATTAAAAAAAAAATTTCCTAAACCGTACTAATCAATACATAGAGCAGATTGTTGATTGCCAAAGGCAGGGGTGGAATGTTGGCAAAATGTGTGAAGGGGGGGATCAAAAGGTACAAACTTCGAGTTATAAAATAAGTCATGAGTGTAATATACTCATGATAAGACTATATATAGTTAATAATACTCCATTGTGTATTTGAAAAGTTGCTGAGAGTAGAACTTAAAAGTTCTCATGACAAAAAGTAATGCTGTTTTATTTTTAAAAATTTTTAAAAATTTATTTTAGAATGAGCGAGCATGTTCATGTAATGGGGGATAGGCAGAGAGAGGGGTAGAGAATCTCAAGCAGACTCTCAGCTGAGCATGGAGTCCAACACAGGGCTTGTCCCAGGGCCTTGATCCCATGGCCCCAAGATCATGACCTGAACTGAAATCAAGAGTCAGATACTCAGCTGAATGAGCCACCCAGGAGTCCCCAGTAATAGTGTTATTTATTTACTTATTTATTCATTCATTTTATTTATTCTTGAGAGACACATAGAGGCAGAGACATAGGCAGAGGGAGAAGCTGGCTCCCTGCGAGGAGCCTGATATGGACCTTGATCCCAGGACCCTAGGATCACACCCTGAGCCAAGGCAGACGCTCAACTGCTGAGCCACCCAGGCATCCCCCAAGTAATAGTTTTAAAAATAATGCTGTTTTTGAGTTTTTTCCAACAAAATGTGGTTCATTAGATTAACTATATGGTATTATTATTAAATTAAATACAGGACCTTAGCCATAAGTTGCTTGAAGCATAAACAGATGAAGATTTCAGATTCTTTTTAAAAAAAGAATATTTAAAAAAAGAATATTTATTTGAGAGACAGTGAGCAGTCATACAAGCAGGGAGAAGAGGCAGAGGAAGGGGGGGGGGGAGACGCAGACTCCCTGCTGAGCAGGGAGCCCAATATGGAGCTCCATCCCAGGACCTAGAAATCAAGACCTGAGCCTAAGGCAGATACTTGACTGACTGAGTACCCAGGTGCCCCAGGATTTCAGATTTTTTTGAGAAACTATACATAGTGACCTATAATGAATTCTACTCCAAACCATATAACTCCTAGTACTTGTTCTGTCGTGCACAGGTCATAGGCTGAGGCAGTGTGTGGCA
The DNA here is from genome assembly GCF_011100685.1 of Canis lupus familiaris. NCBI lineage: Eukaryota > Metazoa > Chordata > Mammalia > Carnivora > Canidae > Canis > Canis lupus. Next base: position 35,509,781 of record NC_049244.1, on the reverse strand, counting down.
GTGGAGGTGGGGTTTCATGAGAGCAATGCTGTGGTGCTGCCTCAGCTTTTTCAGGGGAGATCTTTTGATCCCCAGACACTACCTTCCAACCTTCTTTCTGAAAGTCAGGCAGGTACTTTATATTTCCCTTTTTTAATAGTCCATCTTCATCTCTTGTGATTGAGGCTCTCTGGATTGAGGTGGAAAACATAGTAATATGAGCCGTTACTATCTCTCTGTTTTATTATCTCCAATAGTTTAAGACGGTGCACCATTTGAATGAAACAGAACAGACGAGCCTCCCATTTGTTTGTCTCAGCCAACTTGAGTGCTGTGTTACTGACTGGGTTGCAAACTGGTCCATGTTTTATTTTTGTAATTTCCTTTTCTCCCAGTCAAGTGTGTGATACGGTGTCTTAAAAAGTGTAAGTAGCTAATAAGTATTTATTAACTTGAATTCCAATTTTTTTCCTTTTTCTCTTGGTGAAAGCCTTAGCACTGAGATGACACTGTCAGCCTGCCTCTGCTAACTTACCATGTACTCTAGATAGAACAGGCAGCGAAAGAAGAGTGTTTGCACCAAGGAAAGTATCTCTTAATTTTTCCTTGCTTTTTAAATTTTTATAAATTCTGTTTACTGTTACTAGTGAAGAGGAAATAAAAGACACATAAGCATTTGTCATTCATGGTTAGATAGTTTAGGAGGATAATTGGTCTCTGAAGAAAAGCATTTAAACAGACAAATACTTGCATAGACCAAAGTTAAATTAGTATCTAAAATAGTAATCCTGAAATGACTTGGGAGAAATGCCACCTTTTTAGGATGCTGTTTTACTTTTTATGTATTACAACTTATTTTCAAAATGACAGCAGACAGAACTAAAAGGTTCGGAGCCTGGAATAGTTCTTTTTCTACAGCTGTAAAGCTATTTAAAATTCTTCTCATGTTACTGTTTGACATCCACATGGCTTTCTGGCCCTGATTCAGTTCCTAGATGTGAGGGCTGTTGATTAGTTACTCACCAGCATCACCATACACTTGTACAGTTTGGCTCATGACTCACCCTCACAGCACTTAGCATGTGGGTATCCTTTGCTAGATATAGTCATTTCTGGTTATCATGATGTCACTTGTTACAAATAGGTACCAGAGGGGTGCCTGAGCAGCTGAGTCGGTTAAGTGTCTGCCTTCTGCTCAGGTCATGATTCTGGGGTTCTGGGATCCATCCCTGCATCAGGCTCCCTGTTCAGCAGGGAGTCTGCTTCTCCCTTCTCCCTCTGCCCGCCACTCCCTGTTGTTCTCTCTCTCTCTTACTCTCTCTAATAAATAAATAAAAGCTTAAAAAAAATAGGTACTGGAATTGATTGGATGACATTTCTGGAATGAAGATGGTTGATATACTCACTCTCCAAAAGAAAAACAAACGGACACCCTGTAAATCTTGTGGATCTATTGCCACTATATTGAGAAACAGAAGTTGTCTGGATGATAAAACTTTTGTCTAAAATATGTATCTGCATGGCAGATGCAAAAGTATATCCAATAAGCCAGGGTTGTTTACTTCACTCCTACAGTATTATGATTAAAAAAAAAAAAAAAGAGGGGAGTTTGGCTTCAGCTAAAGTCATGATCCCAGAGTCCTGGATTCAAGCCCCACATCAGGCTCTCTGCTCAGTGGAAGTCTGCTTCTTTCTCTGCCCCTCACCACTCATGCTCTCTCTCTCAAATAAGTTTTATATACACACACACACACACACACACACACACACGTGCACACACACACACATATTTTAGAGGTTTTATTTATTTGACAAGGGGAATGAGAGAGAGAGAGAGAGACAGAGCGAGCGAGAGTGTGCCAGAGACCACAAGTAGGAGGAGCAGCAAAGGGACAGATAGAAGCAGACTGTCTGCTGAGCAGGGGGTCCCATGTGGGGCTTGATCCTGGGATCATGACCTGAGCCGAAGGCAGATGCTCAAGCAATTGAGCCCACTCAGTCACCCCTGGTTGTGTAGTTTTTCTTTTTCGTTTTTCTTTTTAAAGATGTAAAAAATTTATTTATTCATGGAAGACACAGAGAGAGAGAGAGAGAGAGGCAGAGATACAGGCAGAGGGAGAAGCAGATTCCCTGCAAGGAGCCTGATGCGGACTCAATCCCAGAAGTCCAGGATCATGCCCTGAGCTGAAGGCAGTCGCTTAGTCACTGAGCCACCCAGGCGTCCCATCTTATAGCTGTATCATATAATAAAGAAATGTATACTAGGTAAATACTATTGCATTTGATTTTTGTTTTAAGATATTTAAAAAAATTTTAAGTAATCTCTGCTTTCAGAGACATTGAAATCTAGTTTATAATAAACTTGTTCTACAGAGGCATATATAAGTATTTATAAATATATTTGTATATATTGAGGTTAAAGACTAAAAAGTAAACCTGTAGTCTAATTAATTAATTAATTAATTAGTTAATTAAAAGTAGGCTCTATGCCCAATGTGGGACTTGAACTCATCACCCTGAGATACAGAGTCACATGCTCTGCTGAGTCAGCCAGATGCCTCAAATCTATAGTTTGGAACTACTAATTAACATCCACATACTAAGAATAGATAGCCTAGCTTTAGCCTGAGTCCTTTGGACTATTCAAAGTGTTCTTAATAATAAATACTTTTAAAAAAGTGTATAAAGCTGTATGCTCTTGTTAATGAAACATTGAAAAAAGGAAATATTTATTAGTTACTTTTGAACTGTATTAGCGTATGTATTTCCTCCCAGCCTTAATTTCTATGCTTTAGATTGTATTCATGGTTTTTAAAAGTAAACAGAATTCTAATTATACTTTTTAAAGATTTTATTTATTTGAGAGACAGAGATAGCAAGAGAGAGAGAGAGCACAAGTAGGGAGGAGAGGGAGAAGCAGGCTCCCCACTGAGCAGGGCACTGAGCAGGTATCCCAATCTAGATCTGTATCCCAGGATCCTAAGATCATGACCTGAGCCAAAGACAGACACTTAACCAACTGTGCCACCCAGGAGCCCCCTAATTATACTTTTTGTGCTATTTTATATTGTGTAGAAACAATTCTTTAGTATTGTACATAGTTAACAAACATCAGTTCAAATGTCTGCTTAATATACCATCAAGTATATATATATATATCATGGTTAACTACTACTTCTTGTTTAGACAGGTTATTTGCAGTTTTGTTGTATTTCTATGTTTTGCTTTGTGTGTGAAAATTTTTCTTTTTCTTTCTTTCTTTCTTTTTTTTATTTATGATAGTCACAGAGAGAGAGAGAGAGAGAGAGAGAGGCAGAGACATAGGCAGAGGGAGAAGCAGGCTCCACGCACCGGGAGCCCGACGTGGGATTCGATCCCGGGTCTCCAGGACCACGCCCTGGGCCAAAGGCAGGCGCTAAACCGCTGCGCCACCCAGGGATCCCTGAAAATTTTTCAATATTCAAGTTTTTTTTTTAAAGACTTATTTATTTATTTTAGAGAGAGAGGGTGCACATGGTTGGGGGGTAGGGGCAGACGGGGGGAGAGAGAGAAGCAGACTCCCCGCTGAATGCATCTCATAACCCTGAGTTCATTACCTGAGCCAAAATCAAGAGCCCCACATTTCACTGACTGAGCCACTCAGATGCCCCCTGCATTCAAGTTTTTAAATAGGTAGATTATAGAATTTGAATTCCTGGGTTAGCGGGTATAAAATTTTCAAGGGTCAGTGCATATTTCCAAATATTTTCTACAAGCAACTTAGAGTGAGTAATACTTTCTATTTGAGAGGATAAATTTAAATATTATTTTTACATAAATGATAAGGTATATAAAATTTTAGCAATTCTTTAGTAATTTGTAGAATTACTTTGGAGCTATCTTTTCTTTTAAGTTTATTTAATTCTTTCAGTAATCTATACACCCAACATAGGTGGGTGTAACTCACCTCAAACTCACAACCCAGAAATTAAGAGTTGCATGCCCATCTGAGTGAGCCAGCCAGATGCTCCAACTTTGGAGATATCTTTACATAGACTTATGATGATTCAGATTAAATAACAGTCATTACAGAATTAAGTTCTGCTATGTTAAAAAAAAAAAAAGTTCTGCTATGTTCAGAGTTAGTGCTTGCATACTTCCATGTAAATAAATTAGTTGAGGCTGATTTGTTGTTTTTGAATAATGTGGATGGCAGAACTCAAGGCCATATGATTTAAGATCTCATCAATTTTACATAGTCTCTGATTGAAACCTGAAGATTTGAGATCATATATGTAGTGCTCTTCAAAAGTGCATGGCCCTTTTCAGTGCTCATGTTTTTTTTTTTAATAAACATTTACTTCTAGCTAAAATCATATAATAAGAAAGAAATGAATACTAGGTAAACAGTATTTCATTTATTTTTTAAGATTTTTTTAAAGTTTTTTTAAAGAATATATTTATGAGAGACACAATGAGAGAGAGAGAGAGAGAGAGACACGCAGAGGGAGAAGCAGGCTCCATGCAGGGAGCCCAGTGTGGGACTCCATCCCGGGTCTCCAGGATCACACCCTGGGCCTAAGGTGGCGCTAAACTGCTGAGCTACCCGGGCTGCCCTAAGATTTAAAACAAAAAAAATTTTTAAAGTAATCTCCACACCCAGTGTGAGGCTTGAACTTAGAACCCTGAGATCAAGAATCCCACGTTCTACTAAGTGAGCCAGCAAGGCAGCCCTATTGCATTTAATTTTTAAAATTGTCTTTTAGTCTCTCTTAAAATTTCTTCCATGATTTTGCAGAGTAGTTTTTGGTTAAACTTGTCCATCTGTATAACAAGTTTATGTTGGTTCTGCTTATCATTTGATTAAAAAAAGTAAAATCTAATGGTTCTGATGGCATATTACTAGGGAGACTGAGTACATTTAAACTCTTTTTTTCTGCCAGGGAACAGTTGACAGGATATACATTGGTAAATTCAGTTTAAGGGTTTAGTTGAGCTAATTGTCATTGCTAAAGTTCCTGTGCCTCTAATAGCTTCCTGGAAGAGTTTTCATCATTGTTTCATGCTTGTCCTCAGGCTTTGATCATTTCAGTTCAAACAGAAGAGTGATGCAATACTGAGGATCCTGCTGGCATGATAGCCTTGGGAAGGACCTTCTTTTAAAGAGAAAGGAAGGAGGGGCACCTGAGTGGCTCAGTCCACTAAGCATTTCGGCTCAGGTTATTATCTCAGGGTCTTGAGATTGAGCCCTCCATCAGGCTCCCCATTGATCTACTGGAGATTCTCTTTCTCCCTCTGCTTCTGCAGATACATAAATCTTTAAAAAAGAGAAAAGAAGGAAAACATAAAAAATAAAGGGAAAATAGATTTTAAAAGCATGCTAATTGCTAGAGAAGAAAATCTGACTTTGGTCTTGGCTCTGTTGCTTTGTCATCCTAGATACTTAATTTCTCTGGGCCTTACTTTTATTATCTTTAAAATGAGAAAGGTTTATAACTTTTTAAAAAGATTTATTTATTTGAGAGAGTGAATGCACGGGGTGGGGCGAGGGGCAGAGGCAGAGGGAGAGGGAGAGAGAGATTCTCAAGTAGACTGTCTGCTGAGCATGGAGCCTGATGCTGGGCAGGATCGCTTGACTGAGATTAGGACCTGAGCTGAAATCAAGAGATTTCAGGCTTAACAGACAGTCACCAGCAGGGTCCCCAGGGTTTGCAACTCTCCTAAACTGAAACTCTTGAGTTAATTCTTAGGCTGGACTCTTGTGTGTGGTGCTCTTATGAAATAAGAATGACAAAGGGAAATAGGAACCAGATATATTTTATATTTAAATGTGTAGCAATAATTTTTTTCAAAACATCTCTACAAAAGATTTATTTGTTAGCATTTGGTTTGTTACCTCATTTGTTTAGCAACCATGTCACAGTTTCAATCTGACAAAGGACATGCTGTTTTGATAACAGCACATCTTGTGAGTATGCTTCCTCTCTCAGTACCTATGAAAAATGTTGTGTAGGATGTTATGAAGAGCTACAGGTTACCCTGTGAGTAATTAGACCACTCCACCTGTAAGTTTACACTTACTAAGAGTCATGAAAATTAAGAGCTAGTCATACTGGCCTTATATTCCTCTGATTAAGGGGCTACAGTTTCCTTTAATTGAGCTTTTTTTTTTTTTTTTATTTTAAACCTTTCAGGAATTAGCCAAAGACAGCATAGCCAAATGCAAGAAACACCATTGGTTTACCAGTAGAAATGTATGACAAATTGTGTTCATTACTATTTTAACTATGGAGTATAATTGGGTCTAGATAAAAACATTTCTAGGTCAAGGTACCTTGGTGGCTCACTTGGTCATAATCTCAGGGTCCTGGTATTGAGCCCCACCTCTGGCTCCTTGGTCAGCAGGGAGTCTGCTTGTCCCTCTCCCTGTGCCCCTCCCCCTGCTTGTGCTCCCTCTTTCTCTCTTTCTTTCTCTCTCTTTCAAATGATGAAATCTTAAAAGAAACCCCAAACTTTTCTAGGTCATCACTACTTTGAGAAATAGTAGGCATTATTGAAGAGCAGTGGTTCTGAAAGTGGACAGTGTGACCTCCCTGCTATATGGTGTTTTTTGAAATTTGTAAAGGGTGATTATTTTTGTACTTGTTGATACAATGATTTGAAGAGGTGCTATTTACTAGTAGGTAATGGATTATTGGACATCCTGCAATGCATAGGATTGTCTTTTTTTTTTTTTTTTTAAGATTTTATTTATTTACTTGACAGAATGACAGAGAGCAGGGGGAGCGACAGCCAGAGGGAGAGGGAGAGGCAAGCTCCCTGTAGAGTGGGGAGCCTGATGAGGGGGCTTGATCTCAGGACTCTGAGATCGTGACCTGAGTTGAAGGCAGACGGTTCACTGTCTGAGCCACCCAGGCACCCCTAAGACAGTCTTTTACAACAACAAAAAAATGCCTCATGTACAAGACAATTTTTGAATTTCTTCCAGATATGTGTGTAGGTGAAAACCGTTTATTTTTATCTGAGCTGAGATATTAACTCTGTATTAGGTAAAAATATAATGCAAAGTATTTTTTACATGATTTCAAAATATTGATTTTGAAACATACAGATTTGGAAAACCTGTGGCACCAGTGAGTGGCATTTGTAGTATTTGATCATTAGTACAGCACATTTGAGTTAGTCTGCATTAGTATTTGTCATATCCATGATGTTTCTATGTATAGAGGCAAACATGACTGCTTTATAAAACAGGTTTGGTTATGCCCATGTATTTACATATTGAGAAAAGCTTTATTATTTTCTTTTATTTCTCCTTTTATGTTACAGCTAGGGTATTAAATAGATTTATTTTGAAATTAGGTATATATATATATGTAAATTATGAATAATTTCATTTCAGATTTTTAAAGTGTATATAATATTTGTTTAAAAAGAATATGGAGGGGGACGCGTGGGTGGCTCAGCGGTTGAGCATCTGCCTTTGGCTCAGGGCATGATCCTAGAGTCCCAGGATCAAGTCCCACATCAGGCTCCCTTCATGGAGCCTGCTTCTCTCTCTGCCTGTGTCTCTGCCTCTCTCTCTCTGTGTCTCTCATGAATAAATAAAATCTTAAAAAAAAAAAAAAAAAGAGAGTATGGAATATGAGAGGATTGAAAACCATTCTTCTGTAGTATTTAGCTTAAAGTCCTTGAAAACATTGAGCATTGGTTTATTTTTTATTTTATTTAAATTTTTTTAAAGATTTATTTATTCATTCAGAGAGAGTGAGAGAGAGGCAGCGACACAGGCAGAGGGAGAAGCAAGCTCCATACAGGAAGCCCGATGTGGGACTCGATCCCGGGTCTCCAGGATCAGTCTCCAGGCTGCAGGCGGCGCTAAACCGCTGCACCACCGGGGCTGCCCAGAATAAAAGTTCTTTTATTAAAGTGATTCACAGGGACACCTGGGTAGCTCCATGGTTGAACGTCTGCCTTTGGCTCAGGGCATGATTCCGGAGTCCCGGGATTAAGTCTCACATCGAGCTCCCTGCATGGAGCCTGCTTCTCCCTCTGCTTATATCTCTGCCACCGCCCCCCCCCCATGAATAAATAAATAAAATCTTAAAAAAAATAAAGTGATTCACAAATATAACCTACATATTAGGCTGTAATTATATGCTCTATGTTGACCTGAGTGTCTTTTTTGATTTTGTGTTTGTGTGGGTTTTGTTTTGTTTTGTTTTTTGGAATGCAGTGCTTAGGTTATAGGTAAGATATATTTCATGTTCCTCTTCACATGACAGAAGTTTGTGGATTAGAGACGAAGTGCTATTAGGTGAAGCTTGATCCCATTGTAAATGATGATGCAATCAATTCTGTACATTTGTTAATATTTTTCTGGTTTACTCTTTTACAGGAAAGATACATCTGCTATAAAATATAGACTGCGATTTTATAAAACCATTTGCAAATAGACAACTGATATCTGAATTAAATCATTTCAGTTTTTTTAATTTAATGAGTTCTAGGAGATCTATATGTGCATGGCATTTTATCTATATAATGGTAAATATTACCCTGACTTCATGGAAAGATGTCACCTTTGTGGGCTGTATATGGAATTTCTTAGATTGGGTACTGAGAGATTGCATTGAAGGCCACATAGTTAAAGTTTTCCATGTTAAGCATGATTTAAATTACATTTTTTATTTTTATTTTTTAAAGATTTTATTTAATCATGAAAGAGAGACAGAGAGAGGGAGAGAGACAGAGACACAGGAAGAGGGAGAAGCAGGCTCCATGCAAGGAGCCTATGTGGGACTCGATCCCAGATCCTGGGATCATGTCCTGAGCCAAAGGCAGATGCTCAACCTCTGAGTCACCCAGGCATCCCCCAAATCACATTTTTTATTGTCTAGTATAATTGGTCTCCTAAGTGACTTCCATAGAATTTGTTTCATTCATTAATTCATTTAGCTATATGTAAGTAACTACTGAGACCATAATATGTGTCAAAGCTGCAGATAAAGAGGTGGAAATAATAGGAATTTGGGAGCTATTTATAAGCAACCAGCTTCAATGTAGTATGCTCCTGCCTTGACATAGGTATGCCTTGGTGCTTGGGTGTATGTATTCCAAGAGTCTAGAGGAGTAAGAGTTGATCAGGAGATAATGTAGATGAGGACATCTTAGGGAGAGGGAATGATGTTTAAAGTAGGAGGCAGGAGAGAGTATGGGATATGTTGGCAAATATTAGTGGCTCAGGGTGGCAGGATTAAGGATAGAATGTGTGAGAGTGTTGAACAACAGATCCAGAAAGGAAGGAAAGTAAGGGCCCAGGAATTCTTTTTTGTAATTTCTTTTAGTTACAACTACTTCAAGAAATTCTTAAATCTACCATAGTGCTTTTTCCTCCAAGACCCCCCAGAAGTTCGGAATTTTTTTTATCTGGGGAGTTAATGCCATTGGGTGGTGAGGTGCTGTCTCTTTGCAAAGATTGATGTTCTGGGCCTCAGGCCTGAGGAAGCCTCAGCATTTCCAGCTATCTTGTAATAGTGAGATCTTAAATGTTTTGTTTTTATAGTTTCATGATCTTTTATTACTATTGTTATTCATTAGGTGATTTGGTTTTTAGTTGTGAGAGTCTTGCTAAAAATCTGTGCTGAAGAAAGTAGGGGCATGTACAGGTTTATCATGATTGTAATTGTGTGACAGGTGGCTGATGTTTCATAATCCTTTCTCTATTTTAAATGCTAACTTTTGTTTTTCCTCTTTTGTTTTCCTTTTATTGAAAACTCTTGATTCATTATCATACATACTGTAACTTGGTGTGCAGGAGCTGGCTTTCCCCAATCTTTGCATGGTGGTAGATGAATATAGGCAAAACATGGTCTTTTTATTTAATTTGGTATAGCATGTTTTCTAGAACACCTGATACTTGCATGGTTTGAAAAGCTCCTCTAGGGATCCCCGGGTGGCTGAGCAGTTTAGCTCTGCCTTCAGACCAGGGCATGATCCTAGAGACCGAAGGATCGAGTCCCACGTCAGGCTCCATGCAGGGAGCCTGCTTCTCCCTCTGCCTGTGTCTTTGCTTCTCTCTCTTTCTCATGAATAAATAAATAAAATCTTAAAAAAAAAAAAAAAAAAAAGCAGCTCCTCTACTAAAGACTGTCTCCAAAGGCTGCTCTGCAGTGATGTACCTAAAGCTATTTCAGGGCCAGTGACTATTTATGACATCTGTAGTAACTTTGTATAGTTTGTTCATGTTTATAAAATTATCAGTTGAGAGTGCCTAAGTATGATGACTTCTCCATACACTGTGGTAAGAGACAATACTTTAAAAAAGCATGGGAGCGGGGATGCTTCGGTGGCTCAGTAGGGTAAGCATCTGTCTTCTGGCTCAGGTTGTGATCCTGGGATCGAGCCCCACATCAGGCTCCCTGCTAAGTGAGGAATCTGCTTTTCCTTCTGTCCTTCTCCCTGCATGTGCGTGCACACACACACACACACACACATACACTCTCCCTCTCTTCCTTTCCCTCTCAAATCAATCAGTCAATCAATCTAAATTAAAAAAAAAAAAGCATGGAGAAGAAAAGAAAAAAAAATGGGGTGAGCTCTCAAGGAGCTTATAGTTAACATAATGTGATTATGATTAAATGTCTCAAACTTTTTTCTGGTACTTTAATGGTTATTATGCAGAAGGTGGTGTAAGGCTCACACTTTACAGTTAGACCCAAGTTCAAATCCCAGGACTGCCACTTGGTGGTTTTGAGATCTCAACCTGTTTATGTTCCTCAAGGAATAGCAGTGTTACCATAAGGTGGTAGGAAGGATAAAATCTAGAATTGCATGTAAAGAAGTTCCTAGAATGGTGACACAGAGTAAAAAGTCACCTTTAGCTGTTTTAGATTTTATCGTTATCCTGTGAGCTTTTTTTTTTTTTAATTGTAGGAGTAGGGATAATATTTTGTCATTCGTTAAACAGTTACTAAATGGCTACTGTGTGCTAGTCAGTTTTAGGTAAATGAAACTAGTTGAAAAATGTATAACTCAGAGCTCAAAAGAACTCAAGCCTTTTTTCTTTTTTTCAAAGATTTTATTTATATGCGGGGGTGGTGTGGGGGGGAGAATATGAATGAACAGTAGGGAGGGGCAGAGGAAAAAGCAGACTCCCCACTGAGCAAGGAGCCCTATCCCAGGAAAGGACCTGGAGGGAGATCATGACCTGAGCCAAAGGCAGGTGCTTAACTTACTGAGCCACTTAGGTGTCCCAAACTTAGGGCTTTTGAATAAAAATAAAAAACAGGGAATTTTTTTTTGTCTTTACTAAGTTCCAGGTGTTCTTTCTTCAGTATTTATTATTATGCTCTAAAGTAGTTACTGTTGATCTCATCATTTCACAGATAAGGGAATTTAAGTAGGGAGAAGATAACGTGACTTGCTAAAGATCTTTCAGCCAGTTAGAGATGGTACCAGCTCTCACAAGTAAGCTGTTGGATTCTGAAACCACAGTCTTTCAGCAGTGCACTGCTCTTCCTTCACAGAAACAAGGCTGCAACATGAGAAAGATTCAGGGTCTGTATTAGTGTCCATTAAATGGGTCCAGACTATAAGATGTATACGAGTTAGTAGAGAGGAATCAGTAAATGCTGCAATGTTCAGGCAGTGCAGTTTCTCCCATCCTCATCAACACCTGTTGTTTCTTGCATTAATTTTAGCCATTTTGACAAGTGTGAGATAGTATCTCGTCCTGGTTTTGATTTTTATTTCCCTGATGATGAGTGATATTGAGCATCTCTTCATGTGTCTGTTAAACATCTGGATGTCTTCTTTGGCAAAGTGTCTATCATTGTCTACTGCCTGTTTCTTAACTGGGTTGTTTTTTGGGTATTGAATTTGTAAGTTCTTTATAGTTTTTGGATACTAACCTTTTATAAGATAATGTTGTTTACAAATATCTTCTCCCATTCTATAGATTGCCTTTTAGTTTTGTTGATTGTTTCCTTGACTGTGCAGAAGTTTTTTTTGTCTTGATAAAATCCTAATAGTTCATTTTTGCTTTTGTTTCCCTTGCCTCTGGTGACATGTTCAGTAAGTAGTTGCTACAGCCGAGGTCAGAGAGGTTTCTATTTGTGTTCTCCTCTAGTATTTTGATGGTTTCCTGTCTCACTCTAAAGTCTTTCAACCATTTTGAATTTATTTTTGTGTATGGTGTAATAAAGTGGACTAGTTTCATTCTTCTGCATGTTGCTGTCTAGTTTTCCCAACACCATTTATTGAAGAGACTGTCTTTTTTCCATTGGATATTCTTTCTTGCTTCATTGAAGATTGGTTGATCATACAGTTGTGGGTCCATTTCTGGATTCTCTGTTCTGTTCCATTGATCTATGTGCCTGTTTTTGTGCCAGTATCATACTGTCTTGTTGACTACAGCTTTGTAATATAGCTTGAAATCCGGAATCATGATGCCTTTGGTTTTTCTTTTTCAGAATTGCTTTGGCTACTGGGGGTCTTTTGTAGTTCCATGCAAATTTTAGAATTTTTCTAGCTCTGTGAAAGGTGCTGGTGGTATTTTTTTTTTTTTTAAGATTTTATTTATTTATTCACGAGAGACACAGAGAGAGAGAGAGCGAGAGAGCGACAGAGACACAGGCAGAGGGAGAAGCAGGCTCCATGCAGGGAGCCCGACGTGGGACTCGATCCCAGGGTCTCCAGGATCACACCCCGGGCTGCAGGCGGCACTAAACCGCTGCGCCACCAGGGCTGCCGTGCTGGTGGTATTTTGATGAGGATTGCATTAAATGTGTAGATTGCTTTGTGTTTAAATATTTTTTTTAAAAGATGTTATTTATTTATTCATGAGAGAGAGAGAGAGAGAGAGAGAGGCAGAGACACAGGCAGAGTGAGAAGCAGGGAGCTCCATGCAGGAGGGCTGCCCTGTGTATAAATATTTTAACAAGGTTTATCCTTCCAGTCCCTGAGCATACATTGCTTTTCCATTTACTTGTGTCCTCTTCAATTTCTTTTATAAGTGCTCTATGGTTTTCAGAGTACAAATCTTTTACTTAGTTAGATTTCTTCCTAGGTATCTTACTGGTTTTGATGCAATTGCAAATGAGAAAAATTCCTTGAATTCTTTTTCTGCTGCTTCATTATTAATGTATAGAAATGCAACACATTTCTGCACATTGCTTTTATATCCTTGGGTTTTGCTAAATTCATGTATGAGTTCTAGCAGTTTTTTGGTAGAGTCTTTTTCTGGTTTTCTACGTAGAGTAACATGTCATTGGCAAATAGTGAGAGTTTGATTTCTTTGCAAATTTGGGTGCTTTTTATTTCTTTTTGTAGTCTGATTGCTGAGGCAAGGACTCAGTTAAATAGTAATGGTGAGAGTGGACATCCTTGTCTTATTTCTGATGATAGGGGAAAGGCTCTCAGTTTCTTCCCATTGAGGATAATATTAGCTGTGGATCTTTCATATATAGCTGTTATGCTGTTGAGGTATGTTCTATCTATACCCACTTTGTTGAGGGTTTTTATCAGGAAAGTATGCTGTATTTTGTCAAATGCTTTTTCTACATCTATTGACAGGATCATATGGTTTTTATCCTTCTATTAATATCATGTATCACAATGATGAGTTTACAAATATTGAACCATCCCTGCAGTCCAGGAATAAATCCCACTTGATTGTGGTGAATTCTTTTAATGTACTGTTGAATTTGATTTGCTAGTATTTTGTTGAGAATTTTTGCATCCATGTTCATCACGGGTATTGGCCTATAGTTCTCCTTTATTAAGTGGGGTCTTTAGTTTTGGAATCAAAGTAATGCTGGCTTTGTGGAATGAGTTTGGAAATTTTTCTTCCATTTCTATTTTTTGGAACAGTTTGAGAAGAAACTCTTAACTCTTTTTAACTCTTTAAAATGTCTGTTTTTTTTAAAAAAAAAGGTAGAATTCCCTTGGGAAGCCACTAGCCCAGGGCTTTTGTTTGTTGGGAGATTTTTGATTACTCATTAAATTTCTTTGTTGGTTATGTATGGGTCTATTCAAATTTTCTATTTCTTTCTGTCCCAGTTTTGACAGTTTGTAAGTTTCTAGGAATTTGTCCATTTCTTCCAGGTTACCCAGTTTGCATATAATTTTTAATAGTATTATAATTGTATTTCTGTGATATTGGTTGTGATCTCCTCAGTCATTCATGATTTTATCTATTTGTGTTCTTCCTCTTTTCTTTTTGATATATCTGGCTAGATGTTTATTTTATTTTAATTTAATTTAATTTAATTTATTATTTTCTTTTATTTTAAGATTTTATTTATTTATTCATGAGAGACACACAGAGAGGCAGAGACACAGGCAGAGGGAGAAACAGGCTCCTTGCAGGGAGCCCGATGTGGGACTCGATCCGGGTCTCCAGGATCACACCCTGGGCCGAAGGCAGGCACTTAACCGCTGAGCCACCCAGGGATTCCCCTGGCTAGATGTTTATTATATATTTTCAAAGAACCAGCTCTTAGTTTCATTAATCTGTTCTTTTTCTATATTACTTCTTATTTCTGCTCTAATCTTTATAAGTTCCATTATACTGGCTTTAGGCTTTATTTCCTTTTCTAGCTCCTTTAGGTGCAAGGTAAGGTTGTGTATTTGAGACTTTTCTTGCTTCTTGAGTTAGGCCTGTAATATAGTATACTTACCTTTTAGGACTGCTTTTGCTGCATCTGAAAGGTTTTGGGCTGTTGTGCTTTCATTTTCATTTGCTTCTGTGTGTTTTTATTTTATTTTATTTTTATTTTTTTATTTTTCATTTCAATATATATTTTATTTAGAATGCAGCACTAACAGCATGATGATAAACCATCCCAAATTTATACCAAGAAGCACATACTCCTTCAAACGTATCATTTTTCACAAGTAATTTAAGTACAACATTATTGTCATTTGTACTAGAGTCAAAGACGACATTTAGATTCTTCAATTTTGGAGCCTTTAGTAACATCAAAATGATGGGCTAGTCAGGCAGAAGAAAGAAACTCAAAGGCAGTTTCTTTTTCTTCTGCCAGTTCCTTTGCAGTTAGATCCATCTTCTCACAGGAGAAATCATTAATAGTGAGACCTTCAACAATCTTCCAGGTCTTATTCTTGATTATAACAGGGAATGAGTACAGCAGATCTTCTTTTTCACATGATGTACTTTTGTTGAATTTGAGTCAGTGTGGTGTGTTTATGTATATAATGTATGGAATGATAACCAAAAGTATTTTTAAACAACAATTTATTTCTGGTGGCTTAATCTTTAATTAGTCAACTGTTACATTATTTGCTATATTGAAATCCAGTGACTTATTATGGATTGGTGGGCTTTATGATATTTTAGTATAAGATCTGGCTAATTTTCGGGTTCACTAAGTTTTACTTAATACTTTCTAGGGCCCCATGGTTATGAATGTGCTTCAATTTCATAATGCCTCCTGCTATGGCAGACATCCTTGACATCTGGGCAGTGGATTCACAGTTAGCATCTGATGGCTCCATACCTGTGGATTTCCTTTTGCCCACTGGGATTTATATTCAGTTGGAGGTTCCTCGGGAAGCTACCATTTCCTATATTAAGCAGGTATGTAATTGGTAGAATTTTTATAAATGTAGCTTATTTATCACTTAGGGGATGATACTCTATTATAAAAAAAATTACAAAAAAGAGAAGATGTTATTAATGTGACTATATTCTATAGAAATGTTATTAATGTGACCTAAAAATTAATCTTTAGGTCACTGATTTTAAAGACTTTGATACATGTTTGGTCTTTTGTAGATATATAAAAGATAATTCTCACTCTTACTTTAAACAATGTGTGATATCTGATTTAAGAAAAATTAACCTATGTTAGTTTGAAACCTTTGTTCAGGCTGCTTAAAGGAATTTGACATTACCAAGGAAGTTTTGAGTTAAAATCTTTTTAATTACTATCTTTGAACTTGTCTTAATTTTTCTGTATGTGACTTTTGGTTGATTGTCTTTTCTTTCCTTTTCCTTCCTCCGTACGCTGACTTTTCATGGTAACTGTGGGGAAGAAAGGTTTCCCCCAGTCATAAGTAGCATGCCTTCCTTTGGAAGCAAATTCTTTTTTTTTTTTTTAAAGTTTTTATTTTATTATTTTTTAAAGATTTTATTTATTTATTCATGAGAGACACATAGAGAGAAACAGGCAGAGACATAGGCAGAGGGAGAAGCAGGCTCCATGTAGGAAGCCCAATGTGGGACTCGATCCCGGGTCTCCATCTGCAGGATCATGCCCTGGGCTGAAGCTGGTGCTAAACCGCTGAGCCACCTGGGCTACCCTTTTTTTTTTTTTAAGTTTTTAATTTAAATTCCAGTTAGTCAATTATACAGTGTAATACTAGTTTCAAGTGTACAGTATAGTGATTCAACAGTTGCGTACAACACCCTGTGCTCGTCAGTACAAGTGCACTCTGCCCTCCTTAATTCCCATCACCTATTTCACCCATCCCCCTCAAATCATCAATTTGGAAGTAACTTTTTTACATAGCAAGGCTTGCTTGTTTTGTTGGATTATTTTTTAAAGTGAATTGATGAGTGATACTGATTTGTGAGTACTATGAAATGTAAATGAAATTATTTTTCTAAACTTTCTTTTTAACATTTTTCAAATAGCTGAATCCAATATGAAAATCAGAGCATATGATTTGGCTATTGTGAGTAATACTATGAATAATGGCTATGATGAACATTGATGTACAGGTATTTGAGTCCTGCTTTCAATTTTTTTGGGTATATGTCTGGAAGAGGAATTTTTATATCATATGGTAATTCTGTTTTAATTTTTAAAGAATTGCCAAACTGTTTTCCACAGTGGTGTTACCATTTTTCATTCCTATTCAGCAATACATGGGGGTTCTAGTTTCTCCACAGCCTGGCTAACACTTGTTATTTTCTGTTTTTGTTGTTTGTTTTCTATCACCATTTTTATGGCTGTGAAATGGTATCATATGCAGTATTTATTTGTATTTCCTTAATGACTAATGTCAAGCATCCTTTTTTTTTTTTTTTTAAGATTTTACTTATTTATTCATGAGAGATACATACAGAGGCAGAGACACAGGCAGAGGGAGAATCAGGCTTCATACAGGGAGCCCGAAGTAGGACTCGATCCCAGGACCTCTGGGATCATGCCCTGAGCCAAAGGCAGACGCTCAACCATTGAGCCACCCAGGCGTCCCTCTTTTCATGTTCTTATTGGCCATTTGTAGACTTTTCTGTTCAAGACCATTGGACATTTTTAAATTTAATTGTTTACTTTTTGTTGCTGAGTCACAGGAGTTCTTCATATATCCTGTATATTAGTCTCTTTTCAGAAATATAATTGGCAAACATTTCCTCCCATTCTTTGGGTTGCCTTTTCACTCTCACAGTAGTGTCCTTTGATGTATAAAATTTTAAAAGTTTTGATGAAATCCTTTTTACCTATTTTTTCTATTGTTGCCCAGCAGCACTTTCTCCAGTATATAACTGAATCTGAGGATTATCTGTGATTTTTACTCCAGGTCTATTATTTTCAATTCTTGGTTTTTGTGCTAGCTGCAGTTAAAATTTGTAATCCCCCTTTCCATTTCTATGATGATTTTCTTTTATATGACCTTATTGAGGAAACTTGGCAGAAGATGACAAGACAGTGATTCTGCTTATCTTGATAGGGCAGTGTGAATTAATGAAGATAACCTGATGAATAGAATAGACTAGAATGCAGAAAAAATAATATAAATTTTGTATGGGGTGATAATACATACTTTGAATTTTCTATTTTTTCTGATTCGAAGTTATTTATGTTCATAAGAATAGTAAATATGGGGGTGCCTGGGTGACTTAGTTGGTTGAGTGTCTCAGGATCCTGGGATCAAGCCCCAAGTCAGGCTTCCTGCTCAGTGGAGAGCCTGCTTCTCACTTTCTCCCCGCTGCTCCTCGTGCTTGTGCACATGCACTGTCTTTTCTCTCTCTCTCAAGTAAATAAAATCTTAAAAAAGACACAACAACAAAAAAGAGTGGTAAATATGGACATCTTCATAGATACTCACTTTTTAGAAAAATTGAAATGGAGTCGATATAATTACATTACTTTCAGGTGTAGAAACTCTAGTGATTCAACAGTTACATACATTATCAAATGCTCACCATGATAGGTGTAATTATCATCTGTCACCATACAAAGTTATTGCAAGATTATTATTATTATTTTTAAATTTTGGTTATTTATTCATGAGAGACACAGAGAGAAGGCAGACATAGGGGGATGGAGAAGCAGGTGCCTCACACAGGGAGCCTGATGTGGGACTTGATCCCAGAACTCCAGGATCACACCCTGAGCCAAAGGCAGACACTCAACTGCTGAGCCACCTGGAGTCCCTATTGCAAGATTATTGACTGTATTCTTCCTGCTGTACTTTTCATTTCCATGACTTATTTATTTTATGACTGATATTTTGACCTCCTAATCCCCTTCACCTATTTTCCCCTTCTCCCCACTTTGTCCCCTCTGGCAACCACCAGTTTGTTTTTTGTGTTTATTAATCTGCTTCTGTTTTTGTTTTTATATATTTTTATTGTTTATTTATTTAGTTTTTGTTTTATATTTATTTTTATTTATTTTTTAAATTTGAAGAGTTTATTGGAACAAAAAAATCAATTCAAATCTGGCAGTATCAAACCGGAAAAAGTTCATGTTTGTGTTTTAGATTCTGTATATAAGTGAATTCATAAGGTATTTGTCTTTCTCTGACTTACTTAGTGTAAGACTAGTTTTTTTTTTTTGATATACTTAATAAATGGCATTGTTTTTCATTTCTCTGTTAGTGTATAGAAACAATAGATTTTTATATATTAGTTTTGTATTCTGTAACTTTAGGGAATTCTTTATTCTAAAAGTTTTTTGTGGACTCTTTAGGGTTTTTTTAATATATAGTATCATGTCTTCTGCAAGTAGTGACAATTTTACTTCTTTTTTTTTTTTTTGACAATTTTACTTTAGTGATTTGGATGCTTTTTCTTTTTGTTTGATTGCTACTACTGGGTTTTCCAGTTTTGTGTGTTGAATGAAGGTGATGGGAGTGGACAGTTTTGTCTTGTTAGTGATCTTAGAGGTAAAGCTTTCAGCTTTTCACTGTTAACTAAGATGTTAGCCGTGAGTTTGTCATATATGGCTTTATTATGTTGAAGTGTATTTTCTCTATTCCTACGTTTTTGAGTTTTTATAATGAATGAATGTTGAATTTTTCTTTTTTTTTCTTTTTTTTTATTTTTTTGAATGTTGAATTTTTCAAATCCTTTTCTACATCTACTGAGATGATTGATGGTTTTTATCTTTAATTTTATAAATGAGGCATATCATGTTGGTTAAATTGTGGATAATGAACCATCTTTGCATTCCTGAAATAATTCCCATCTGATTGTGGTGAATGATCCTTTTATTGTCTTTTTGAATTTGCATTGCTAATATTTTGTTGAAGATTTTTGCACCTATGTTTGTCGGCGATTTTGGTATGTAATTTTTTTTTTTTTTTTGTAGTGTCTTTGTCTGGTTTTGGTATCAGAGTAATGCTGGCCTTGTAGAATAAATTTGGAAGCATTGCTAGCCCCTTCTATTTTTTGGATGAGTATGAAAAGGATTGAGGGGTGCCTAGGTGGCTCAGTCAGTTAGGTTTCTGACTCTTAATTTTCGGCTCAGGTCATGATCTCAGGGTCGTGAGATAGAGCCCCAGGTCGGGTCCCTCATTCAACATGGAGTCTGCTTGAGAGTCTTTCTCTCCCTCTCCCTCTCCCTGTGCTGTACATATACATGCTTTTCTCTCTCAAATAAATATAGAAATAAAATCTTTGAAAAAAAGAAAAGGATTCTTTTTTCCCCCCCTAGAGATAGGGGTGGAGGGAGAGTGAGAGGGAGATAGAGAATCTTAAGCAGGCTCCATGCTCAGCGAGGAACCTGTGGTAGGGCTCAGTCTCATGACACTGAGATCATGACCTGAGCCGAAATAATTTGGATACTTAGCTGACTGAACCACCCAGGTACTGTGATTATCTTTCTTTCCTTTTTTTTTTTTTTTTAAATTTTATTTATCTATGATAGTCACACAGAGAGAGAGAGAGAGAGAGAGAGAGAGAGAGAGAGAGAGGCAGAGACACAGGCAGAGGGAGAAGCAGGCTCCATGCACCGGGAACCTGACATGGGATTCGATCCCGGGTCTCCAGGATCGCACCCTGGGCCAAAGGCAGGTGCCAAACCGCTGATCCACCCAGGCATCCCTCTTTTTTTTTTTGAATATTTGATGGAATTCACCAATGAAGCCATCTGTTTCTAGACCTTTTATTGTTAGTTTTTAAAATTACTGTTTCAGTTTCATTACTGTAACTTCTGTTCAGAATATCTGCTTTCTTTTCTTTTCTTTTCTTTTCTTTTCTTTTCTTTTCTTTTCTTTTCTTTCTTTTCTTTTTCTTTTCTTTTCTTTTCTTTTCTTTTCTTTTCTTTTCTTTTCTTTCTTTTCTTTCTTTTCTTTCTTTCTTTTTCCTTCCTTCCTTCCTTCCTTCCTTCCTTCCTTCCTTCCTTCCTTCCTTCCTTCCTTCCTTCCTTCCTTCCTTCATCTGCTTCTTTCTGATTCAGTCTTGGAAGATTCTATGTTTCCAGGAATTTATCCATTTCTTTTGGTTTTCCAGTTTGTTGGCATATAACTTTTTATGGTAGTCTCTTTAAGTCCTTTGTATTTCTGTGATATCGATTGTAACTTCTCTTTCATTTCTGATTTTGAGCCCTCTCTTTCTTGATCAGTCTGGCAGATAGTCACTTAATAACTTTGTTTACATAAGTGCAGTTTTTTGTGCATTATACTATCATTTACAAAAATGGGTTAATATTCTCTTGTAAGTTGGTGTTTTAAAAAACTTTTAATATATCTTAACTTTCCATTTTATTGAGTATTTTTATTTTATTTTCACAGATGTGTAATACTTTATAATTGATTTAGCCAATCCTTTATTGCTAGACATTTGGCTTGTCCTTTCTTTTTGAGTTTTATAAAGAGTTCCACAGTGAGTATCCTTCTAGGTGTATCTTTGTATGCTTGAACAAATTTTTCTGTTCCAGAAGGTCTCTTATTTTTTCCTGCAGATTTTATGGAAACAAGTTCACAATTATCCAATGTTTAACCTCCTTATGGAAATTGACTCCTATATGTTTGCATGTGTGAATCAAACTGCTGTATATGAGGAGCTTGAAGATGAAACAAGAAGACTCTGTGATGTCAGACCTTTTCTTCCAGTTCTCAAATTAGTGACAAGAAGTTGTGATCCAGGGGAAAAATTAGACTCAAAAATTGGAGTCCTTATAGGAAAAGGTAATTTAAAAACTTCTCTGTATGAATTCTTAACATATTTGTTGTTATATGTATAAACATATAGTAGGTATGATCAAAGACATTGCTTTTCAGAGTGTGATCCAAAGACCAATGCTTATTTGTAAATTGATCACCAGTCTGAGATAAGTATAAAAATTGAGAGTAAATGTATATAAATGCCCATAGCAATGTGATATTACCATAGTGTCCCATGGGTTATGTTTTTTATACTTTTTCTAGTGACTTATTTTTATTTGCCAAAGTATTGTCTTTTGGCATATTGGAAAGAAAAGAGTTGTCCCTTTGTCTCAGTTTGAGAAACCCTTTTCTTAGAGATAATCCTCCATTTCTTTTGAATTACCTCTACTGTATACACACAATTTATATATGACTATACCAAGACTCGAAGCTGATTGAAAAATTTCTATAAATAACCCAAATTATTGACAAATTGTACTCCTTAACTAAAATTATCTTTAAGTAGAGATACTTCTGTAGTGAGTCAAGATATATGTCCATGTTATTCTTTGCAAATTAGTTCCAGAGAGAATTGTAACCAAGAAAATATGGTAGAGCCTCTCTTGCTATAATAATCGTGGATGTAACAGGGGCCAGTGGTAGATCAGTATCCTCCTTTATTTTATTTTTTTAAAGATTTTATTTATTGGGCAGCCCAGGTGGGTCAGCGGTTTAGCGCTGCCTTCAGCCCAGGGCCTGATCCTGGAGATCCAGGATCGAGTCTCGTGTTGGGCTCCCTGCACGGAGCCTGCTTCTCCTTCTGCCTGTGTCTCTGCCTCTCTTTCTCTCTCATGAATAAATAAATAAAATCTTAAAAAAAAAGATTTAAAGATTAAAAAAAAGATTTTATATATTTATTCATGAGAGGGCAGAGACATAGAGGTAGAGGGAGAAGCCGGCTTCTCCAGGGGAGCCCCATGTTGGACTCGATCGCGGGACTCCAGGATCACCCCCTGAGCTGAAGGCAGATACAAAGCCATTGAGCCACCCAGGCATCCTGATCAATATCCTGCTTTAGACAAGATACTAGAATTAAGTACTACAAGAGGTTAACTGCAGAGGAGACTTGAAGTTTACTTATTTTGAAGTAGCAGTTTTGTGTTGTTGTTTTTATTTTATTTTAGAGACTTGAAGTTTAAATACAAAACCAAACAATCCACTGGAAATTTTTGGGTTTGGATTGGCCCCTTGCATTAATTAAATTCACTCTTATAGGATAATATGTTACCACTCAATTTAATATTATAAGTATTCGCAAGATGACATAGTAGCATCCTCTCCAAGAGCCATGCCCTGTCAGATTGCGTTCTTGATCTTGACGTATTGTGATTTGGGCTAACTAATGATTACAAATGTGGGGCTATGTTCTTCCCTTTGAATACTTAGAGCAGAACCTCCATTCCCAGAATGGAGCCCAATATCGGACTTGAACTCACTACCCTAAGATCAAGACCTGAGGTGGATCAAGAGTCAGATGCTTAACCAATTGAGCCATCCAGGTGCCTAGACAACCCTAGTGTTTAAGAAAGTTTGATTACTTCAGAGGATAGCTAGTTTGCTTAGGTAATAATTTTTCCCCCTTTAATAGGTTTATAATTATTTACCATACAAGATTTTCTTTCTTTTTTGTTCTTTAAGATTTTGATTTTTTATTTTTAAGTACTCTGCAGAACTTGAACTCACAGCCCTGAGATCAAGAGTCACATGTTCCACTGACTGAACCAACCAGGAGCCCCCACAGTTTTCTTATGTATTAATGGCCTCATTAGAAAGCATCCCTTTTTATTGCTAGAGCTTCAAGGATTTCTTGATAAATTTTAAATTCTTCATTACAAAAAGTTTCTTCTTTGTTTGGATTGAAGAATATATGAAAAAGTAAAAAGAATAATCACTTATAATCTTATCCACGACAAGAATATCCACTGAACTATATTAAGATATAGTTCTTTCCTAATGACTTTGTAAGTGTATATATGAAAATATATAGCTTTTATATGTTTCTATGCTGGATGGAAGGAAGTAGACCAGAACCACACTGATTGTTAAAGTAAAATATTTGATAAACCAAAAGGTTAGCATCATAGGGAGAGCTAACTTTTGTCAGGATATGGGTGTCTTTTTGAGATATGCCATGTTTTCAAAACTTAGATCACTGCAACATGTTCTAGTTGTGATCTCCAATAAATATGGTCTTGTTAGCCACTATTACCTCTACATGAGCTTGCCAGATTTAGCAAATAAAAATATACTAGATGCAAATACTACATGGGATATACTTAATGATAAAAATCATTCATCATTTATATAAAATTCAAATAGAATTAGGCATGCTGTTTTTTTATTTGGTGACAGTGCTGGGATCATACGTATATACATATATATAAATTGAATTTTTCATAAGCAGTGTGATGTAATTTCATTCTGTATCATAAAGTTTATTATATAAAAATTTTCAATGCAATGTGCCTGCAATTTGAATGATCAAGGTGCAAGGAGTGTTTTATATTCAATTGAACAGTTTATAAATTCTTTAACTATTTATAAATTTTACTTTAGATTTTCAGTGAATTTAGAAAACCTGTTGTTGATCATATGCACAGATTCAAGTGTTAACATTCACTTAGGAAGTTGAGTAAGTCTGTTTTATTATTTTTTATTTTTTTATTTTTTATTTTTTAAATTTTTTTTTAGTAAGTCTGTTTTAATATTTTAGAATGAATTTTCACTTTAAGTACCTAACAAGTCAATTTTTGCAGTTGCTAATTTGTATGTGGTGACTACAACCGGGGTTTGGTGAGGTCATGTGTCCTGGTAAGACAATAAACAATTATTTCAATTTAACTTTAGGAACAAGTTTGCTGCCTCCTCCGCCCCAAAGAAAACAATAGAACCTTTACAGATATAACTGCCCTGGTGGGTCTAAAAATACCTTTTCCTGAATGATAATTTGTCTGATCATTTTATTTTTTATGTTCTAAATAATTATTTACAGAGCTGCTATTTGAGCTCTGATTATATTCTATAGTGAAGGTCATCCCTTCAGATACCCATTAGTAAATCTTGATCAGAGGATTTTGTCAGCATCTTGAAAAATAATTTTTGAAAACTCCCTTATATTTTCCCTGACTTATCTAAAGTTGTGGTATATTTTAAAGTGAAGGAAATACAGAGTCTGCAGGATTTTAACAGTATCTTTAATGTGAAGAAATTACTCACTTTATACTCTTTTTATGAAAAGATTTTATTTGGGGCACCCGGATGCTCAGTCAGTTAAGTATCTACCTCTTATTCTCAGCTCAGGTCTTAATCTCTGGGTTGTTAGTTCAAGACCCAAGTTGAGCTCCATGTTGGGCTGGGAGACTACATTTAAAAAAATCATATTTATCTGTAAACTATATAATATTTTTATCTTAAAATTTAAGATTTACTTTCAGATTTTCTTACCAGAACACCTGTAAGAAATTAACTAGGTTTAAAATTAAGTTACTTAACCTAATTTCTTTTCTTTTTTTTTTTTTAAGATTTTATTTATTTATTCATGAGAGACAGAACGAGAGAGAGAGAGAGAGAGAGAGAGAGAGAGGCAGAGAGGCAGAGACACAGGCAGAGGGAGAAGCAGGCTCCATGCAGGCAGCCTGACGTGGTCAGACCAGGTCAATCCCGGGTCTACAGGACCACACCCTGGGCTGAAGGCAGCGCTAAACCCCTGAGCCACCCGGGCTGGCCCTAATTTCTTTTTTTTAAAGTGATCTCTACATCCACCGTGGCACTTGAACTTAGAATCCAGAGATCAAGAGTTGCATGCTCTTCTGACTGAGCCAGCCAGGCACCCCCCTAATTTCTTATTTTTGGCAAAGTTTCTATTTTTAAGAAATCTTGTAGTGGTTTCTAATCTCAAGCTTTTTTTTTTTTTTTTTTTTAAGAAAAGCAGATTCTCGGGACGCTTGGGTGGCTCAGCACTTGAGTGTCTGTCTTCAGCTCAGGGCGTGATCCTGGTCTGGGATCGCGTCCCGCATCCGCCTTCTTATGAGGAGCCTGCTTCTCCCTCTGCCTGTGTCTCTGCTTCTCTCTCTTTGTCTCTCATGAACAAATAAATAAAATCTTAAAAAAAAAAAAAAAAGGCAGATTCTCAGAGATTGGGATTCAGTGAGTCTGGGATGAATTTAAGAACTCTGTACTTTTACTCTAACAGTTACGTGAACAGAGTTCCATATTTATAATATATTGAAAAAATTACCTAAACGGTAGCAATTGCAATTCAACAGTATATATTGAGTGTTTTTAATAGGCACCACAGCAGTGAACTTGGGTGAACTTTGGTCTTTGTTTAATGGGAGCTCACAATCCAGTGGGAAATATGGATCAGTAAATAGACAATTACAATATTAATGTGTAAACTGTTATAGGTCAAGGAGTAAAATCAACTGAGAGATTGAGATGGCTTTATAGAAAACACACAACTTAAACTGAGCCTTCAGTGCTGATTAAGAGTTGATCAAGTAGGAGTTGGAAGAAGGGTAATCAAGTGAGAACGGCATGTGTGAAGAATGGCCTATTTGAGGAATAAAAGTAATTGACTATAGTTTGTGTAAACGGACAGCTAGGAAAAGCAGGAAGACGAGAGAGGCAACCAGCTTCAGAGCAGATGGAACCATTGAGGCTGTTTTAAAAATTAGAGACTTATTCCTAAAAGCAATTGGGAAGCTATCGAAGGGATGATTTTTTTTTTTTTTTAAAGATTTTATTTTTGAGAGAGAGAGTGAAGAAGCATGAGCAGGGGTTGGGGTAGAGGTTGCAGACTCCTTGCTGAGCTGGAAGCCCGATGTGGGACTCAATCCCAAGGACCTTGAGATTATGACCTGAGCTTTAGCTCAGGCAGACGCTTAATCAGTTGAGACACCCAGTCACCCTCGCAGGAATTTATTTATTTATTTTTATTTTTTTAAAGATTTTTTGTTTTAATTTTTTAAATTTTTTCATGAGAGACACAGAGAGAGGGAGAGGGAGAAGCAGGTACCCCTCAGGGAGCCCGATGTGGGACTCGATCCCAGGACCCCGGGGATCATGACCTGAGGGCAGGTCATGGCAAAGGCAGATGCTCAACCACTGAGCCACCCAGGCACCCTTCTTTGCAGGAATTTAAGTAGGGGAGTAACATGATCAGATTGCATTTTATAAAGATTATTCAAATTAAAAAATGGAGAATAGATCAGAGAGATTAAGACTGGGATTAGAGAAATTAGTGAAAACTGATGTTGTAATCCCAAGTGAGGGATGGTGATGGCCAGGATTAAGTTAATGGCTATAGGAACTGAAAGTGGACAGAGTTGAGAGACATTAGAAAGTGGATTAGACATGACTTTTAATAGATAAGGGAAGAGAAAGAGTTTGATTTTTGTTAAATGTATTAGGTACTCATTTTCTTTTTTTACCTGTAATGCCTATATCCATGGGTAGAAATAGTTTCAACAGTGCTGAGAAAGAAGCTTCAAAATGCCGTAGGTAGTCTGCATAAATTACGGTCCCTTCATAGCTCATTTAGAGTATGTATTTCCATTCCAGATCTAGAACTATCCAGGAAATCATAATGTACTTTTAAGATTTTACCTTTGCTGTGTTAAACAACTCAAACATTTTTATTTTTCTATATTTAATGCCACAGTTTATTATAATATTTATTTATTTATTAAAGATTTTAATTTATTTGAGGGGTAGTGGCAGAGTGAGAGGGAGAAAGTGTCTTAAGGCAGAGTCAGTGCTAAGTGTGGAGGTGAACGTGGAGCTTGATCTCCGTACCCTGAGATCATGATCTGAGCTGAAACCAAGAGCCAGATGCTTGATAGACTGTGACACCCAGGCACTCCTTTAATATTTATTTTTGAAATAATAATTGGTTTAATATATAAAAGGAAATAGACAATGGAGGTATAAGTCTGCTGTCTAGATAACTCTCATTGACATGTATATGTTCAAATAGTATGGAGTCAAATGATACGGTATTAAATGGCCTTAAAATTAACAGGCTGGGCAGCCCGGGTTGCTCAGCGGTTTAGTGCCGCCTTCCAGCCCAGGGCCTGATCCTGGAGATTCGGGATCCAGTCCCATATCGGGCCTACTTCTCCCTCTGCGTGTGTCTCTACCCCCTCCCCCCACCTCTGTCTCTCATGAATAAATAAATAAAATCTTTAAAAAAAACAAAAACAAAAACAGGCTGCTGCACTGTATTTCTATTCTCAACACTTTGAAAAACTTTTATGTTGTCATCTCAGCTACTGTTCCAAAACAAAAATTTATACGTATTCTATAGTTTCTTTTGAATTTGCATAAAAGGAATCTTGCAAGACTCATTTTGTTTCTTCTTTTTACTTTTTTTTTTTTTTTAAGATTTTTTTATTTATTCATGAGAGACATAGAGAGAGGGGCAGAGAGACAGGCAGAGGGAGAAGCAGTCCCCATGCAGGGAACCCAGTGTGCGACTCGACCCCGGGTCTCCAGGGGTCACGCCCTGAGCTGAAGGGAAATGCTCAACCGCTGAGCCACCCCGGCGTCCCCTTCTTTTTACTTTTAATATATCTGGGGCTTTTAACATAACACCACCAACCCTGTCTATTCATTTTATCACTTGTACTACTGTAAAATAATATATGGATGTATTTCAATCTTTAAACTAGATCTTAATGATTAACTTTATTTTCAGTTTTCAAATTATTATAAACAAAACTACAGTGAGCATTCTTGAACTGTTATCAGTACATTGTAACAAATAATGTACAAGTACTTCCATAGGTTTGTGGAAATAAAGACCACCCAAATGAGAACAGAGTATTTACTCAGAGCTTGCTATATAGTAAAGGAACTTCATGTTTGTCAGTGTCTCTGAGGCAGGCAGGGGAGTGAGAGAGCCTTATACCAAGAAAGAAGGAAGGCCTTATATATGGTTAATGGAAGGTTGTTGGCAAGGAGAAGTTGGAGATGGGCTCACTAGAAGCTGGGCATCTTATGTAATTGATTTGGGTGTCCATATTTGGCTTTGGCTTTTCTGGTTGTTACTAGAGTCTCTCAGGTTGAAATTCCTCTTGGTAGGATTTTGAGATCAAAGAATCTATGTGTGTGTTTATAATTTGTAATATTAAATATATATGCCTTCTAGCACAATGTATTGCCAAACTTTAAACTGTTTGTCAATTTTACAGTTAAAAGTAGTAGTAGGCATAAAAATTTCTGCATGTTCATTTATTGCTGTAGATTTCAAGAATTATTTATTAGGATAATGATAAGTTTATGAAACGGTTGCTATATTTAGTTGTCTTGATGGTAGAAGTGATTCATAGTTAAATACAATAAAGAATTTTATGTTTATGAGATTTTTGACTAATTGATAGACTATAACTATTGTTGAAAATTCACAGTGAACCAAAAGTTTAATCTATAAAATGTAAACTTAGTTTTAGGTAATAGCTTATATTTTAAGTTCATTAATTTAAACATTTTCAGATTCTTAAGCTTTCTTAGATATATTAAATGTGATTTACTTGGTTTGTAAAGAAAAACTAGATTTTTTTTGAAGATTTTTATTCATGAGAGAGAGAGAGAGTTTATGTGTGTGACATAGAAAAGCAGGCTCCTGTGGGGAGCCTGATATGGAACTCAATCCCAGGACCCTGGGATCACGCCCTGAGCTGAAGGCAGATGCTCAACCACTGAGCCATCCAGGCGTCCAAAAAAACTGGGTATTTTATATATGGTTTTAAAGTGTGTATTATTTCAGCAATAATCTTTATAAAACTGGTACCCAATTACATTTCTTCAAAGCTACATTTCTATGAAGGTTTCAAATTTGTCTTTTTTAGAAATCTTAATTATATGTTCATCTTCTGTACATGAAATTTGTTATTTTATCTGGATATTCTTTTGATCTTTCATATTTTCCTGCCCAGTTTTATTTGCTTGATAAAAAATATCCAGTATATATGGTCGGATCTATTTTATATTCTCTTGTATTAGCTACTCAAAATGACACTTTAAAAAAATTTGTTTAGGTCTACATGAATTTGATGCACTGAAGGATCCTGAAGTGAATGATTTCCGAATAAAAATGCGCAAATTCAGTGAGGAAAAGATTCAGTCACTTGTGGGATTGTCTTGGATGGATTGGCTGAAGCAGACATATCCACCAGAACATGAACCATCGATCCTTGAAAACTTAGAAGATAAACTTTATGGAGGAAAGCTCATTGTGGCTGTTCATTTTGAAAATTGTCAGGTATTACAAGAAATACTTTGTAATACATTTGTGATTTTTACCCGAATGCAGCACCAATTGTACAGGAGGCTGTTCCTCAGCTGGTAAATGCTATTACAAAGAACATTTTTAGATTTTAGATGGGTATAAATTTAGGATTATGTATAATAATCAAAAGTGACACATCTTTTGCACATATATGATTTTGAGATGCAATGATGTATTAGTCTAGATCGAGGTTGGAAAACCAGTTTTTGAATGGCTTTTCTATTTTATTTATTTATTTATTTATTTATTTATTTATTTATTTATTTATTATTTATTTATTTAGAAATCAGTTTCATTTAACTTCATTTTTAAAATTTTATTTAAAATCAACTAACATATAATGTGTTATTTATTTTTTTTTAAGTTTTTATTTATTTTATTCATGAGAGACACAGAGAAACTGAGAGGCAGACACAGGCACAGGAGGGAGAAGCAGGGTCCATGCAGGGAGCCCAATGTGGGACTTGATTCCAGGACTCCAGGATCACGCCCTGAGCTGAAGGCGGACATTCAACCACTGAGCCACCCAGGCGTCATTCTGGTTTTTATATTTTAAAGGGATGTGAAAAAACTGAGGGTTTTAAGAGATGTTTAAAAGAGAGAAAGTGAGAGAGAGAGAAAGAAAAAGAAAGAATATGTGACAGAGACTCATAGGTTGTCAACAAAGCCTCGTTCTTTATAGAAAAAGATTGCCAACCTAGATAATGTTCTTTAGTGTAGATGTTTTATTTTCTCATTTGATTTTTTTCTTGTCTATAAAATTAAAGATTTGGTCAAATGATCTCTTTTTTTCCCATATTCTTATTTGCATTCTTTGAATATGTAATTAAGTGGTAATATGGAAATGAACATTATAATGGAGTGTATACACAGTTAATCCATATCTGAACGGTCACGGTTATACAAACCAGATTGTGATACTGCCTTTCTGTCTACTGTGGTCATTTTATGATCTAGGATGGGTCCTTAGAATTCGGGTTGGAGTTCAAGGATATTTTGTGTTGTTTTGATAACAGTGACTTTGATAACAATGACATAAATCTTTTCAGTAGCAATTCTCTATTGAGTACTTTACCATGCCTAGAACTATGAAAGATATTTTTTATATATTTCCCACTTTTAAAAAACAACTTTATAAAATATTATTATTACCATTTTATAGTGACAAAAATGAAAGGGAGAGGTTTATTTGGGGAGTGGGTAGGTTTTTTGTTTTTTTTTTTTTTTTTAAATGTCAGGACTTAGACCTGATCCAGGGTAGAGACAGATTTTATCTAGGTGTTTCTGTTTTATTCAGTTCTGCTTCCTTTCCAACAATATGTTTCTAAATATTTGTAGGAACCAATGCAAAAGAAGGAAAGGAGGAGCTGGCTTTCTGGCATTTTGCAGAGAAGATTTATCTAGGTTAAAAAAATTTTTTTTTCTTTTGCTGCTCTCACCTGAGATATGTTTCAGCTAAACTCCAGTTTAAACCAAGATTTGGATATTTTAAAGTCTCAAGATCAAGTTACAATACTATTTAGGGAATTCTGCAGTGTTGGAAGAACTAGAATAGGGAGTTTTACCATTGAAAGGGGACTAGAATTCAACTTGGCTGAAGGCATTTTGCCCATTTAGGTCAGTCTGCATTTCATTACATATGGGGCAGATCTCTACTAGATACACATTTTAATGTAATCATCATTGTAACAAAGTATATGTGAAAATAAATGTTTTGAAATTAGAAAAAAATGGAGATATTGTGAAATCTTACTGAATTCCAAGCATTCATAGAATTTTTCCAATTTCTTTTATTTATTTATTTTTAGTTTTTTTTTTTTTAAATTTTTATTTTAATCACCTAGTGATCATCATGACAAGTGAGTGTACTACTCAATCCCATCACCTATTTCACCCATATTCCTACCCACCTCTCCTCTGGTAACCATCAGTTTGTTCTCTGTAGTGAAGATTTCCTCTCTTGGTTTCTCTCTCTCTCTCCACAGGTTTCTTTAGGTTTAAAATGAGTCTCTTTTAGCAGTATATAGGAGAGTCTTGTTTTTTAATCCACTCTTTCACCCTGAGTGTTTTGAGTAGAGTGTTTAGTTCATTTACATTCATTGTAATTGTTGGTATATATGTATTTATGGCCATATTATTACCTGCTTTGTGGTTGTTAATAAAGATTTTCTCTGATTCTTTCTTTCTTTCATGGTTTGCTGATTTTGCTTAGTAATACATTTGGATTTCTTTCTCTTTATTCTTTGCATATTTATTAATGGTTTTTTATTTGTGTTACTGTTAGGTTTGTATGTAACCTCTTTGCATTTACCAGTTTATATTAAGTTGATGGTCGTATAGAGTTGAACACATCCTTTACTCTCCTTCCCACATTTTAGGTTGTCATGTTTTATATCCTTTTATGAGTTCCTTGATTGATACTTTATAAAAATATTCATTACTGTTTTTGCATTTCCTTCCTTCATACTTTCACTTTTGATCTTTTCTTTTTATTGAGTTTTCTGTTTAATATTTCTTGCCTTGCTAGTTTAGTGGTCATGAACTCCTTCAGTTTTTCTTTGAGAAACTCATTACCTTTCTTTGTATTCTGAGTGATAGCCTTGTTAGAGTATTTTTGAGTGAAAGTTTTTTTTGCAATCAGCACTTTTAGTGTATCATTCCACTCCTTTTGGCTTGTAAAATTTCTACTGAAAAATCCACTCATAGCCTTAGGGGGTTTCTTTTGTATGTAACTGTCTTCTTTTGTCTTACTGTTCTTAATTTTTTTTATCTCTATATTTTGCCATTTTAATTCCGACATATCTCTGTGTGGATCTGCTTTTGTTGACCATTTTGGGGGTTCTCTGTGTCTCCTCAATCTAGATATGTTCCCTTCCCCAAATTAGGGAAGTTTTCAGATATTATTTCTTCAAATAAATTCTCTGCCCTTATTCTCTGTCTTCCTCTGGAACTCCTATAATGGGAATGTTATTATTTTTGATGGAATTACTGTGTTCCCTAAGTCTGTTCTTATTTTGTATAATATTGTTGTCTATCTTGTTCATCTTGGTTACTTTCCAGTACTCTGTCTTCTAGGTCATTAATTCATTCCTCTGTTTTTTCCAGCCTACTGTTCATTCCATCAAACATATTTTTCATTTTTTTTTTTGAGCCCTTTATCTCTGCTCCATTTTTCTTATTCTCTATATTAATGGTCTCACTGATATCCTCCACTCTTTTTAAAGTCTAGTTAGTATCTTTATGATCATTACCTTAAATTCTCCATTAAGCATGTTACTTAAATCTGTTTTGCTTGTATGTCTGGCCATGGCCTTGTCCTATTCTTTCATTTGGGACAAATTCCTTTGTCTTCATATTTTGTCTGAGCCTCTGTGCCTGTTTCTCTGTGTGTTGAGAGTCAGCTACATCTTCTGTTCTTGAGAATAATGGCCTTATATGGAAAATGTCCTGTAGTGCTCTGCAGTATAGTATTCCCTGTTCCCCAGGGCCTGGTGCTTCCAGTAGCATTTCTCTTGTGTGCTGCGTGTGCTCTACTATCATGTCCTGGCCACTTTATCCTTCAGATCAATAGTCTACAGAGACTCTCTTTGCTTGTTGTGAGTAGTGTTTGGTACCTGGCCCAAATATGGTGCCTTTTAACTACATGTGCTCTGGTCTGCTTATGAAATAAGATCTGTTGCTATTGCCACCAGAACCAAGGCCTCACAAAACTCTTGGGTCAGGAGACATGATGCTGTCAGGGGTTTTGGCTGGTCCTCTGGATGAGGAGGCCTGCTATGGTGGGACTGAGGTGAGCACGACTGGGAAGGGTGGATCATTAGAGTATGGGGAGCAGGGCTTGGCTTAAGCAAGTCATATGTGAGTGCCAGTGCTGTGCTTTGTTCCCTCAGGTGGCTCTGTGTTTATGTGGAAATTTGGGGAAATGACTCTGTGCCTGGCAGTTCCTTTTTTCACCTGTGGGGTCTCTCTATGGAGGTTGCCTCTCTGGAACTCCTACCCTGAGTTTAGCAAATAGCTCCCTTGCTATACACCATAGGCACTCCAAAGATCTCGGTTTCCATGCTGTATTTCTGTGGTCTGTTTGTTCCACTTTGTCTCCAGGAGTAGCCCCCAATGCCTCTGGATTCTCACCAAGTCAAGCCCACTGACCTTTAGAATTCCAGACGTTAAGCCCCACTGGATTCCTTTTCCCCATGGGCTCTTCTGTGTGATAATTTGTCTTTTGCTTTTCAGTGGTACAGCAGCTCCCTCTGTACTGCACAGGTCATGATCTCTTTCTCTTCTTCTTCTTGTTTTTTTTTTTTTTTAATATTTTATTTATTCATGAGAGACATGCAGAGAGAGAGAGGCAGAGACACAGGCAGAGGGAGAAGCAAGCTCCATGTGGCGTGGGGGGGAGCCCGATGTGGGACCCAATCCTGGATCCTGGGATCACGTCCTTTGCTGAAGGCAGATGCTCAGCCGCTGAGCCACCCAGGTGTCCTAATCTTTTTCTCTTCTAAGCCTTGTCTCTCCACTTCCTACCTTCTTCTGTGTGGCTTCTTCTCTACTGTTAGTTGTGGAGGCCTACCAGTCTTCAGATTCATTTCTGGGGTATTTAGGAGGATTTGATAATTATCTGTTTTATTCATGGGACCAGGATATCCTCTTCTCTTCCTGTTCTGCTGCCATCTTCCCCTCCAACAGTTATAGACTTTAATGCTGAAAGTAGTTTGAATATCATCTAGTTAGACTCTATATTATATAGTAAATCTTTTCACCATCCCTTATATAGTGTAGTGTCTTTGACCAAATGCATTCAGTACTAAGGGGAGCACATGACCTTATTAAGTAGCATGTTTTCACTTTGAACAAGCACATATTTAAATTTTGATAGGAGATACTTAAAAATTCAAATTAGCCTTTTATGACTTCTGCCCATGTGGTTGTACTTTCTTGTTTTGAATAAGTATCCGATGAGTCTTCCCTTAATTATACATGCCCAGTATTCAGATAGTTGAGATATAGCTATCATAACTCTCCTTAGTCTTTTCTTTTAGCTGAACATTTCCATTTCCCTGAGGAATAAAGTTTCTAGTTCCGTATTGTATAGACTAGTAAAATTAATAAATTATTAAAGAAATTTGGAAAGCTACATAGAGTTCATCATTCTTTGTTTAGGCAAGTAAGATCATATTAAAAAAAAAAAAAATTGGTGCCTGGCTGGCTCAGTTGGTAGAGTGTGCAACTCCTGATCTCAGGGTTGTGAGTTTGATCCCCACATTGGGTATAGAAATTACTTAAAAATGAAATCTTTAAAAATAAATAAATAAAAATAAACCCCCCAATTCATAACTTATTACCAGTATCATTTCATAAGTGAATAAATATTTCACCAACAAAAAAATAGGAGTGGTAATACCAGAATAAAGGATCATTAACATATTGATCATTCATACATGGATTTTTTTTTGGACCTCTGACTTTTATAAAATATTCGCTTTGCCATTTCATCATTACTGCTAATAACCAACATTAGGAAGCAGTATGTAGGAACACTAAACATGAGATGAAATGTAACAAAGTATTCATATAGGTTAAAAAATGGTTTTACAGGATTGTTAAAATAGAGAAATAGAGACAGTAGTTTCTGTGAAAAATGTGAAATTTTTGATGACCACATCATCAGTATCATTTGGTATAGATCAGGGCTTTTAAGAAGCAAGGTAAATATAATCAGAGAACTAACATGGTTCAGTTTTCAAGAACATTAGTCCCAGCAGCTAGACCACAGAGGCATTATTTTTAATTCTGAGAGTCATAGTTTTTAAGGATACCAATAAACTGGAGCATCACTTTCAAACCTGTGTTTTTTTTAAACCTCAGCCAGCATAAGTTATATGAAATTATTCTGTCAATTAAGGGAGGGAAGCATATGGCATTTGAAATAGTTTCCTGTGTGTTAGGGGAACAGGGCAGGTTGTGGAAAGGGTAGAAGGAGGTAGAGACTATACTTTTGGGGGAATTTCAGAGAATATATCAGAAGCATGGGCAGAAATATGACAAAAAATGAAGCCCATACAGTAAAACTATGAAGAGTATTTCTTCACCTGTGTAGACGTTATCTGAATAATCACAATTGTCAACACATAGAAGTAGTCACAAATGAACTCTGTTCCTTCCTGCTAAACAGAAGTATCTATCCCATCCATATGCCCATTGTCTTTTTTTTTTTAATATTTTATTTATTTATTCATAGAGATGCAGAGAGAGAGAGAGAGAGAGAGAGAGAGAGGCAGAGACACAGGCAGAGGGAGAAGCAGGCTTCATGCAGGGAGCCTGATGTGGGAGTCTCTCCAGGGTCTCCAGGATCATGCCCTGGGCTGCAGGTGGCGCTAAACTGCTGCGCCACTGGGGCTGCTCTGCCCATTGTCTTCGTTAGGTAGTCTCTCATGTACAGCTTTTTTTTTTTTAAAGATTTTATTTATTCATTCATAAGAGACACACAGAGAGAGGCAGAGACACAGGCAGGGAGAAGCAGGCTCCTCGCAGGGAACCCGACACTGGACTCGATCCTGGGACCAGGATCACGCCCTGAGCCAAAGGCAAACACTCAACTGCTGAGCCACCCAGGCGTTCCATGTACAGCTGTTTGTAAGCATTGAGCAATACAATGCAAGTCAACTCTTCAGTAAAATGACAAGTCTTTTAAAGATACAGTATTTTGTGAAGTATTTAAAGGAGATGATGGAAAATTGCTTAATATAGGAAAAACCAGTTGAGTTCTGACTACGTCAACCCAATTAGCAGTTTATTGAAGAAAATTAACATGAATGATGAGACACAGGAGTTCTTTAGAAGACATGAATGTAATAGTTTTAAATTTTTTTTTTTATAAATTTTTATTTATTTATGATAGTCTCACAGAGAGAGAGAGAGAGAGAGAGGCAGAGACACAGGCAGAGGGAGAAGCAGGCTCCATGCACCGGGAGCCTGACGTGGGATTCGATCCCGGGTCTCCAGGATCGCGCCCTGGGCCAAAGGCAGGCGCCAAACCGCTGCGCCACCCAGGGATCCCAGTAGTTTTTAATTTTTTTAAAAAGATTTTATTTGAGAGAGAGCAAGCAAGTGAGCACAAGCAAGGGGTAGCAGAGAGAGAGAGAGATAGAGAAAAATAGGCTCCCCAGACTCCCCACTGTGCAGGGATCCTGATGTGGGGCTCAATCCCAGGATCCTGAGATCATGACCTGAGTTGAAGGCAGACACTTAACCGGCTAAGCCACCCAGGTGCCCCAGGATTACCATTGGTCTTAAAGTTTTGAGCTCTTGGTACTTTATACAGTTCCATTATATGAATGTACACTTGAACAATGAGGAGGTTATGTATGCCAACCCCTCTGTACTAAAAAATCCACGTATATCTTTGACCCCTACAAAACTTACCAGCTAATAGCTTCCTGTTGACTGAAAGGATTACTGTTAATATAGATAGTTGATTAACACGTATTTGTTTTAGGTATTGTGTACTGTATTTTTATAATAAAGTAAGCTAAAGGGAAGAAAATGTTCTTCAAATCATAAGAAAAACACATTTACAGTTTTATACTGTATTTATAAAAAAATACGTGTAAAGTGGACCTACACAGTTCAAATTCATGTTGCTCAGGTGTCAACTGTATATCCATTGTCTCAGTGGCATCTCTCTCAGAACTGATGATGAGGAATGTCTTTTCACATATTTATAAAACATTCATATTCCTGTTGTATTTCCTTTCGTCTATTTTAAAATTGTGTCTTACTGATTTGGATAAGATTTTGGTTTTTGGTGGTAGTAATTTTTGTCATTCATATGTGTTGGGAATGTGTTCTTCCTACGTGTGGCTTATTTCTTTTATCCTTTGTTTTGGTAGTTTTATTTTACTTGCTTTTTACTGTCATTCTAGTCAGTGTTCAAATTTTCTTAATTATCGTGTTATACACGTGTATACACACAGAACATATTAAGTTTAACATTGCTTTGTATGAAATGTCAATTTATGTATTTCTGTTGGATATATACCTAGAAACAGAATTGGTGAGTCATGGGTGTGTGTGTGTGTGTAATCAGTTTTTAGATACCACCAAATAGTTTTTCTCTTTTCTTTTCTCTTTTCTTTTCTTTTTCTTTTCTTTTCTTTCTTTTCTTTTCTTTTTTTTAGATTTAATTATTTGTTTTGAGAGAAGGGGAGAGAGAGAGACAGAGAATGAGAGAATGGTTGCAAGAACGGGAGGGGCAAAGGGAGAGAGGAGGAATCCCAAGCAGACACTGGCCTAGGGCAGGGACTCAACATGGGGCTTGATCTCATTACCTTGAAATCTCGACCTGAGCTGAAACCAGGAGTCAGTTGCTTAACCAACTACACCACCCAGGCACCCGCAGACAGTTTTTCAAATTTACATTCCTATCAGAAATATATTGAGATTTTAGTTTCTTCACATCTTTGCTAACACTCGATATTGTCAAATTTAAAAAAAACTTTTTGATTTGTCATGTTCCTTTTCATTGAGTTTTAAATTTCACTTAATATGTTTTATTTCTTGGCGTTCTCTTCGATTCTTCTTCAGATATATTTGCTCTTTATTCATTTTCATGTTTTTTTCTTAAAGATTTTATTTAATTATTCATGAGAGACACAGAGAGGCAGAGACACAGACTCCATGCAGGGAGAAGCAGACTCCATGCAGGGAGCCGGATGCAGAACTCGATCCCGTCACTCCAGGATCATGCCCTGGGCCAAAGGCAGGGCGCCAAACCCCTGAGCCACTCAGGGATTCCGCTTTTAATTTTTAAAACACATTAACTATACTAGTTTTCTTTTTTTTTTTTCTGAGTATTATTTCCAATATCTGAGTTTTTCAAGTCCAGTTCTGATTTCTGGTCTTTTCTTTAGATTCTTACTATCTGATAACTAAGAGTGTCCTCGAGTTTTGTATTTCTAAAAAGTTTATGAAATAGTAAATGGGACTCTTAGAATAATTTTATGATGTATTAAGGAGCTTAGGTCTTATTATTCACATCTGTCCTCTTTAAATACAGTGGCCACTAGCCACATATGTACATTTAAATTTAAATTAAGAAAAATTAAAATTCAGTTATTCACACTAGCCACATATCAGGTTTCTCAACCATTTGTGGCTAAGTGCTATTGTATTGGACAGCACAGAATAGAATATTTCCATTTTTAAAGAGTTTTACTTGAGTAGCACTGCTTCAGATACTTATGACCATTTGTATTATGTTAAAAAAGTATCATCTCTTTGTGACTCTCTTTTTAAAGGTAGATTACTTTCTAAGGTAGATGAAGGTTTTGAGGTAGATAGTGCAAGGAGATTAAGACGCTATATTGCTCTTTAGGAGAAAGATGAAGAATTGCTGAAGTAGAAGAATGTTAGTGGAGATGGAGAAGAGTTTACAGTTGGCAACCCAAGGACATAAGATCATTGCTATCTTTTTGGGAAGTGAGGGGAGGAAAGTGGAGTCATGTGACTTTTCAAATGACTCTTTGGATCCTGGCTCATATGGTTTGATGCATATAGCATTAACTCACACAGGAAATTAGGAGGAAAGGGTAAATATACTAGAGAAAATAGATTGGAACGCCCAGTAAATTTAGGTTTAAAAATTTGGAATTTGAAGTCCCTTGTAGAAAAGGGAAGTGACTTCACTTGGTGGAAATATTGCAGAATCAATCTCTGGTCAGTACACAGAGTTTTCTAACGATCACTTGTCCAGAGTAGCAGTTGACTGCTTTAGGAGACAGTGAATTTTCTTAAATTCTTGGTATGTGATCATATGGTGGGAAATTATTTTGCTGGATTAAGATGTTTCAGATGTTATTAAATAACCTTTAACATCTGTACTTTTTGGATTTATGGTGAGCAGATTTGATAATACTCTGTTCTATCTATATCTTCATTAATTAAAGCTTCTTTGTTTTTCTTTACATGTTTATAAAATTGGACTGAATTGTTCATTTATAGTTTAATTAGTATAAAGTATATGTCTCTTCTTAATAGTGACAATATAAAATTCTTAGTATGATTTAACACCGCAGGTTTTTTGGTACCTTTTTCAGAGAAAGATATTTTAGAAAATAAAGATAGTCCCTGAGATATACATTTGATAAACTCTGATGGTAAATTTTAGTTAAATATATGCTTTAGTTAAATATTAATCTTAACTGTGGAATCAGTGGCACTTTGTATAGCGTAAGATAACTTGCGAATAATCAGAAATCTTAACAAATTTATCATGGACACATTATATTTAGAAAATAGGAAAATGTACTGAAATGTTAAATGTAAAGGATATGTATATATAACATACTTTATGTATATGTACGTATTATGTACGGATATATATATGATGTAGTAATAAGTATACATGTAAAAAGTGAGGTTTTTCAGCACAAATATAAAATTGCTCCTTTTTTTCTACCTCCCTTTTTAGGACGTGTTTAGCTTTCAAATATCTCCTAATATGAATCCTATCAAAATAAATGAACTGGCAATCCAAAAACGTTTGACTATTCATGGGAAAGAAGATGAAGTTAGCCCCAATGATTATGTGTTGCAAGTCAGTGGGAGAGTAGAATATGTATTTGGTGATCACCCACTAATTCAATTCCAGGTATGTGTATTAACTGTCAATTT
This sequence comes from Canis lupus familiaris, assembly GCF_011100685.1. Classification (NCBI taxonomy): domain Eukaryota; kingdom Metazoa; phylum Chordata; class Mammalia; order Carnivora; family Canidae; genus Canis; species Canis lupus. The sequence goes on along the minus strand of NC_049244.1, from coordinate 35,469,460 downwards.
ACCAGAGATGTGTGTGTGTGTGTATGTATTTAAGAATTTACATTTCTGATAAAAATGTATTGTTATAGTCAAGTATTTAGAACCTACAGAAAATTCATGATCCTACCTCCCTGTGAGATAACCATTCTTTTTTTTTTTTTTTTTTTGAGATAACCATTCTTAAAATTTTGGCATACTTTGTTGTTTTACTTGTAGTTCTGTATATTTTTGGCATAATGATTATATGTTTAATGTGTGTATCTAAATGGTTCCTTTCTGCTTTTTTGATTGTTTCAGTGTTATATCATCATTTCCTGTGGCACTATGAATTCTGAATAAAATAAGCTATAGCTGCCTACTATTTTATTGTGTAAACATAATAATTAGGTAGGAAATATTCTGGGGGAAGTAAAATACAAGATTTTTTAAATTAAATGGTCACTAATAAAATTGTATTAAAACTTGTGCTTATCAGTTAACAAAGTCTTATAAATTTTCATTGTGAATTATAAAACTTTTCAGTTTCAGTCTAACATTTATATGTGTAATTGCCCTTCCCTCTGTTGTCTCTTAACTTCCATATATGGTAGGAATTTTGTAAGAATTAGGTCTGACCATATTCAAAAGCTTTCCTCCATCTTAGACGACATACCTTTTTCCATGAAATCATGCGTTCCTTGAGGATAGTGCCTCATATTGTTTTTGGAGTACACTGGAGTGGAATTTAAATACCATGAGGTATGCTATTTATACGATAGGATCCTGGCTTTGCCTTCAAGGAACTTGAAGATATTTTTGTTGAAATTATATTTAGAGACCAAAAAATGGTCATTACATAAAGAATAAAGGCTAAATGCAAAGTTAGAAGAAAATACTAATGGGATTTTAGAAAAATATGTTATTACTCCTACTTGTGGATTTTTATTGTTTTAAGCAAGAGAGAGATATTCCAAATATTAAGTGATGTTTGAATATAAGGAGCTGTGCTTTATTTACAGCTAATTGCAGATTTTTTTACCTTTTCAGATTTTTAGTATGGCCTTTAATTTTTGTGGTTTACTAGGAAGAAAGTCTAGCAGCAATTGTAACTGCTCTGCACAGCTTTGGGAGCTATGGCATTTTGACAATAAGTGCTTGAACTGTATGTAGCCCATGAGAGGAAGAAGGAAGAGGAAAAGTACTTGGTGGTCGTAAAGGAGTGCTGGCTTCTACCCTCTATGTTCTGCTATCTTTTAAGTAGCCTCCTGCTTCTTAACACTTTTGTTTTAACCTTAATTACTGGAGGGTATATTATTTTGCCAAAACTAGGAAATTTTTTTTATTTGTTTTTGTTTTGTTTTCTAGGATTTTTATTATAAAGAAATATAAAGACTTGTATACATTTTTGTACAAGGTCATGAGAGAGGAAATAATACCATATAGGCAAAGGAATGTGAAGGAAGTGGAATGACACATATTTCGTAGTGGAAAATTTTTGATTGAATATATTTATAAAAAAAATATATTTATCATAATATGTAACTCCCACTTACAGACCATTCTGGAATTTTTTTTTTTTTTAATTAAGTATTTTGTGGGGATTCCTGGTGGCTCAGTGGTTGAGTGTCTGCCTTTGGCCCAGGGCGTGATCCTGGAGTCCCAGGATCGAGTCCCACATCATCGGGCTCCCTACATGGAGCCTGCTCTTCCCTCTGCCTGTGTCTCTCATGAATAAATAAAATCTTAAAAAAATAAAAAGTATTTTATGGTTCTGAATTGAATATAACACACTGAATCTGTGTAGGAAATTTATATTCTTCTGAGGAATGTCTTAGGTTTCTTTCTATTCAGATTTGTTGGGCATCCCTGGTAATGTGAATAACCACCCCTTTTCTTATATGCCTTTGGAAAGTCATCCTGGTCTCATGGAAATAAAACAGAGCATCAGGCTAAGATGGGCAATATGTTTTTGCAAGGGAGATGGTAATGGTTGTCTAGAGCCCTTTGCTGTAAAGAGACCAGGTCTGTTTCAGGGATCCATGGGAAAGTCTAAGATGACTACTTCAGAATGTAAAGAAATGGCACATGTGTACTGCATGTTCAGTTTTACTGACTGATTGGTCAAAGCTTGCACTGTGATATCACAGTCTTTGCCACTCAAGTCCCACCCCTAGAGAGGTAAGCTGATTGATCAAAATGTCAGATACTAAGTGTAAAGAGAAGACAAAACATCTAGACTGAGGTACATATTTTTTAAAGGTTTAGCAAAAAAAAAAAAAAAAAAAAAAAGTACAAGTAGATTTAAAAATACTATTTATAAGATGCTATGTAATTAAGCTCTTCTGACTTTTAATTCTTTCATCTATGAAACTTTTACAGGGTTGTTAGGAAAATTCGGTACAAATATTAAAAAGCAGGTGGTTCTTAGGTCTTAAACATTCAATTAATGGTAGCAATTTTATGTTGTGATTTTAATTTCTTATATTTTTGACATTGAGTTGTTAAGATATATTTTCATAGTATATTGGCATAGTGGTGTTCATCTGAATTTTATTCTTCTGTCAATTTAAGTATTTGCTTGGAAGTCTTTACCTTATTCTCTCTTGCCACTGTAGTATATCCGGAACTGTGTAATGAACAGGACTTTGCCCCATTTTATGCTTGTGGAATGTTGCAAGATTAAGAAGATGTATGAACAGGAAATGATTGCCATAGAGGCTGCCATAAATCGAAATGCATCAAACCTTCCTCTTCCTTTACCCCCAAAGAAAATGCGAATTATTTCTGTAAGTTTCACATGTGAACCTTTGGTAACCTCAAAAAGCATCTAATTTTTGTTAGGTTGTGTGCTTAAGCCTCACATATTTTCTCTGCTCACTTCTTCTGTGACAACCAGTGTACATTTGCCAAAAATCTATTTTCATTTATTGGTAATTATCTTTCTAGCTACTATTCTTTTTCCTCAGCTCAAGCTACATATAAATGTAAATATGCTATTTCTGGTTTCAGTGTTCTTTTTGTGTCACAGAAAAATAACACCAAATTAGAAATTTCTTGAGATAACATCTAAACACTGACTTCAGTGAGCAATTTGAGACATTCTAGTAGAAAAGTTAGATGTGTAGACATAGTTGATTTTCTAGTGTATTTCATTTCTGTCAGCTTAGCTATGATAGCATTTTTAGTATAACTTGATACCTTCTTATTGAATACTTTTAGAATTTATTTATTTTTTTAAAGATTTTATTTATTTATTTGTGAGAGACAGAGAGAGAGAGAAAGAATGAGACAGAAAGGCAGAGACACAGGCAGAGAGAGAAGTAGGCTCCATGCAGGGAGCCCAACATGGGACTCAGTCCCACATCTCCAGGATCAGGCCCTGGACTGAAGGTGGCACTAAACCGCTGAGCCACCTGGGCTGCCCTAGAATTTAAATATATCAAAGATAACATTTTTTTCCCAGAATGTACTATATTTATATAAAGCAAATCTTAAGTTTCTTTTTATTGATTGGAATAGTTAACATTTTTAAATAGTTACTCAGTTTCAACAAGTTGTATGTTTAATCTCCGCTTGATGATTAAGATATTCACTGTATATTAATTTAAATGGTCAATTCTTAATTCATCCAAAGCTTTAATACTTTTAGTTGATGGTGTTTAATTTAGTGAATTTCTTGACAGTATTGGAATGCTGCCTGTGTTTTGTCATAAGAACTAAGTGCTAGTGATTGTGATGCTTAATTTAGTATATGGGATTTTCAGTTGTTAGTTTAGAGGTATTTTTTCATTATTTTGTTAGTGGACATGAGAACCGATAAGATGATTTCATTGCTAGTATATAATATTTATTTCTTTAATTAAAATACTCTATTTTATTCTTTTGCAGCATGTTTGGGAAAATAACAATCCTTTCCAAATTGTCTTGGTTAAGGGAAATAAACTTAACACAGAAGAAAGTGTAAAAGTGAGTACTTGTTAAGATTTGAGGTTTTTTATCTGCTCCATTGTTATTATTTATTATTTATTTTTATTTATTTATTATTTATTCATGAGAGACACAGACTGAGAGAGGCAGAGACACAGGCAGAGAGAGAAGCAGGCTCCATGAAGGCAGCCCGATGCGGGACTCGACCCCAGATCCTGGGATCATGACCCAAGCTGAAGGCAGGCGCCCAACCACTGAGCCACCCGGGAGTCCCTGTTATTATTTTTTGAAGATTTATTTATTCACTTTAGAGAGAAAGAGTGTGCGTACTTACGTGCGCATAAGTGCGGGCGCAGGGGGAGGGGCAGAGGGAGAGGGAGAGAAGCAGACCTTGCCCTGAGCATGGAGCCAGTCATGGCCGGATCCCAAGAAACCAAGAGTTGGCCACTCAACCAAATGAGTCACCCAGTTGCCCCTATCTGCTCCATTATTTGAATAACTCACTGATTTGCCTAATGAATGTCACATTGAAGATTAAGTTTTACCCATATTGGTCATTTACACAAGATAGATAGAATATGGTGACTTAATGTTAAGACAAGAATTTTTGTTTTAAAGTATTATTTGAATAGTTGAAGATGTAATGGATGTAGTGACATTTTCCCCGTATATATTATGTGAAAGAACTTGCTTATTTTTTTTTTTAAGATTTTAAAAATTTATTTATTCGTAGAGACAGAGAGAGAGAGGGGCAGAGACACACAGGCAGAGGGAGAAACGGGCTCCATGCAGGGAGCCCGACTTGAGACTCGATCCCGGGTCTCCATGATCACACCCCAGGCTGCAGGCAGTGCTAAACCGCTGCACCACTGGGGCTGCCCAAAAGAACTTGCTTAAATCAGGAATTCAGCAAATAACAATTTAAGCCAAAACTATAGGCCACAGGTTCCTATGCAAGCTTCATTCTCCTTTGTCAGCCTTGTTTAGAGTTTGACTCAGTCTTCTTTCTCAGGCCTTTTTTTTTCTTTGAAACTTGCTGAACACAGAGAAAATGTAATACCATTTCCTGGAAGAAAATAGAGGACTACATTATGGACCACAAGTTGTTAACACATGGAGATTTATTGCATAACCCCATATAATTAAGTAAAGACTTAACAAGGCATTTGTCTCAAAGTGTAAAGTATGCATTTTCCTCTGTTTTGCTTGGTAGGAAAGTGAGTGAATAGTTTTGTGATCCAAGAAAGAGATTCACTTAATTTGAGATGTTTGCTGGCATGAGGATATATTCAGGAGCAACTTGCCAAAGATTACCAGTGCCTTGCTTTTATAAATAGTCTTTAAATATTCTTTGGTTAGCTGTCATTAAAACAGGGTCCTTTTTTTGCTCTTATATTCTCAGTTAGGATTTAATTTTTAATGAGTATGCTTATGGTCAGTTAGCCTTTGTTTTCTGTTTTAGTGGTAATTCTATTTTTTCTTTGAACTTTTCTTAATTTTTGTTGAGTTGCGGAAGTATAACATGATTGTTAGAACAGGTAAAATAGTCCACACACCATTAAAGAAAAAAGTTATTGATATTTTTTCCTCTTACATATTGACTTGAGAAGTCTTCCTCTTACCAATTTTTCTGAATAAGCTTATATGGGATTGGTATTATTTCTTCCTTAAATGTTTGGTAAGATTTACTCCAAGCCATCTGACCCTGGAGTTTTCTTTGTGGGGAGATTTTTAATTAGAAATTCAATTTTATTTCTTTCTTTCTTTCTTTCTTGATTTATTTGAGAAAGAAAGGGAGAGTGAGCAAGTGGGGGGAAGGGGCAGAGGGAGAGAAGGAATCTCAAGCAGACTCCCCTCTGAGCACAGAGCCTGAGATGGGGCCCCCATCCCATGACCTGGGCCGAAAATAAGAGTTGGACACTTAACCCACTGAGCCACCCAGGCACCCCTAGGAATTTAATTTCTTTAATGGATATATAGAAAGTCCGATTTTCTAGGTTTTTTTTTTTTTAAGACTTTATTTATTCATGAGATAGAAAGAGAGAGAGAGGCAGAGACATGGGCAGAGGGAGAAAGCAGGCTCCATGCAGGGATGGAGGATTGATGTGGGACTCAATCCTGGGTCTCCAGGATCACATCCTAGACTGAAGGCAGCGCTAAACCGCTGAGCCACCCGGGCTGCTCTCTTGTGTCAGTTTTGATAATTTTTGTCCTTTGAAGAATTTGTTTTATGTTGTTACATTTTTGGCATTACATTCATGATAGCCCCTTAAGTTAGTTTTCCTTTGCTGTTTAACAGATTGCCACAAACCTAGCATCTTGAATATGTATTTATTATCTTACTTTTCTGTTGGTCAGAAGTCTGGGCATGGTGTGTGGCTGGGTTTTCTGCTTATGCTTTTGCAAGGTTGAAATCCAGATGTTAGTTTGGTTGTATTTTTTCCTGAAGGCTCTGGGGAAGAATTTGCTACCAAGGGAATTCAAATTTAGTTCCTTGAAGTTGTAGAACTGAGGTTCTCATTTCCTTGCTTGGTCTTGGTAGGGGATTGACTAAAGATTTCTCTTACTAGAGGCATCTTTCAAGCCTGGCTATGTGGCTCTCCGTTTTTAACTGTAGAAATGGAGAATTTCTCAAGCATCAAATCCTTCTCACATTTGCCAGTAAGAGCCTGGTCCCTTTTTAAGGGCTCATCAATGCATCAGGCCATGAAAGATAATCTCCCTTCCACAAAGTGAGCTATGTCAAATAGTATACCCCCTAATTACAGGAGTGAAATCCATTATATTCCTAGTCCCCGAGATCTTATAGGGCGCATGATTGTCTTAACTCTGTGAGTTTGCTTAGAATTTTGGAGCATATTGCTTCCTTATCAGTTTTTTCCTAGCCTTGTTGTGTTTCACTTTTCAGGTATGCATCTTCATATTCAGGAGGAGCCTGAATTCAGTGCTGTCCCAAATCTGTGTGCATTAATGCACACAAAATTCAAGAAGCCCTCTAGTTATAGCTCTAAGGTTAAAGGGGTCTTCTAACACTCAGAAAAAGTGAGGCTCTCCCTGCTTTTTTCCCCTGTTGTTTCCTGTTCTTTTCTCTGTTCTCATTTGCCCCAGTTTTTAAGAAGTCCTGTGGCAGCAGCAACAATAATAGGGATAGGCCTAAAATGCAGAGTTGAACCTTCTCTGATTAGAGGAGTTGTAGAGAGAATGGGGCAAATGCTCACAGACTTTTTCTTTTTCTGTTCTTCTGCTGTTTGGCACAGTTCCAGGATGTGTGGGTGAATGAAGCTTTAGCTTTCTGGCTGGGTGATACAAAAAGGTCCCCAGGCAACCAAAAAATTCTTGATGATTGAAGAGTGAGAGGAGCTTGGGGAAGCAACTCCTTAAAGTTGTTTATGCTTATAGGTTTATTCCTGAGCTGTACATATGTGGATCTGACTCTTAATTGCCTACATACTTTGAGAACTGAACTGTAGCATATACTCCCACCCAGGTCTCAGTCTGGTCACTGTATGCTGCACACAGAGGACGAATCCAAGAGCTCTCTAAAGGATTTTAAAAACTGAACTGGTATTAGAACCATAGCTTCAAGGGGCTTATTGCACCTTGGAGTTTGAACATAAACCATTTCTCCTAAAACATCAACATTCTCCGTAGACTATAAATAAAACCCAGAGTCTTATAACATGGTGGTCTTAATGGTCTAGGATGCAATTTAAAATTAATTGGCATATAAGGAGCCAGGAAAATCTCAAGATGTATGGATAATGATAACAAGTGTCAGTGCTCAGATTGACATAGGTGGTAAGTCAGTTATTATAAAAATTCTCCAAGGAAGGACAAACACAATTGAAAAGGATGGAAAAATAGAAAATTTCTGCCAAGAAATAGAAGATATAATAGAAACCATATGGAAAATTTAGAACTGAAGAATACAGTAAATTATAATTTAAAAACTCATTGAATGGACACAATAGTGAAATGGTAATGAGAAAGGTAAGAGTAAAAAAAAAAGGTAAGAGTCAGTGAATTTGAAAATTAATAAAAATAATTTCCAATTTGAACAAAATAGAGAAAAATGAGGGAGAAAAAACTCTTTATGGCCTCAGATACCTGTGCAACAATATCAGAAGGTTGAACATTTGTGTAATCTGAGTTCCAGAAAGAAAAAGAGTACAGTTCAGAAAAAGTATATAAAGAAATTATCATTGGGAGCTTACAAAGTTGGTGAAAGACATAAATATAACAGATTCAAGAAGCTCAATGAACCACAAGGAGGATAAACCCACAGAATGTCAAGTTCACGTATATCTGATAGCACACTAATTAGTCAAAAATCATAACACCTCATAGCCTACTTATATGGGTCTCAGCACCCTTAAACTGTTAAAATATATATTACCTGAAGAAATAAGGAAACTATCTTAATCTTTTTTTCTCTTATCAGTGTCTGAAACACTAAATAAATATTTGTGCTATGAATTAATACATTTTAATGTAACTGTCTCTAACATATTCTTAAAGGTAGCATAACACTCCTCCCAAAAACCAGAACAAATCTGTCTCTTTACAAAGTGATACCTTTCAGGAAACTGTGGGAATTTCAGCCTGTTTATGCCACTGACCTTTTTTTGTGTCTAATATCTAAAGGCAGCAAGTGGTGGATTTTGGCCATTATTACTGAACAAGAAGGAAATTAGGTATAATGTTGGGAAAAAGTTTCATGGCTTGCCCAACACAGAAATTGTTGAATTCAGGAATGCAGTCTGTGTGCAGCTTTGGCACATCCTTGCTATAGCACAGGGAAAGTTCTTTGCATGATAAAGCCTGCCTTTTCCTGTTCTCCAAATGTTCTGGGGCTTGTGTAAAAGGGTCTTTTTGGAAGTTTACTCAAGTTGGACAATAAAACATGACTGTGTTAAGCATGATGGTGCTTTAAAATTCTTTACTTTTCAGAGCTTGAAGTTGCTTCAGTCCAAGAATCATGGAATGGGACAATTTTGACAAAATTCCATGTGATACAAATTCAGAGTATAGTTTTTCTCACTGCTTTTTCTAAAATAAAAACTTCTCCTTAATCCTGCTATCATGGGAAATTCTAAGTTCAGAAAACATAGGGTTCCTATCTATCTATCTATCTATCTATCTATCTATTTATATTTTATTTATTCATGAGAGACAGAGAGACAGAGAGAGAGAAAGAGGCAGAGACACAGGCAGAGGGAGAAGCAGGCTCCATGCAGGGAGCCTGACATGGGACTGGATCCAGGGTCTCCAGGATCACACTCTGGGCTAAAGGCAAAGCTAAACCGCTGAGCCACCTGGGCTGCCCCACCTCAATTTATTTTAAATGTAGATCACTTTTAGTACCTCTTTTTTGTTTTTAACCATGTATCAACTTGAATTATTTTAGCCAATTACTAGGAGATTTCTCAAGTATATATAATCTTAATGACTGGTCTTAAATCACACTTTGACTAGGTAATGAGTAATATTTCAGTACATTTCTTCAGAATGTTCAGGGTCTCTTTTTTTATTGTTACCATGCCTTGGTTAGAGTCTTTTTTATTACTCTTTTCTAGATCATACTCTTTGCTGTTGCTATTTATAGCTAGTAGATCTTTATAGATATAGATCTTTTCAAGTTCATTATACTCCAGATTTTTTGAGCTTTGTAGCCAACTGATTCATACTTTTACTTCATTCCTTATGTTTGAATTCTGTTAGAAGTTGGTTGATGGAATTACAACTAGCGGTTTTTGTTTTGGTTCTTTCAATACTAACATTTATTAAGTACTTACGGAGTGAACTCCTTTATGTTCTTACTCTCAAAAATTGTTAGAAACCAAGAGATGCCAACGTTTTCAAGTTCAGCAATTTAAGTAGCTTGTTTTTATCACAAAAACATTGAAAAGTATTCATTTCTTTAAACTTGTAATTTTTCTGAATAAACTATTCTAATTCATAAGTCTCACTAAGTGTTCAGGGTCATCGAGAGTAAGAACTGAATACCATTTTTATACTGAAATTCCTGTCTTACAAAGATGCAAAATGTGTTTTATATATGTTTTGTTTTATGATTTACCAAATTTCACTTCACAAGTTCAGTGTATAATGCTCAATCCATCTCTCTCTCTCTCTGTCCCTCTCTCAATACACACACACACACACACACACACACACACACAGTGTCCTTATATAAAATTTTGACTTTTTAAAAAATAATTGAGGGTAATTAACAGTCAAAAAAGTCAGGAGCAAGATTCACCGTATGTATGTATGTGGTAAGATCCTCCATAACTGTTTGATGTTGGAGTATGGATTTTGCTCTCTTGCAATATAGCTAGTGGTCAAAGCAAAGAAAACATGATCAGTTATAATATTCAGAATTTAGGGGATGCCTGGGTGGCTCAGCGGTTGAACAGCTCCCTTTGGCTCAGGGTATGATCCTGGGATCTGGGATCTAGTCCCACATCGGGCTCCTTACACGGGGCCTGCTTCTCCCTCTGCTTGTCTCTGCCTCTCTGTCTGTGTCTCTCATGAATAAATAAATAAAATCTTTAAAAAGAATTCAGAATTTCTCTGAAGATAAACTAGTTACTCATGTGTTTGGAACTCATCCTGATAGTACTATAAACAGAGAGATGTTAGTGGTTCCTTATGAAGGAGACACAGTGGGAGATAAAGTGGGTGCCAACTCCTATGTCAGCATCATTACAGTAGATAAAATGTTTCACGTATCTTTCTTTTTTAAAATTTTGTAAATTTAAATCCAATTTAATTAACATATAGTGTTTTTATTAGTATCAAAGGTTGAATTTAGAGGTTCATTCTTTTTTAAAATAAGGTTTATTTATTTTAGAAAGAGAATGTTCTGGGGGTAGAGAAGAGAGAGAGGGAGAAATCTCTAGCAGACTCCCTGCTGAGCACGTAGCAGTGCTCCATCTAATGACCCTGAGATTATGACCTTAGCTAAAACTAAGAGTTGGACGCCTAGTTGACAAGAGCTACCCAGGTGGCTCTCACATATGTTTCTTTTATAGACTCTTTCACTGGCTAGACTTAAAATATAATATTGACAGCACAATAGGAAAAGTTATTTTTTTAAGATTTATTTATTAATTTTTAGAGTGTGAGAGAGCACATGCTGGCAGGAAGGGGCAGAGAGAGAATCTTAAGCCAACTCTATGCTAAGTGCAGAGCCCAGGACTCAGATCATGACCTAAGTTGAAACTAAAAGTCAGAGGCTTAACCAGCTGTGTCACCCAGGCGTCCTAGGAACAGTAATTCTATAGGAGACCAAAGTAATTCAGTCTAGATATTATCCTTAACCATGTGATGGTTTATCTTTAACTGAATGGTAATATTTGAACTTCCCAAAGAAATATATTGTGTGTCTTTCAGGGAAGTTCTGTATGCATATTTTTACCTCAAACTCAGTTTTGGGTAAGGTTTAGGTAGCAGAGACTTTGTTGTGGCCATTTAAGGTCAGGTGAGCCTAGAGTAGAATAAAAGTAGTCTTAGGAACATGAAATTCCTAAGCAGAGATCTTGTGTGAATAGATGACAACCCTTACCCCACCCCCCATACATCTTTACTTGGAGATTTATGGAGCATCAGGTGCATATTGAACAACCTGCCTTTTTCTGGAAGAAAAACGCTCTTTATTTTATTTTATTTTATTTTTTTAATTTTTATTTTATTTTATTATAATTTTTAAAAATGTTATTTTTATTTGCATTTATTCTATGCAGAATTTACTCCCAGACCATAAGTTTTTGTTTCCTCAGTTTCTTTTGGGGTATCCTTTTCTTATGTGCAACCTCCTCTTATTTAGGAACAATCTGCTCATTTTTAGTAAGGATCGTCTCAGTGTGGCAGGGAGAGCTCATGTATGGATTAATCTGACCATGAACCCTTTAAGTTATACACCGCATCTTGGGGACTTTGTTCACCTGGATGTGCTCAGTGACCAGAGAATCTACATCTAAACTCTTAAGTTCAGCATTACTCTCTGCATTTTTAAGCATGTCAGTAAAAATTCAGCACTCTTCTTGGGCCACTGACTTGTGTCCAGCCCCACTGTTTGGCCTGGGCACACACTGCTTCTGCAAAGTGACATCTTTCAGAAACTTGGTGACTTTTTGGGTATGCATACTCTTGATGGCCTGGGCAGTTCCACTTGTGTTTGTAGAGTGAACACAAGGGTTTGAACTTCTTGATTTGCATGATTTTGTAGGGTTTTCTGAGTCAAGCGAATAGTGAACCATTTTCAGAGGTCACCCCAGGCTGCTTAGGGGAAGAGTGAAAAATACTCTTTAAACCCTTTATGCGTCCCAACATACATGCCATCCTCAATCTACCCCACCCATGTGACTTCACAATATAGTAACAAGGATCTATCTATAGTTGGTGAGTATTGGATTCTGATTTTTTTATTAGCTATATCATTTGACCTTCCTCATTATTTGCTTTCCTTGTCTTATGAATAATAATGGACTAGTATTTCATTTTTCTAATATTCTATAACTTCTAAATAGAATAGATTGACAGACAGGGGTATCCATGAGAGCATGTCATCTTCAGGTAACAGAAAATCTAACAAAAAGGAGCTTAAATAGGAGCTTTACATTTTTTAAATAGTTTTATCAAATGTAAGGAAGGTTCATCTTACAGGAGGGTAAATGGTTATGCGAGTTTTCAACAGTTAATTAAAGGTAAGAAATGTTCTTGCAGGAACAGAAGAATAATTTTACATTTGAAACTGGTTAGTTATGGTCCTGGTTGGCCCCAAAATATGTGGTATGGAGGAGAGGCAGGTAATTAGGTTTATCCAGGGTATGGACTTCAGATGAATGTGACAGAAGGAGAGACACACCTTGGCAGAAAGTTTTGGTGAAGGCAAAGGCAGACAAAGGTGATAGAGGAAAGCTGAGGTTGGGAAGGGGGAAGTGTTGGTCATTGAAATGGAGGCCTTAAAGAGGGCAAGGAGATTTTCCTGTAGAGTGTCCAGAGTGAGTTGGTAGGGGAGGTGGTAGAGAGTGAGATGTAGCAGTTAGTGATTTGGAGATGTTAGGGTGTGGCAAAGTCCAATTCTGGATGTGTTTGGGTTTGTGTGGCTGAGGAGGGGAGAGGAAGCACTATAGAGGTTTTAGGTCAAGTAACTCAGAGGTCAGATGGATTGTTTGCTTCAGGCATGTGGGCCCTGCTTCAGCAACAACTCTTAAGTGTTTTTCCTCTCATTTGAATTCTTCACATCTTAGAAAGCAATAATTGATATTCTCTTTGCAAGAAAATTGAAAAAATTGTACCTCCTTTGCTTATGATTCTCAGGCCTTTGTCTGTAGCCCAGATAGCTCTTCAGTTCTAGACTCCTGTTTTTACGTACTTTAGTACACATTTTTTTAAAAAAGATTATTTATTTATTCATGAGAGGCGGAGAGAGAGAGAGAGAGAGAGAAGAGACAGAGGCAGAGGCAGAGACAGAGGCAGAGACAGAGGCAGAAGGAGAAGCAGGCTCCATGCAGGGAGCCGGACGTGAGACTTGATCCCGGTTCTCCAGGATCATGCCCCTTGGCTGAAGGTGGCGCTGAACTGCTGAGCCACCCAGGCTGCCCTAGTACACAATTCTAAAGCCAGTTTTATTTAGTGTTCCCCAACTCATTCTTTCACTCCTTTAACTAATTTTCCTCTTATATTTGGTTAAAAAAAAAAAAAAGCAGCTGGAGTTACCCCTCTCCTTTACCTACCATATCTAATCAATTGATCACATGCTGTTGATCCTGTCTCATTGAAATTCATTACTTTTCCTTTCTTCCTCTTTGTCTTCCTGACCATTTCATAATTCACACCTTTACCATCTCTCCTTGAATTACAGCAACAGCCACCACCACCCCTCTGCTCTTCTTGCCTCTTTTCACACCTTACCTTATAACCAAGCTTTTCTTTTCCCTGAAAACAAAGTAATCTTTCAGTGGTTTAAATTCTATTCCTGTTTAGTTTCAGTGGTTTAAGTTCTGTTCCTGGCCCTGACTTTGCTGCTCACCTCTCCAACCCAAGAGGCCATTGTGCCTCTAGCTGTGCCTCTAGCTGTGCCACGGTGTTTTTGGTTCTTAAGGCATGCTAGGGGAGTTTGTTTTGCCCAGGCAGTAGGCACACCTTTCCTTCCTGCCTGTTGAACCCTTTTATGATAATGACTGGTGTGATAGTGGCAGAACCTTTCCTAACCTCCTGATAAACTAAAATTACCATCCACGATGTGTTCATTAAGTGGTGCGCAATCTTCCTGAGGTATATTAGGGAGGAAAAGAAAAGTTCAGAATCTGGCTTTTGTGCTTCTTCCTGCTTCCCATATAATTTTACTAACATTAAATGCCATTTATTGAGTATTTCATGATGGGGCCATTTCTAAATTGCTTAGGAGAAAATAATTAATGGTTCTTATAGGCAATTACAGTTTTCTTTATAAAATAATTGTTATTCCTATTTTGTCTTGGCTTTTAAAAATACTAGTATTGCGTTGCAGTTTAGATACTTTGAGTATATAGCATAAAGGAAAATACAAAGATTTCCTTAAAGTGCTATTGTATAAATCCTTCTTTATAATTATTGTTATCATATTCCTTACAGAGTAAGAATGAATCCCCAGACTTTTCACTTAATTTTGGGGAACACAGGGAAATAGCATTTAAAGTAGTGTAGAGACATGGACTTAAAAGTTGCTTAGAGCTATGGCTACTCAGTCTTGACACTGTATTAATTAATTTATTTAAATTTTTGACACTTTAAAAACAGGTAACCTTGAATGGTTTTTCATAAAGATTTTATTTATTTATTTTGGAGAGAGAGAGAGAGCAAGAACATGTGTGCACATGTGCGCATGCAAGTGGGGTGGAGGGGCAGAAGGAGAGAGAGAATTTCAAGCCAACTCCACACTGAGTGTGGAGCCCGATGCAGGGCTGGATCCCACAACCCTGAGATCATGACCTGAACTGAAATCAAGAGTGGGACACTCAACTGATTGAGCCACTCAGGTGCCCTGGATGGTAGTTTTTTAAAGAATAATACAAAAAGATGATTTCATTCATATTTGCATTAAATATAATGAGTTTTGGATTGATTTTGAGCATTTGGTGTTATACTTGTGTATAGGATCTAAGTTTAGATCATCAGCTATTTTGTGTGGTACTTTGTAGAATGATAATTTAAAAATATTTTATAGTTAACATAAAATAAAATCCACAATCACTTAAGAGAATGATAAATCACCAGTAATCTTGCTATCCTACCATAACTGTATTCATTTCTTTGCACCATCACTATGTGAAGATGCTCTTAGTGAGTTTATATTGTATTATTTTATCTTCTCTTTCATTTAAGAGTACAGTGTAGGGAAGTCTGGCTGGCTCAGTTGGTAGACTATGCGACTCTTGATCTCAAGGTTGTGAGTTCAAGCCCCACATTGGGCATAGAAACAACTTAACAAAAAACAAATTAATATATAAAAAGTTTTAAAATAGATCACATCAGGGATCCCTGGGTGGCACAGCGGTTTAGCGCCTGCCTTTGGCCCAGGGCGCGATCCTGGAGACCTGGGATCGAATCCCACGTCGGGCTCCCGGTGCATGGAGCCTGCTTCTCCCTCTGCCTGTGTCTCTGCTTCTCTCTCTCTCTCTCTCTCGCTGTGACTATCATAAATAAATAAAAATTAAAAAAAAATAAAATAGATCACATCATAAGTCCTTTTCCTCCTGTATACAGTATAGGCTTGATGATAGATTGAAAGTAAGAAACATAAATGTCTAAGTAGATGCTGACATGGCTCCATTCTCATTATGATTAGTTAGATTCTAAAGAAGATTTTTGGTTGAGTTTGACATAGAAGAGAAATGCGTAGGTTTTATAGCTTGCTGGGGAGGAGTTTTTTCCAACTTAGAGAAGCAAAGGAACAAGGTCTAAGTACTTGGGAAATTGGAGCAATATGGAACTAGAGATTTTAAGTAGAAAGAATGATCCCTTTTCTGTGAAGTTGAAGGAAATCAAATGTGTGTTCAGATAAAAATTTTGGTGGCCTGAGAATTTACTGCAAGTGCTTTTAGTAATTCTCTATAATCCCTATTACTTTAATCTTTACTATATAATAATAATCCATCTGTATTTGGAATAAATAATTTTCTCTTTTAGCTTAAAAAAATTTTTTTAAAAAAGATTTTATTTATTCATGAGAGTCGCAGAGAGAGGCAGAGACACAGGCAGAGGGAGGAGAAGCAGGCTCCATGCAGGAGCCCGATGTGGGACTCGATCCCAAAACTCTGGATCATGTCCTGAGCCAAAGGCAGACGCTCAACCACGGAGCCACCCAGGCATCCTGCTTAAAAATTTTTTTAAAGGAAAAATTCAAACATACATGAAAGTAGAAAGAATGGTGTAATCAACTTCCATGAACCCATCATTTACCTTCAGTAGTTATTCTGATAGCTTTTTAATAATTTTTCCTTTTAATTAGCTTTTTAATGATTTAACAAATCTAACCCTTTAATCTGTATTTATTTTTATTTTTAAAAAGATTTTATTTATTTTGAGAGAAAGAGAGTGCATGTAAACAGGGGGAGGGCAGAGGGAGAGAGAATCTCAGGCCGACCCCACACTGAGTACAGAGCCTCATTATGGGACTGATCTCACAACCCAAGACAATAAACTGAGCCGAAATCAAGAATCAGACACTTAACTGACTGAGCCACCCAGACACCCTAATCTGTGTTTATTTTGCAAGAGTTAGATAAATGAATACTGTTTATTAAAGTGAATTATTATTTTCCACATTATGAAATATAGCGGCACCTGGGTGCCTTAGTCAGTTAAACATCTGCCCTCAGCTCAAGTTGTGATCCCAAGGTCCTGGGTATGAGTCCCATGTTGGGCTCCCTGCTCAGTGGGGAGCCTGCATCTCTTCCCCTCTGCCCCTCCCCTCTGCTCATACTCTCTCTAAATAAATAAAGTCTTAAAAAAACATTATGAAGTGTGTAGTCTACTAACCTGTAGTTTTATTTAAGTCAGTATAACATAATTTTAATAGCTTTTAAACTCAAATAACTCTAATACAAATATTTTAATAATTAAAAAAATTGAGTTTTACTTAAAATTTTATATTTCTATTTAAATATGTTCCTGTATCTTTAGATAGAATGGATATTCTTGGATATTACCTTCCTTTTCAAAATGAAGATAATGTCTCTTCTAATAAGTCAAATTTTATTGATAAGCTTATTTTAAAGACAAACCTAAATATTCACATTCATTTATTTAGTAAACAGTAATACTCAATTTACTATTTACTAGTATACTAATACCACATTTGAGTAAATCAATATAAAAATATTTGACCACAAAGTATTTCACTGTCAGTCTGTTTTTAATATTGTGTTTAGTTCTACTTCCACACTCACTTTTTAACTTACTAATTAATTTATTGATGTATGGTTCATACACAGTGTTTCCGGTGTACAGCATAGTAATTGGGCAACTCTATGCATTATGCTGTGCCCACTACAAGTATACCTATGATTTGTCACCATACAACACTGTTACAGTACCATTGGTTATATTCCCTATGCTGCATCTTTCATCTTGGTGACTTATTCATTCTATAACTGAAGCCTGTACCTTCACCCATTTCACCTTCCCCCTACCCCCCTTAGCAACCATCATTTGTTATCTGTATGTATGGGTTTTTTTTTTCCTGCTTTGTTCATTTGTTCTTTTGTTTTTAGATTTCACATATAAGTGAAATCATGTGGAATTTGTCTTTCTCTCTGACTTATTTCACTTAGCATAATATCCTCTAATGTTGCAAATGACAAGATCTTATCCTTTGCTATGGCTGAGTAATATTCCATTATATATGTATAACACATCTTCTTAATCCATTCATCAATGGACAGACACTTGGGTTGCTCAGATATCTGGCTGTTATAAATAATGCTAAAATAAATATAGAGATGTATACATCTTTTCAAACTGGTTTCCTTGATATTCTTTGGGTAAATAGCTCAGTAGTGGAACTATTGGATCATATAGTATTTTAATTTTTAAAAACATTTTTCAAGGAATCTTCATACTGTTTTCTCCAGTGGCTGCACCAGTTTATATTCCCACCAACAGTGCACAAGGATTCCCTTTTTTCCACATCCTCATCAGCACGTTGTATTTCTTGTTGTTTTGATTCTAGCCATTCTAACAAGTGTGAGGTAAAGTTTCATGGTGGCTTTGATTTGCATTTTCCTGATGATTAGTGATGTTGAGCATCTTTTCATATGTTTGTTGACCATCTGAATGTCTTCTTTGGAAAAACTTTCAGATTCTCTCCCCACTTTTAAATTGGATTGTTTGGGTTTGGGGGGGTATTGAGTTGATCTTGGATATTAACTCCTTATTAGATCCATCATTTGCGGGTATCTTTTCCTATTCAGAAGACTGCCTTTTTGTTAGGTTGGTGGTTTCCTTTATTGTGAAAAATCTTTTTAGTTTGATGTAGTCCCAGTAGTTTATTTTTGCTTTGTTTCCCTTGCTGGAGGAAACATTTCTAGGAAAATGTTGCTAAGGCCAGTGTTAAAGAAGTTACTGCCTATTTGGGAGTAATTTGAATTTTATGGTTTCAGGTCTCACATTTAGGTCTTTAATCCATTTTGATTTATTTTTGTTTATGGCATAAGAATGTGGTTCAGTTTCATTCTTTTCTCCAGCATCACTTATTGAAGAGCTTGTCTTTTTTTCCCCATTGGTATATATTCTTGCCTCTTTTTTTTTTTTTTTAGATTAATTGACTAGGTAAGTGTGAGTTTATCTCTGGATTGACTATTCTGTTCCATTGATGGATGTCTTTGTTTTTAAGACAGTACCATACTGTTTTGATTACTACAGCTTTGTAGTATATCTTGAAATCTGAGATTGTGGTGCCTCCAGCTTCATTCTTTCTCAAGGTTGCTTTGGCTATTTGGAGTCTTTTGTGATTCCGTATAGACTTTAGGGTTATTCTAGTTCTGTACTACACATTTTTAAATTTAGAAATAATTGGGTTGTGTCATTTTAAAAACTATATAATGACTGAGTAAAATTTTCTGGGACATTTCATATATGTCTTGCATCACTCTGAACCTGTGTCTTTAGGAAGAAATAAAAACCTGTGATGTGTAAGATAATTATAAATATGGATAGAATATCTTTAGGTGGCTCTTATAATGACCAGTTCATACATCATTCAGAAGTACAAAGAGATTTTAGAGACATTTTATCCATCACTTCCTTTCCAGTTATACAGAAGAGTAAGACAAGACCCTAAATAAATGCAGTCAGTGAAGGTGAGTATGCGATAGTAGTTTTTGTACTTAAGGTCTTGAGCTACTTACACCATTGAGACCTATTGCATTTTTTAAAAAAAAACTTATTTATTTATTCATGAGAGACAGAGAGAGGCAAAGACACAGGCAGAGGGAGAAGCAGGCTCCATGCAGGGAGCCTGACGTGGGACTTGATCCCAGGTCTCCAGGATCAGGACCTGGGCTAAAGGCAGCCCTAAATCGCTGAGCCACCCGGGCTGCCCCCTATTGCATTTTTTAGCTGGTTTACTTACTAAGTGAAAAATAGGTTAAAATAACAGTTTGGTGAATTATATACTGATTACTTACAGCCTGATGATTCTGTAAACAAAAATTTTTCCTAGAGTTGGTGTGCTTCTTCTCCCAGTATATGTTAGTTTTTCAAAATAGAAGTGTTTTGGTGGTGCAGTATTCATAAATCTGTATTTGTTTTTGTCTCCCTCGTTACAGGTTCATGTCAGGGCCGGCCTTTTTCATGGTACTGAACTCCTCTGTAAAACCATCGTAAGCTCAGAGATATCAGGGAAAAATGATCACATTTGGAATGAACCACTGGAATTTGATATAAATACTTGTGACCTGCCACGAATGGCTCGATTATGTTTTGCTGTTTATGCAGTTTTGGATAAAGTGAAAACAAAAAAGTCAACTAAAAATATTAATCCCTGTAAATATCAGACCATCCGGAAATCTGGGAAAGTGGTAATTATACGCTACAATGGAATAATTTAAAAACTCTTTGAAATAACTGAGTAACATAAGTTCAATAATAGCATAAAACTTTGTCTCTGTGAAGTGATTTTAAAGACAATAAATCTCCATTTTATGTCTTGTTCATTTATTTCTCTTTTGGCAAACTTGTTTTAGCAAATGTCTGTACATGTTCCAGTGTAAATAAAATACTTTTTAGAAGATAGAAATAAAAAAAGAATGAAAAGATTAAAAAAATTATATGTTCATAGTCCCTTAACTGAAATTCTATGTGCCACAGATGCTTGGACATTCAGAATTTTGTGAATTTTAGAAGATCATACAACATACTTCACACCTGTGGGACCTGGGGTACAAATCTGTAATCAAACACATCAGTATCTAGTGGTGAAATATATGAATATTCACACTAAATGAGACAAATGCAGAATATCAGTTAACTTTATGGCATTTCCAGCCATGTTTTGCTGTCAGATGAATTATGAACAAACTTTTAGTTTTAATTTCTTAGATTTCAAAATTGTGGGAAAAGGATGGTGTATCTGTTCTCATATTCTCATCTTTCATTTTATATTTTTAGTCAAATTTTTTCATTTTCTTTTAAGTTTGTGAAAAATTGGTTTGGAGGGATGGGGACATGAATTACATATATATATTTTAAAAGCTGGTTACTCTATTTATGTACATGAATATGTATTCTTTATTCATTAATGTAAGAATTAAGAAAGCTTTTCCTCTGCTTATTATCATACAGTTTTTAAAAAATAAAGTTTAGGGTGTAAAAGTCACAGAAGAGGTATTTTCTTAGTGTTTTTTCTTACACTATAATTTTATGCAAAGCATTTGACTTTTCTTTTCTTTTTGCATTCAACTATTTTATAGGGTTTTTTGATACACCATGACCAAGTTATTTGGTCAAGGTGTCTATGTAAATTGGTCTAAGTATCTATGCTTCCTTCTAAGAAATAGAAATAAATTCTACAATACCTACAGACATTGCCTTCTCCTACATTAAAGTTAACTAAGGCTTTAAGCTCTTAAAAGAGACAGCCTGATGTTATATCACACATATTTTCTTGAATCATTAAAAATTTTTCATCATTTGTGGTATTAAGCAATAAATAATGTTTTTTTGGATACACTATTTCATCACGAATTGGCTTTCAAAGTTTTCTTGAACCATTGTAAAGATTTTGAACATTTTTCCATGTACATCTTGTTTTATTTTGGGTGATCTTTTGGAAGTCATCTGAACTCTAGAAATTTCTAGATTTAAATTTTGAAACAAAGGGGTATGTACATGTTTACATGGTAAAGTTCTTTTTCAGCATATTTATGCAGTGGTATCTTTTTCAACAGCATTATCCTGTGGCATGGGTAAATACGATGGTTTTTGACTTTAAAGGACAGTTGAGATCTGGAGACATAATATTGCACAGCTGGTCTTCATTTCCTGGTAAGACTTATATCCTAATCCTTAAAGAGTAACTATTGGTATGTGGACTAGTAATGTTTCTTTATGACTCACTATTTGTTTAGTAAAGAAACCATCATTTTGTATCTTTATTACTTATTTTAAAATGGTTTCCCGCAGATTATTTTAATATATTTAAAAAGTGATTTGTGTCTGAGTATATTTGTTATCTTGATGAATGTGTTCTTGCTTTAAATGTTTTAATTTTTTATAGATTTTGGAGAAATTCTAAGAGAATTTTATAGATTTTCGAGAATTCTCCTAAGAGAATAATGTCTTGTTTATAACAACCTTTGTTACTCCTAGTTGTACTAAATGTCTACACTAGTAGAAGGAACATTCACTAATATGGAAGAATTAGTAAAAACATAGTAAATGTTTCATTGGATTTAACCTGAAATTTGAGCTAAGAGGAGCACCTTCTATATGATATATTTCTGTAATATTATTCAAAGCACCCAAACAAGGTAGATAGTTTTATTTCCCTTTTACGTATGAGTAAAGTGAACCTTAGAGATAAGTTAGTCAGTCTTACGTAATTGGTTCAAAACTAAGATATGTACAAAAGACTGCTTGATTCTTTCCATTATTTCATACTAGTTTTCCCAGATGTTGGAAATTTTTAGTGTAAACTTTGTATATAATAGTGGTTTTCTTTTTTTTCCTGCCTTCATAGTT
Source organism: Canis lupus familiaris (assembly GCF_011100685.1). NCBI lineage: Eukaryota > Metazoa > Chordata > Mammalia > Carnivora > Canidae > Canis > Canis lupus. Next base: position 35,447,344 of record NC_049244.1, on the reverse strand, counting down.
TGTAAATATAGTTAATAAAATTGTGAACTTCTTGCATTTAAATTTATTTTGTGACAAACACTTGAAAAATATTCATTTATTAGTAGTTGACATCTGAGAAATTGGTTTTGGATAATTCTTCACAAACATATTTAAAACTCATGTTCTAATATTTTATGTATGTATACTTCATTTTCTACCTTTCTTCCATATACCTGCAGTAGTTTTTACCAATCATGTTTTTCCCAATATAGGAGAGTAGTGTACATTTATATATACATTCTTAAAGAAATTATGAGCTTTATAGCTGCATGCATTTCAGCAGTTACACTTTTTTGAAAATCTTAATTTAGACTCACACATGTTCTCCAGAATCACCAAGCAACTTGACTGGTATTTTTAGCAAAATTGACAATTTGGGGCAGTATTAACTTGGCATACCATGAGCCTGACTTCATCTCTAACAAGATGTAATGTCAAAAATAATAAAAGAACACATTTGCTCTGTATGTATCAGCTGTAGAATTGGCACTTTATCCCAGTAGGAGTGAAGCTGAAACAAAGGAACTACAAATAATCTATTGTAGAGTCCTCATTAAGTGGTATGTAATTATATTACTGGTTGCTTTTGTATCTTTCCAGATTTCTTCATGTATACACTAGGAAATACAAATGTAGATTTCTATTTTTCTTCCTATTTTTAAACACAATAGCAAAAATGCATTTTGCCCTTTTAACCTTATGTATCTATATTGAGTGCTGCTGCTGTTCTTAATGTGGTCTTATCTTTTAATAATTTAAGCAGTGTTACAATGAATAATAACCTTACTTATATGCAGGTATATGTCTAACATAAATTCCTAGAGGTGGGTTTATTGAGTTAAAGAATAAATACATTTGTAAAAAAAAAAAAAAAAGGAATAAATACATTTGTTATTGTACACCTCAAACTGATATAACACTATGTTAACTAACTGGAATTAAAAACTTAAAAAAATTAAAAGCTTGGAATTTTAAAATAAAAAAAAGAAATACACTTGTAATTTTGATAATCACAAATTTCCCTCCAGTTGAGGTTTTACCAATTTGTACTCTCTATTTATAATATATTAGAATACATTTTGTAATCACTTTTAAGCAAGGTTACCTCTCTGTGTTTGGGGCTGATAAGAATTCTAAAATGTTAAATTTTACTTTAGATAGATGGCATATGATAGGATAAAGGAGTATAATGCTACCAGATATCATAGTATAGAATTTAATTTTGCCGAGATATCTGCTTTAGGGTGTATAAATGAGAATTTCTTCCTTCTAGGTGACAATAGAATCTGTGAAATTAGGGAGTATTAAAGAACTGGAGCAAAGAATGGATTATGGAACTGAAATTTGCAAATACTTTTGTAAAGATTTTCTACCAGATGGCCTGGGTGGCTCAGATGGTTAGGTATCTGCCTTCAGCTCAGGTCATGATCTCCAGGTCCTGGGAGATAGAGCCCCTCCAGTGTAGGGCTCTCTGCTCAGCAGGGAGTCTGCTTCTCCTCCCTGTTTCTCAAATCAATAAATAAAATCATTTTTTAAAAAAGACTTTTTTTTTTTTTTTTTTAGCATTGGTAAGTAATTTGAGTATGCATAATATCTGGACATTAGGCCTGGACACAATGGATTTTTATCTTTTATTTCCTTAGGAGAGAACAAATGTACTAAAAATCAGTATATGGAAAGAGATAATAGTTTGGCGAGGAGAGTCTTTAGGCTGCACTGCAAATTCTGTTCTCTTGAGTTTACAGTCTCTTTAACAGTTAATTTATCTGTGAAGTGAAAAAGTTTTATGAGAACGTTGAAATCTAAAATTCTCATGCACAATTCTGTGAATAGACCATGTTTCGGTGGGGGAGCAGAGGAAGGAATGCCTTAAAGAAATAAGCAGTTTATTTAGTTAAAGGAGTACCACTTGAATGGAGTGTTCCAGAAACGACCAGAGAGCTCTTTAACTATATCAACAGTTATGGGATAATTGAAGAAGATAAACAACATTAGATTTGTCCAAAAAATATCACTGATGACTCTCAAGATATCTGTTTGGGTGCTGTGATGACCATCGAAAGTAATAAATTCATATATGTTGTGAAGTAATAAAAATTCTGTGGGTCACCTGATTTTGATGGAGAGCAATTCCAATTAAGTTTTTTTTAATTTCATGATTGAGAATAATTATCAAATTTGAAGAAGGAGTTGGGGTAGGTATTAATTTTTGCAAACTTTCTTATTTTAGAGGTGTATGTAAACTCACATTCAACTCTTGTGTCAAGTATTAACAGTAAATAAGAGGCTTACTGATAACAATTGTCTGCCAAATCCCTTAGGTGACATCCTTTTTTTTCTTTTTTTTTTTTTAATTTATTTATTTGAGGGAGACAGGGAGTAGTTTGAGAGAGAGAGAGAGCAAGCAAGCGTGTACCCGCACTACACATACACACACATAGGCACACACAAGCAGCAAGGAGGGGCAGAGTGAGAAGCAAACTCCCTGCTGAGCAAGAAGCCCTATATAGGGCTCTATTCCAGGACCCTGGGATCTTGACCTGATCCAAAGCCTTAACATACTGAGCCACCCTGGTGCCCCTTAGGTGACATACTTTTAAAATTTTTTCTATTAAGGTTTTATTTTAGTTTAGTTTCAAAAATATTTTTTAATAAAATTATTTGCACATTTTAGATGAACTTGAAGAAATGTTGAATCCAATGGGAACTGTTCAAACAAATCCATATACTGAAAATGCAACAGCTTTGCATATCAAATTCCCAGAGAATAAAAAACAACCTTATTATTATCCTCCCTTTGATAAGGTAAGCCAATTATTTAAAGGGCCACTATGCATGAAAATCATCGAATCATTCTTGGCTCTGCATGTTTATAGTTTAATCTTTACATGTTTGTTTCTCTTTCAAATGTCACATACATTGGCAACTTGATTCAGCATGGAGCCAACTAACTCTTTTTAGTCTTGGCTTTATCACTGACCAGGTGAGACATCATATCATATCATATCTCTGGAGATCAGGTTTCTCATTTATAAAATGAGGAAATCATACTTGTTCTCTGAGGTTCTTTTTTTTTTTTAAATATTTTATTTATTCATGAGAGACACAGAGAGAGGCAAAGAGATAGGCAGAGGGATAAGCAGGCTCCATACAAGGAGCCAAATGTGGGAATTGATCCTGGTACTCCAGGATCACACCCTGGGCTGAAGGCGGGCACTAAATTGCTGAGCCACCCAGGTGTCCCTCTGAGGTTCTTTTCAATTTAAAATGGCTATAAATGCATTCATATGTAAGTCTGAGCATGTCAAATGTACATTCAAGCTTGCCCAGCATGTTCAGGGATTAATGACGTAGTCACTGCTGTGATATTCAAAGAACAGATGATTTATGTTGAATGTTACTATTAATAAGATTTCTTAAGGTACTGTTATTTATGTAGAATCTATAGCAAGGACTTACATTTTTAAACACATTTCCTTACAAACTTCTTATCTTGAGTATCAGAAGGTTATGGGGGAGGGTTGAAAATGGGGCTATGCTCATTTACATTCTGGGAGCTAGGCTGTCATATGTTCTATCTTCAGGCTTGGCATCTTTGTTTCAGATATGATTGATGCCGATTTTTATGAGAAAATCTTGGAACAAATTCTCAATAACAAGTCTATTTTATTTCTTTAATCTATGTGAGAATAATCTTCCTTTAAAAATTGATATTATACTAATTAATATTCAAATTAATCCACTTTTAAGCTTAATTGTATTTTAAAATTCAGCACTTTCAGACCTGTATAGTATAGATTTTTAAAATAGTGTATAAATTAAATTTATGTTCCCTAATGTTTCTTCTTTACTCTTATTTTAATTGAGTTTTATCCACATAAAAAATAACTTTTCACTTCAAATTCTTCTGAAATGACTTTCTGATCAGTAATATATAGCCAAATTAAATTTATGGTTAGTAGTACAAATCCCAAATATGCCAAGAACCATATACCTTATTGTACATTGAGTAGAATATAAGGTACATTTTGACTCATCCATTGCATTCATGCTATGGCTTTATTCCTTAGAATAGCAATTTAACCAGAAGGCATAGCTGCTTATGATACACTTTATACTCCAAGCTATGACTGTTTTTGCGTTCATTTATAGTATGTATTCAACAATCAGTTATAGTTTCTTTTGGATCAAATGGGGTGCTTTTTGAAGCAGTTTTATAAATAGAATATCCTATGCAAATACAAGAGTTTTCGTCTAATATTTCAAGGGAAATCCAGCTTCTTTAAAATGTCTTATTTCAGCATTGCCTAAGTCACTAAACTTTCCTTTTGCCTTTGTAATTTCTTAGAGTCTGTCTTTGAACATAAACTTGAGTTAGAGGGTTTTGTCTTTAAATATGTATAAATATATTTGTACTTATTGGGGTTTTTGAAATTGTATAATTTACATGTGATTATTTTAAAAAATCAAATAATACATATAAAAAAGGTGAAAGTTCCCATATTCTTTTTATTTAATATAATTATTTTTGTTGTGAGCACTTGTATACATTTTGCTTTTCAAGTCAATTTTATGGTTATTGATTAATTTTAATAACTATAATCTCATTTTGTCATAACAACCGTATGAAATAGGATAAAAGTTATCACTACACTTTACATATGAGGATATGGTCAAATTATTCATTTAGGATTATAGAAGCCAGTAAATGGATATAAATCTTCAGATTCTTTAACACTGATTTTCCCATATTTTCAAGAATCAGAGCCCTTCTTGAAATTAATGAATTCAAGAGATATTTTTAGGCTGTCTTTGATACTCTACTTTTGTTAATTCAGTAAAAAAACAATTACAAAAGACAAAAACCTAATCATTTAGTAACTCTTACATGCCTTTGCATTTTCTTAATCAGAAAATATTTACCTGTATTTAAAATTCTTTCACATACCAAAAAAATTCTTTCACATACATATTCAAGTCTTTGCATTTTTTTAATCTACGGACAATGCTGATGCACCCTATACACCCTAGGAGTCACGGTCCCTTATAATACCATTGACTCTCAATTGTCAAGACTTTGAAGATTGGGAATCCCCACTGGAGACCATTTTGCATTTAGAGTTCATGTTTACATTATAAAGCATGCCAGACCTCATGTTATTTCTTGTAGTCTAAGTACAATTGTAATCATTTACAATTAAAATTTTACAAATACAAGCACCAAAATTTAATTTAAAAAGTTTTTTTTTTTAACAGATAATCGAGAAGGCAGCTGAGATTGCAAGCAGTGACAGTGCTAATGTATCAGTAAGTATCAAGGTTTTAAAATGATCCTTTCTTATTATAATGTGGTCCTTACTACTTACTTGCATCTCATTTATGCTAATGACTTAGAGATAACCATACTCTTATGCAAGAATAGTCTGAGAGTTTATGTGAATATGTACATACAAATGTTTTGTTGAATGGCAGGTGTTTATAGGTGGTCTATGTTCAGTGGTAAACCCTTTTCTGATATAAACACAGGTTCAGCAGCTAGTCTTTTTTTTTTTTAATTTGATTAATTTATACTTTAAAGTAGGCTTCACGTCCAACTTGGCCCTTAAACTCACAAAATGTAAGATCAAGAGTTGCATGTACTACTTATGGAGCCACCCAGGTGCCCCCATCAGCAGTCTTTAAGAGATGCTATGACACTTCATAGATTAACTGTACTATCTTTGTGAATGTTATTCAGTTGAATGAAGAGGCTGTAATTTTTCACACATAACAGGAGATATAGTCAGGCCAAGATCTACAGCTCTGGGGAACAAGGTTTTTTCCATTTTGGTGGTCTGTTATGTTAACATATAGTTTCTGTCTCATGGTTTAATTTAGTGCTTCAGCTTCTCATATTATTATGGTCCAGCCAGCAGGACTAGGTAAAAGGAAAAGCAGGAGTAGAGGCCACACCTATTCTTTTTTGAGGATATCATTGCTGCTCACATCTTATTTGCCAGGACTTACTCACATGCCCATACTTAACCACAAGTGAGGCTTGCGAAAGGTAGTCTTTAGTTTGCCAGGCAGGTACTTGGCTAAGAAAATGAGATTCTAGTTAATAAAGGAAGAGCACAAAGAATACTGAGGGACAAACAGCAGTCTCTGTCATATATGCTATGCCCATTGTTTCTACCCAAAGACTACAAAATAGATTACTTTGTTTAGTTTACAATATATGTAGATTTCTACCACCTATACTTTTTAGCTTAATTTTTTGACTCTTAAATAGTTTAAGACTTTGCTGAGTCGAATCTGATACTCCTTTTTCATGTTACCTGTTTACAGTTTTTAATGTGTCTTCAGTATAAAGCCATTCTACATAAAATGGCAATTATATAGAGGCTAGGAGGCAAAATGGAGATAATGTATGTTTTTGTCATTTACATAGAATCAAAGCAGTATTTTATGATGGATAGTTGGAGAAATGTCTGGCCCAGGGTGTCTTCTGCTTTGCCCTTGGAATTCTCAAAAATATCCATAGTCCTGCAGTGCAGGTCATCTACTACTATAAATACTTTGAGCACTTCTCTTTAGAGAAACAAAAGAAGTTTATTACGAGTATCCACTTAACAGTTTGTTAATTATAGGCACACCTTGGAGATAGTGTAAGTTCTGCTCCAGACCACTGCAATAAAGAGAGTATCATGATAAAGTTAGTTGTGAATTTTTTGGTTTTCCAGTGCGTATAAAAGATTTACACTATACTGTTGTCTGTCAAATGTGCAATAGCGTTATGCCTAAAAAACAAGTACCTTAAAGTAAAAACACTATTTTGTTTAAAAGAAAAATGCTAACCATTATCTGATCTTTCAGCAGTTGTAATCTTTTTGCTGGGGGAAGTTCTTGCCTTGATGTTGATGGCTTCTGACGGATCAGGGTTGGGTTGCTGAAGGTTGTTGGGGTGGCAATGGCAGTTCTTAAAATAGTACAATAAAGTGTGCTGTATTAGTTGACTCTTCATCCTTTTCTGAATGATTTTTGTGCAGCAGCAATCTGTTTGGTAGCATTTTACCCACAGTAGAACTTCTTTTAACTTTCAAAATTAGAGTCACTGGCAGCCCGGGTGGCTCAGCGGTTTAGCGCCACCTTCAGGCCAGGGTGTGATCCTGGAGACCCAGGATCGAGTTCCACCTCAGGCTCCCTGCATGGAAGCCTGCTTCTGCTTCTCTCTGTCCCTGCCTCTCTCTCTGTCTCTCATGAACAAATAAATAAAATCTAAAAAAAAAAGAAAAAAAGAAAAATTAGAGTCAGTCCTCTCAAACCCTGCTGCTGCTTTATCAACTAACTTTATGTAATATTCTAAATCCTTTGTTGTCATTTTTAACAGTCTTCACAGCATCTTCATTACTGGTACGTTCCATCCCAAGAAACCACTTTCTTTGTTCATCCATAAGAAGCAAATCCTCATCTGTTCAAGGTTTATCATGAGATTTCAACAATTCAGTCATATCTTCAGGCTTCACTTCTAATTCTAGTTATTTTGCTATTTTCACCATACCTGCAGTTATTTCCTCCACTGAAGTCTTGGACCACTCAGAGTCATCTGTGAGGGTTGGAATCCTCTCCTTCCAAACTACTTGTTAATGTTGATAGTTTGACTTCTTCCATGAATCATGAATGTTCTTAATGGCATCTAGAATGGTGAATCTTTTCCAGAAGGTTTTCAATTTACTTTGCCCAGATCCATCAGAAGAATCATTCTCAATGGCACCTTTGACCTTATCAGATATATTTCGTAAATAATAAGATTTGAAAGTCAAAATTATTAATTTCATCCATGGACTGCAGAATGGATGTTTTGTTATCAGGCATGAAAATCTCATCATTCTCATTGTACATCTCCATCAGAGCTCTTGAGTGATCAGGTGCATTGTCAGCACTAATGTTTTGAAAAGTCTTTTTTTCTAACCAGTAGGTCTTAACAGTGAACATAAAATATTCAATAAACCCCAGATGTGCTGTCATCAGGCCTTGTTGTTCCATTTATAGAGCATAGGCATAATAGATTTAGTACACTTATTTAAGGGCCCTAGGATTTTGGAATGGTTATTGAGCACTGGCTTCAACTTAAAGTCACCAGCTGTGTTAGCCCCTAAAAAGAGAATTAGTCTGTCCTTCAAAGCTTTGAAGCCAGACATTGACTTCTGCTCTCTAGCTGTGAAACACTTAGATGACATTCTCTTCTAATATAAAGCTGTTTCATCTACATTGAAAAGCTGTTGTTAAGTATAGCCGCCTTCATTAATGATCTTTGTTAGATCTACTGGGCAACCTCCTGCAGCTTCTACATCAACACTTGCTTCTCTTAGCACTTTTATGTTACAGAGTTAGGTCTTTTCCTTAAACCTCTTAAACCAATCTCTGTAGCTTCAAACTGTTCTTCTGCAGCATCCTCACTTCTCTAAGGCTTCATAGAATTTAAGAGTTAGGGCCTTGTTTGCATTCAGCTTTGGCTTAAGGGAGTAGTAGTATGACTGATCTTTTATCCAGACCACAAACACTTTCTCTATATCAGCAATAAGTCTGCTTTGCTTTCCTGTCATTAACGTTTTCACTGGAGTAACACTTTTAATTTCCTTTAAGAACTTTGCCTCTTGGGATGCCTGGATGGCTCAATAGTTGAACGTCTGCCTTCAGCTCAGGTCCTGATCCCAGGATCCAACATCTGGGAGCCTGCTTCTTCTCCCTCTGCCTGTGTCTTTGCCTCTTTCTCTTTGTGTCTCTCATGAATAAATAAATAAAATCTTTTTTTTTTTCTTTTTTTTTTTTAAAGAACTTTTCCTCTGCATTTACCACTTGGCTAAGTTTTTGGTGCAAGAGGCCTAGCTTTTGCCTTGTCTTGGCTCTTGACATGCCTTCTTAGGTTGTATCATTTCCAGCTTTTGATTTAAAGTGTAAGACATGCAACTCTTCCATTTACTCTAACACTTAGAAGCCATTGTAGGATTATTAATTGGCTTACTATCAATATTATTGTGCCTTACAGAACAAAGAAGCCCTAGGAGAGGGAGAGATGGAAATAGCTGGTTGGTAGAGCAGTCAGGATGAATATAACATTTATTGATTACATTTGCCATCTTCTGTGATATGGTTAATAGCATCTACAAGGAATTAACAGCAGTAACAGCAAAGATCACTGACTACATATCACTATGACAAATATAGTAATAATGAGAAAGTTTGAAATACTGAGAGAATTATGAGAAAGAGACAGAGAGACACTTAGTGAGCAAATGCTGTTGGAAGAATAGTGCTGGTAGACTTGCTTGATGCAAGGTTGCCATAATCCGTCAATTTGTAAAATATAGCAAACAAAACAAGTATGACAAAACAAGCCTATATTAAAACAGATAATTACAGTTTAGTTTTCAGAGATAATAGTTATATGAGGATATCTTCATTTTAATGCCTCTTTTTATTACTCTTTATTAGTCTTAATGTTGACCCTCAAACATCAGAACGGTAACTGGTAACTTAAGTTTTACTATTTCTCCTACGGTTTGCTAGTACCTTACTTAAATCAGAAGGTTCCCTTCTTATTAAGGATGTTCTGGCCCAAGTTTAATATGCCTTTTTTAAAAAAAATTGGGGGCATAGTATAATTAATTAATTGTGAAACTGAAAGTGAAAGTTATTCTTAAAACCACCACCTACTTTTTGTCCTCAGAGATAGCTGTAAGCAATTTAATTTATAGATATTAATCCTAATGCAGTGTATGCATTTACATACTACCTTTATGTGTAAATACATCCTTTAAAAAAATAAATGGATCTTTATGTATGTAGTTTCTCCCTTTTTGATTTAATGCATTCTGTGCATCTTGGCTCTTTTAAGAGATCAACCTCTCTCTATCTACATATTTAAAAGATTTATTCATTTATTCACTTATTCATTTATTCATTTATTCATTTATTTATTATGAGAGAGACAGAGAGAGGCAGAGACATAGGCAGAGGGAGAAGCAGGCTCCATGCACCAGGAACTCGATGTGGGATTCGATTCTGGGTCTCCAGGATCGCGCCCTGGGCCAAAGGCAGGCGCTAAACCGCTGCGCCACCCAGGGATCCCAATACCATCAGTATTTACTATCAGGAGTCCTATTAAGGAATTTATCTTATAATCCTTTACTATAAGCTAAGGGACTTAAATCTGCTCTTGGAATTAAAAGTGTTTTAAATAGTGTTAAAATACACTACATAAAATTTTAATCATTTTAAGTTTAGACTTCAGAAGTGTGAAGTATTGTGAATATATTTACAGTATCCTTGCATTGTTAAGTGCAACTGATCTCCAGAACTTTTTCATCTTGCTAAGCTGAAACTCTGTGCCCATTAAACAGCTCCCCATTTTCCCATCCCCTCAGCCCTTGGCATCCACTGTTCTACTTTCTGTCTCTGTGAATCTGACCATTCTAGCTACCTCACATAAATGGAATCATATGGTATTTTACCTTTTTGTGACTGGCTCATCTTTGGATAATGCCCTCAGTTTTTTGTCCCATGTTATTGCGTGTGTTAACTTCCATTTTTAAAGGTCAAATAGTATTTCATTGTATGTATATACCACAGTTTTTCTTTACAGTTATCCATCAGTGAGTCCTTGAGTTGCTTCCAAGGATTTAGCTCTTCTGATTAATGCCTCTGTGAACGTGGATATACACCATATCTTTTTAAGACTCTGCTTCAATTCTTTAGGATATATACCAGAAGTAGAATTGCTGAGTCATACTATTAATTCTCTTTTTAATTTTCTTAAGGAACTGCTATACTGTTTTCCACCATAGCTGTACCATTTTACATTCCTACCATCTGCAAAAGCATTCCAGTTTTTCACATCCTTGCCATCATTTTTGTGTTTTTTTTACAGGAGTCATCCTAATAGGTGTTGGTATTTTTTAAAACAGATGTTTGCCAAGGATCTTGGGTCTGTAGAATGGAAAAACTGTGATCCTTGTGAATTATGATTATAGAATTGGCAGTTTTTGATCTTTTTATTTAGTGGTTCTCAACCTGAGGCTGGTTTGCCCTCTATGGGCCATTTGGCATTGTCTAGAGGTTTTCTTGGCTGTTGTCGCAACTCATGAGAGTGTTTCTGGCATGTTGTGGGTCGACTTCAGGAGTGCTACTAAATTTCTATAATGCACAGGACCATCCTCCTACAACCAAATAATAGTAGTACTGAGGTTGAGAAACCCTGCTCTCATTTAAAACATGTTATAATTTTATGTTATTTTCTTACTGCAGAAACTCAAAATTTCAGTGGTTCGCTTTGGAGAATGCAGATGATGACTCAAGCCATTAGTTCACAGGTCTGGAAATGTGGCTAGGAAATTTTTTTAGGAGAATGATTTGGAGTTTTCATAGCCCTCAATTTTAGGGAAGGAAATATCAAACATTAAAATTTTTTTTTGACTTAACTGAAAACTTGCAGGAAGTATACAAAGAATTCTTGTATAGTCTTTCTTTAGCTTCCCCAACTGTTAACATTTTGGCACATTTGTTTTATCAGTCTGTGTATATGCATTTTTTTCTGAATATATGATATTAAGTGGCATCATTGTTCCCGTTTACTCCTTTAATTCTTCAGTGTATAATTCCTAAAAACAAGAACATTCTCATACTTAGCCAGAATCTGTTCATAAAAATCAGGAAAATAATGTCGGTACAGTTCTTTTTTCTCATGCACACATTCCATTCAATTCTGTCCAGTTTTCTAAATAACATTTGTGGGCAGCCCAGGTGGCTCAGCGGTTTAGCACCGCCTTCAGCCCAAGGTGTGATCCTGGAGACCCAGGATCAAGTCCCACGTCAGGCTCCCTGCATGCAGCCTGCTTCTCCCTCTGCCTATGTCTGTTCCTCTCTCTCTCTCTCTCTCTCTTTCATGAATACTTAAAATCTTTAAAAAAAAAAAAAGTTTGATATAGGTCCAGGATTTAACCCTGGTTAATTGTTGCATTTTATTGCCATTTATCTTTGGTTTTCTTTTCCTCAGTCTTCTTTACCTTCACTGACTCTGACATTTTAAGAATACTGGTCAGTTCCTTTTTTAGAAGGTTACTCAGTGTATTTATCTAATGTTTTGTCATGATCAGATTCCAGCTATGCATTTTGAATGGTGTAATACATTGAATTGAAGTGGTGGAGTGTTTCTCTTACTGTATTTTATCAGCAGGCAAATAATGTTAATTTGTTCTATTACTATTGATGTTAATTTTTATTACTTGATTAGGATAGTGTCTGTTAGGTTTTTGTTTTGTTTGTTTTTTTTTTTAGTTTTTTTTTAGGTATAAAGTATTTTGTGGGCATATTTTGAGACTGACCATCCCGTTTCATGTTAAACTTTGACCCACTTATTTTTAATAAACGTTTATTAACACATCTTGCCTGAATCAGTATCATTACAGTGATTTCCCAAGTGCTGATTTTCAAATTAATTTTTCTCTTCGATTTATTAGTTGGTTTATATTATAGGGTAAAGGTTTTTCTTCTAGTTCATTTATTTAGTCTTTTTTTTTTTTACTTAGAGTAGTATGTATTCATAATTTCTGCTTTATTAATGACTTATAATTTGTTACCGTCATTCATTTTGATATTCAAAATGATCCAGATTTGGCAGCCCATTCATGCCTTTTTGTGTCTTTTTGACATGTTTTTATCATTCTTTGAGCATTTCCTTCTTTCTGGTATAATAAAGTATTCCAGGTCCATCTGTTATTTTCCCCAACCTAGCTTTGGGATCTGTCTTTTCTCTAGAGAGTCCTGACTCCATGTGTGAAAAGTATTTAGAATCTAAGATTTGGGCACCGTATAAGCTTATTGCTATTGGTATGCAATTGCATCTAGACCTTTTCACAAAACAGCTAGGTAACATGTATATATATGTTTGCATATAGTCTGGCATATATAAGCACAGAGATATATATTGCTTTATCTATTAAATATTAAAAACCAGAAGTTCTTATCAATATATTTAATTTATTAGATCCACCACCACAGGATTTTTTTTAGCCTTTACCTTTTTATGTTTGTAATTCTGTTTTCTGACATTGACAAATCTGGATTTCTGTTAATCTCAATATATTTATTTATTTGCTCAAACCCCTGATTGTGATCAATCTCCCAATCATGTAACTATCTTCTCAGTTTTTTCATCAGCCCCGACTGCATGGCCTCCCTTATCCTGTTACGTGTTGATCAGATCCCAAGTCTGGCCAACACATAGTTAATTCTGTCCTCAGCAGACATACTGGGAACATGCTGTCTGAGCTTCTAGCCCTTCTGAATATGACCCATGAGTTTTCCAGCCTTTTTTACCCCTCCCTCTACCCATCCCTCACAACCCCCATTTCGAAGGGGAAAGAACCACAGTCAGTGTTTGATGGGCTTTATAGCAAAGTATATTTGCTTTGTTTTATTTCAGCCAATAATCACTATTATATAGTAATATGTACATGAATTTGAAAAATCTAAACATAAAGACAGAGAATATGACTGTTAGTTTTCATTGCTTTCTACCATTATTTTAGTTCAAGCTTTTGAACAGGTTTATGAGTTCACCATTTACCCTATACAATATAAGTTAACATTACTGATTGTTTTGGGTTTTGCAAAAGAATGTAGGATTCTGTGTTCTTGGGGCTTTATACCACATTTCTGGTAGTTTATTTTTACCTTGGCTTTATTCAGTGCTATGCTTTTCATAGCTCAGTAAACAATCATAGTACAATTATATAGCTAAGTCCCTGCTCTCCCCTTTTAGTTTACTGCTAGGTCTTCAGGATATTTACTTATTGTAGGTCTATAGAGTCTTATTTTGATTCAGGGAATTACAGTAGGTTTGCTAGCTTTTTGCAGTATTTAACAGCATTCTGTTTCTCTGACATGAACAATTTAGATTCTGTTGTTTGCAGTAACAGGTTTCATTTTAAGATGTATAAGCGTAGGAGTTTGATTTTCAGACTCCAATGACTTATGATGGTAACTTTTCAGAGAAACTGTCAAGCCTGTAAAATAAGGTATATCCTTTTTAGGTTGAGGATGTAAATATAAAACTACATCATTGTACACGGTGTGTGTGTGTGTGTTTAAAGTGATACTTTATTTTTTAAAGAGCAGTTTTAGAATTACAACAAAATTGGGAGGAAGATAGAGATTTCCCATATATTTCTGTCCCTTCATGTGCATATCTCTTTCTCATTATCAACATCACTCACCAGAGCAGTATCTTTGTTACTTAGAACAAACCACATTGATACATTATAATCACCTAAAGTGCATAGTTTACCTTGGGTTTCATTCTTGGTGTTGTGCAATTTGTGGGTTTGGACAAATGTATAATGGAATGTATTTATCATTATCATACAGAATATTTTTACTGTCCTGCCAATCGTCTGTGCTCTGCCTATTCTTTCCCCCACCCCACCCCTGACAACCACTGATCCTTTTTTTTTTTTTTTTAAGATTTTATTCATTTATTTATTCATGAAAGAGAGAGAGAGAGAGGCACAGACACAGACAGATGGAGAAGCAGCCTCCATGCAGGGAGCCCGATGTGGAACTTGATCCCAAGACCCTAGGATCATGCCCTGGGCTGAAGGCAGACGCCTAACCACTGATCTTATTATTCTCTTCATAGTTTGGCCTTTTCCAGATGTTACATAAATTGGAATCATACAGCATGTAGTCTTTTCAGACTGGCTTCTTTCCCTTAGTAATAGGAGTTTAAAGTTCCTCCATGTCTTTTGTGGCATGAATGCTCATTTTCTTTTAGTGCTAAATAATATTCCATTGTCTGTATGTATTACAGTTTGTCCATTCACCCACTGAAGGACATCTTGGTTGCTTCCAAGTTTTGACAGTTTTGAATAAAGCTGCTATAAACATCTGTGTGCAGGTTTTTGTGTGGGTATAAGTTTTCAACTCCTTTTGGTAAATGCTAAGGAGCATGATTACTGGATTATATGGTAAAAGTATGTTTAGTTTGTAAGAAACTGCCAAACTGTCTTCCTAAGTGGTTTTGTAGTATTTTACATTCCACCAGCAGTGAATAAGTGTTTCTCCACATCCATAATAACATTCAATGTTGTCAGTGTTCTGGATTCTGGCCAGTTCTAATAGATATTAGAACTTATTTTTGTTGTAATTTGCATTTCCCTGATGACATAATTTTAAGCATTTTTTTATATGCTTATTTGCTATGTTTGTGTCTTATATGGTGAGGTGTCTATTTAGGTCTCTGACTCATATTTTAGTTTGATGGCTTATTTTCTAATAGTTGAATTTTTAAAGTTCTTTCTGTGTATTTTGGATAACAATACTTTATCAGATAAGTCTACTTGCAGATACTCTCTCCCAGTCTTGTTTTTTCATCCTCTTGACCATGTCTTCCACAGAACAGTTAATATTAAGTTTAGTGAAGTCAGCTTATTTGTTCTTTTATTGATGGATCATGCATTTGGTTTACATGTAAAGTCATTGCCAAACAGTCATCTAGATTCTCCTATGTTATCTTCTAGGCGTTTTCTAGTTTTGTATTTCACATTTACTAAGTTGGGTAGTATGAGTCCTTCATCTTTTTCTTCTTTAGTATTATGTTGGCTATTCTGTGTCTTCTCTGTCTATGTTTAGAATCAGTTTGTGAGCATCTTCAAAATTTTGGTTGGGTTTGCGTTGAATCTATTGATTACATTGGAAGAGCTGACATTTTTGTAATAATGAATCTTCCTATTCATGAACATGGGAAATCTCTCTATTTATTTGATTTCTTTCACCAGAGGTCTGTAGTTTTCCTTATGTAGATTTTGTACATATTTTGTTAGTTTTATACCTAAGTTTTCATATTTTTGGGTTCTAATGTAAGTGGTATTAGATTTTTAATTTCAAATTCCACGTGTTTATTGCTGATATATGGGAAAGTAATTTACTTTTGTTTATTAAACTTGTGTCCTACAATCTTGCCCTAATTATGCATTGGTTCCAATAATATTTTTGTTGATACTTTCAGATTTTCTGAACAATTATGCCTATGGTATAATAATCCTAGTCCCCATTCTTTTGTACATATACATATATTATTTTAAGTCTCATTACTTTAGAAAGTTAGTATGACGATTTTAATACTTGTATGAAATTGCAGTTAAAAACGTGAAGTACAGAATTACATAATAATAGAATATAAGTCTATACAGAATCTTGTCATAATTCTAGAGAGTTTTGTTTTCTAAGATTTTATTTGTTTTAGAGAACACACAAAAGTGCAGGTGAGGGGAGGGGGGAGGGGCAGAGGGAGAGAAGGGGAACCTCAAGTAGACCCCCACCCCCCGCCCCCAGGGAGCAGGGAGCCCCACACAGGGCTCCATGTCATGACCCTAAGGTCATGTCCTGAGCTGAAACCAAGAGTCTAATGTTCAACCTACTGAACCACCAGGTGTCCCTATTTTTTGTTTTGTTTTTAAATGTATTTTGGCCTAAATGGTATAGTTTTACTTTAAGTTTGAAGAAGTGAATCACTTTCCTTTAATGTCTTGATAATTCAGAGTGTAGATCCAAAAAATAGCTTGGGCCATCTTCATTATTTTAGTATATTCTTGTACAGATTAGAAAAGAAAATGGGATAATGGTATTTGATTCATGTTTAGTTTTATCCAGGATTCAAATCTTAAACCAAATGGTTTTGATGCCTCTGAGCCAACAAGACACATACTTTTTTTTAAAACTTCATATATTTGGTTCATCTTTGCTGTTTTGTTTGTTTATAGAAACTGAAAATTAAAATGG
This sequence comes from Canis lupus familiaris, assembly GCF_011100685.1. Lineage (NCBI taxonomy): Eukaryota > Metazoa > Chordata > Mammalia > Carnivora > Canidae > Canis > Canis lupus. The sequence goes on along the minus strand of NC_049244.1, from coordinate 35,430,505 downwards.
AACTATAGAAATTCAGTTCAAATAATAAATGACTTTTTAGTCCAAATTGCAATTCTGCCACCTAGTGTTTGCATATGGATTTTTAAAGAAACAATATTCCCCCTCTTTTTAGAACTGTTTGAGAATAATTCTTTCTTTCATCCTTAGCTTACAAATTTAATATGCTGTCAATAAAACCTATAAAAAGGGCATCCATCTTTATTAACCTTTTTAAGGAATTAGATCTTTAGTATCTTAAAGCTTATAAGTTGTTTATAAATTCATTGTATAAAAATTTGCTAAGTGTTTGCCAGTGATATTCACAGAATTCAGTTATGTAATGAATGAGTAATTTTACTTCCCTTAGAGTCGAGGTGGAAAAAAGTTTCTTGCTGTACTGAAAGAAATCTTGGACAGGGATCCTTTGTCTCAACTTTGTGAGAATGAAATGGATCTTATATGGACTTTGAGACAAGATTGCAGAGAGAATTTTCCACAGTCACTGCCAAAATTACTGCTGTCGATCAAGTGGAATAAGCTTGAGGATGTTGCTCAGGTAACAAAAGATAATTTTTGTATTTTGTGATTCATTTTGGGAGTATATATTACTTTGTTGATTTCATGTAAAATGGAACCTATATCTTCATAGGTTGGATAATTTTCTATAGGAGAAATTTTCAGGTTTTAAATTTTACATATAAATTCTACATTAAATGATAGACTAGACAGTTTAAGATTTTAAAATCCCAGATGCTAGATAGGTATTTTGTATCTTTCAATAAGAACGATTAAAACATGGCTTGTGGTGTAATTATCTATAATCCCTGCCTGCATGTAGTAGGTTCTGGATTTTTTCTAACAGTTTTATCAATGAGCCCCAAAGTTTTAATCTTAAAATGACTTTAATCTTTGCAATGACTGTTATAAAATCAATAGGTATTGTTTGAAAATTACCTCTATTTCTAGAAGCTAATACTTTAGAGCATAAACCTTTTCAATCAGTTTTAACATTCATTTTAATTGGGCAGTGTTGATGAATGTTTGCCTTTAGGTAGAATAAAGAAAAGGAAAAAAAGTATTCTAAAAAAAAAAGCCGCCAAATTTTAACTCCTTGATATAGTTTTCAGAGTCCTATCAAGAAGCACTGGCATTTATTAAATCCAGTTGGTTATCAGTATTCTACAGAAAGGTCCTTGATGTGCTTTTTAAATCAGAACAAATACATTTGGCATTTTAAAATAACTAAATTTGTTCACCTTGTTTGAATTTAGCGGATAGTTTAAAGTTTCCTGGTCTTGAGATGCCTGGGTGGCTGGGTTGAACGTCTGCCTTCACCTCAGGGCATGATCCTGGGTCCTGGGATGGAGTCCCACATCAGACTCCCCCACAGGGAGCCTCCTTCTCCCTCTGTCTGTGTCTGTGCCTCTCTCATGAATAAATAAATAAAATCTTTAAAAAAAATAACATTTTCTGGTCTTAGTAAATTTATAATGACGTTTTAAAATTTTATTTAAATTTTAATTCTAATATAGTTAACATACAGTGTTATATATAAGTGTGAAATCTGTAAGACTTTTAAAAATTCAAGGAATGCATATTTATTTATATATTTATATACATTTAAAATTTATTATTATTTACTTCTGTCAGCTTAGGACTTCTTCTGAGTTTATTTCTATTTTTTAACAATTTTTTGAATCATGTTACATAATTATAATGTGCCTCATTTAGACTGTTTTTGCAATTAGCCATATGAACATTACTTACTCTGAAAAGGAACTATTTCTGTATAGGTTTTAGCAGCCACTTATTTCCCTAAATTCAAGGTTAGTCTTCTGTGAACTCCCATAATGGTAGAATATAAGCATTTTTTAGTTGGCATGTTTGCCTGCTTCTAGTGGATAATGTCCAGTTCTAACTGCTTATCCAAGAAATGCATCATATTATTATTTTGTATGGAATTGGAAGAAATTTCTTGCTGTACTTTTAAAAGATATCTAAAAGAGAGGTTATGTTAGGTGTCAGAAGATGGAATGAAGGGTACCTAGGTGGCTCAGTTTGTTAAGCCACCGACTTTTGGTTTTGGCTCAGGTGATCTCATGGGTTATAAGATCTAGCTGGGCTTCAGACTTTATGCCAAGCAGCCATTCGGCTTGAGGACTCTCCCTCTGACCTCTCCCACTAGCACGCATGCACATGCACATTCTCTCACTCTCTGAAATCTTAAAAAAAAAAAAAAAAAAAAAGAATGGGCTAATTTTCCATTAATCTTTCTTTCCTTTTTAAAGATTTATTTATTTTAGAGAAAGAGAGAGAGAGAGTGCGAGCAAGTAATTGGAGGGATCCGGGTGTGGGGGGGAGAGAATCCTTAAGCAGACTCTCCACTAAGGGCAGAGCCCCATGTGGGGCTCGATACCAGGACCCAGGGATCATGACCTGAGCCAAAATAAAGAGTCAGCACTTAATCAGCTGAGTCACCCAGGCACCCCTCATATTTCTTTATTTGAACTCTGGGGACAGAAAACTTTTACATTTAGGAATTTAACACACTTATCTCATTTCCAGGAGATAACTTTTAAGAGTTATTTTCAGATATAAACAAACATTCTTCATTTTGATAGAAGAAAGCCAGTCCTAATCCTCTTTTTTTTTTTTTTAAGTGTCTAGAGAAGAAACGCTGATGGAATAAAAAGTAATGTGTTTTGTTTTCCCAACTCTGTCCCATTGCTAGTTACAGTGAATGGGTACAAAAGATGGAATATAAACTATATTTTTAATAAATTGACTCTGCCTTAAGAAGTGGAGAGCCAGAAGTCTGTTACAAGATTTGTATTCTGATTCTAGAGGCCTAAGCCATGGGTAAAAATTCTATAGAAGAGTAGCTTTTCCCTCTCACCACCACCCCAGGGGGAAAAAAAAGAAGAGTAGCCCTCCCTTAAACCACAGGAAAATACTCTGTTGGCATAATGTGAAAGGGGTTTCAATAGTCTTTGCAGAAGGCATGGGTTGGTTAACACTGCTTTCACTGTTTATATGGCTGAGTCAGATTTCCCTGTTCACTTTCATAGCTTTTCCCAAACTAAAGTAGTGAGTTTTGATATTTTATTTAGCTTCACACTTACTTACTTAACTTACTTACTTACTTACTTACTTACTTATTTATTTATTTATTTATTTATTTATTTATTTATTTATTTATTTATTTAAAATAGTTTTACATTTATTTATTAATTTTATATTAATGCTTTAATAATTGTAAGTGAACTTTTTGTTTTTTTAATTGTAAGTAAACTTAATAGAGGTAGCTTCTTTCCAATAATAGGGGAGGTTTTAACTCACAGCATAGTTAGACTTTCTAGTATTACTGAATGTTATCTACCCTTTTCAGTCTTGTTTTTGTGTAACAATATATTCCGTATTCCATGTGCTAACTGGAAATTGGGAAATGGTCCCCCCCCCCGCCCCAATTCTTCTACCCATAATGGGAATTGCTCTCGCCAGTTAGGATCTGGTCAAAGTGGGGAGGGAGTCCCATCTGTGACAAAAAAAGTGGTATGAGGTAGGTGTTTCCTATCTTTAAACCAGTATTTGTTAACTTTTTTTCATTACTACACTTGTTAGGAGCCGCTGCACCCGCCCCCCACCCCCATCTTATTTATTTATTTATTTGAGAGAGAGAGAGAGAGAGAATGAGAGAGAGAGAATGAACTCTGGAGCATGAACAGGAGGTAGGGGCAGAGAAAGAGAGAGAAGCAGACTCCCCAACTGAGCAGGGAGCCTGATACAATATTGGGTTCTGTGAGATGGGGTGTTGTCCCAGGAGGCTGGGATCAGGACCTGAGCCACAGGCAGATGCTTAAGCGACTCAGCCACCCAGGCATCTCTGTTAGGAGCCATTTCAGACTTTTTTCTCTAATAGCCCCATTGCCATGATATTTTTATACCATAGGTAAGTATGTGTCTTTTTATGTACTGTACGCATATATGTGCTATATACATAAAACGAGCAAGTATAAAGCCTATTTTTATTTATGCAAATTTAAGAATAATTAAGATCTTAAGGTAAAAGTTAAAAAACTAACATTTTAGTATATTTAAATAACTTATGTAATTATCTAAATTGTAATACCAAATTTCATATGATGTTAGCAGTTTATGTATGTTTATGTAAATGTGTAGTAATAGCAATATAATCAAATATTAAAAAGTTATCCAAAAGTATTCTGCAAATGTAAAGTAATAGAAAAATGAATTTCTTTAAAAGTATCTTTAGTGAGGTTAAAATTGCTTCATATAGACATACTTTTTAACTTAGCTTCTAGATATTCATTCAAGTATTATTGACCTATTTTCCATTTGACATAATTAATGAGAGGGGTTGAAAAATTAGAATTAAAATAATATAACTTATTTTTATTTAGTTCTTAAACCCGAAGTCTCACATAACTTAAATGACAACAAGGCAGCTAGGCAGTAAATACTCTCTGGCTACTTCTTGCAGTATGACTGTGAAAATGACAGTCAGTTGAGAGAAGTCCTTCAGTCATTGCCATCTGTTTGCCATATTTTTGTGTTTTGATGTTGCATACATTTTGTGTGTCGTCTTTAGATTCAAGGTGCTACTTATGTGATATACCCAATATCACATATATATTATGTGATAATACTGATCAGATATTAAGGAATATGATTTTATCAGGTAGGGTTGAACTTAGCCACAAATCATAATTATAAAAAAAATTTTTTTTTTTTTTTTGCTCTCTTGTAAAACCACTTTTCTTCTCATTTAACTATCCCTGATAAGAATATGTACTATAAACATAACTAACCTTGAGGAGGCAGTGACTTTTTTTTGCCTGGAGCAACTTTGTGAGATGAGTCTCACAGTGATCTGATGGGAGACAGGTAAGAATTCTTTCTAGGTATTTGGGTTTTCTGGAGCTAAGGTTTCCAAAGATGTGACCATGTCTGCTAGAATCCACCCTCTACCTGCAGTCCCACCTCATCCCCATGGAGAGATTCTTTTTTATTCTGTCTAGATCATTTCTATGTGACATTTATAAATAGTAGACTGGCTATATTTACTTTGTTTATAGAAAATAAACTTTTTCCTTTTTAAAGATTTTATTTATTTAAAAAAGAGAGAGAGAGCACAGTGAGAAGGAGCACAGGGAGAGGTTAAAGCAGGCTCCCCTCTGAGCAGGGAGCTGGATGCGGGGTGCAATCCCAGGACCCTGGGATCACGACCTGAGCTGAAGGCAGATGCCCAACTGACTGAGCCACCTGGGGCCCCTAAACTATTTCTTTTTAGTCATTTATTGTGATTTAAAGGTTTTAAACATATACGGTCAATAAAAAAAATTATGTTAAGTGATGGATATTCTTAAAAATATTGAGAACTAAAAGTAAGGTCCCCCCTAAATAATTTTATGTTGAGTTATTAATGAACTCTTTTTATATGTAAATTAGCTATCATTAGCTTGAGTGTTACAGCTTATATTTGTACTTTGAATTTTACCTTTAAATATTTCTTGATCATTTCTCTTTCTTCCTTTAAAAAATTATTAAATGGTAATGATTGTAGAATCATTATATTCAGTATATCATTCTGTTCCCAGGTAAGTACTTCATAGCTTTTTAAACTTGCTTATCTATAGAATATTTCAACAAAGACAGTCTTTATTAGTCCATGTTAATAGGAGTAGATTTTTGAGGCCTCAGTAATTGTACATATGCTTTTCTTTTCCCATCTTTTGCCAAGAAAAAATAGATTATTTTTCTCCTCTATAATTTCTGAACCAGTTTTAATTTTTCAACAGCTTCAGGCACTACTTCAGATTTGGCCTAAACTGCCCCCCCGGGAGGCCTTAGAGCTTCTAGATTTCAACTATCCAGATCAGTACGTGCGAGAATATGCTGTGGGCTGCCTGCGACAGATGAGGTATTCTGCAGGTGGCTTTCTTGGGGAAAAGGAATAACGTGGGGGTAGATAGAGAAGGTGATATCTGCTTGAATGTTGATAAGAAAGGAAAAAGCTAGGAATTATTCAGAGTTAAAAGCATTTTTCCCCCCTCTCTCCCTATATTCCTCCCTCCACCTTTCTCTCTTTTTCCTTCCTCTTTCACGTTTACTCTCTATTTTAAAACAAAACCCAGGGGCAGCCCAGGTGGCTCAGCAGTTTAGTGCCACCTTTGGCCCAGGGTATGATTCTGGAGACCCGGGATCGAGTCCCGCGTCGGGCTCCCTGCATGGAGCCTACTTCTCCTTCTGCCTGTGTCTCTTATCTCTCATTCTGTCTGTGTCTCTCATGAATAAATAAATAAAATCTTAAAAACAAAACAAAACCCAGAGACACACAACCAAGATCGCCCTTGGCTTCCATGATTCATTAGAATTCACAGAACTCACATATATTCATATTTTTGGCTATGATTTATTATAGCAAAAGGAGACCGTGTAGAATTGGTAAAGGAAAAAGATTAATGGAGCAAAGACTGTAGAAAACCATGCAGGAGCTTCTAAGAGTTCTTTACCAGTGGAATCACAGTGAATATGCTTAATTTCCTCAGCAACAAGTTGTAACATGTCTGAAATGTTGTCTACTGGGGACGATCCTCAGAGATTTGGTGGCTAGAGTTTTTATTGGGGGCTAGTTACAGAATCACCCTCTGCTTAACACAAAAGCAAAATTCTAGACTCCCAGAAAGAAGATGGATGTTGAGCGTAAACCATACTGTTTGTGAGAACAATTTACCCATGCAAAGCCATTCTTACCTGTTAGGTGGTGAGAAGCCTTCTGAAATCCTTCTTTCCAGATGCAGGCTAAAAGGCCAGTGTTGTAAACAGGCTTTTTTTTAAGGGATAACATTCAGGCCTGCTGTTATGTTAACTCTTTTCTGTCTATCACTCAGAATTAAGAAATGTCAATATTTTGTCATTTTTTAATACTTTTAAGCAAATAGCATTATAGCAAAAGCTGAAGTCCTCATAGTTTTTTTTTTTTTTACCTAATCCTGATTGCTTTCACTTCCCAAAGACAATCATTATCATGCATTTGACCATGTATCCTTTTATACCACATTTTTCTGTTTATACTACATTTTATAACTATAAAAATATAGAGAGGGCAGCCCGGGTGGCTCAGCGGTTTAGCGCCGCCGTCAGCCCATGGCCTGATCCTAAGACCCGGGATCGAGTCCCACATCGGGCTCCCTGCATGGAGCCTGTTTCTCCCTCTGTGTCTTTGCCTCTCTCTCTCCCTGTTTCTCATTAATAAATAAATAAATTAAAAAAAATAGAGTAACACTGTACATTTAAAAATTACACTGATATGTCTTACCATATGTATTATTTTAAATCTTTTTAAAAATTCAGCATAGGTTTTTGAGGTCATTCTCTCTAAACCCTTTTTTTAAATATTTATTTATTTATTTATTTATTATTCATTCATTTATTTATTTATTTATTTATGATAGTCACAGAGAGAGAGAACGAGGCAGAGACACAGGCAGAGGGGGAAGCAGGCTCCATGCACCGGGAGCCTGATGTGGGATTCGATCCTGGGTCTCCAGGATCGCGCCCTGGGCCAAAGGCAGGAGCCAAACCGCTGCGCCACCCAGGGATCCCTTTCTTTCTAATTACATATAAATATAGTTCATTCCCTTCACTACTCTGATATATTCTTTCATAGGGATATATCTTATTTACTCCATATTGAGGAACATTTTGTTTTCTCCAGACTTTCCTGTTATAAACAGTGCTACAGTGAACATGCTTGTAGAGTTCTCTTTGGCCAGTACATGTGTGAAAATCTATGAACTTTATTTGAAGAAATGTCATTATTGAGACCGTCTCAGAGAATGGGCATTTTCAGATTTATCTATTTCTAGTCTCAAGAATGAAGATTATACTGTATGGTTATTTGAAAAATAGAAGTTCTCAGAAAATTATGGATACTGTTAATCCTTTTTCTTCTTTTTAAAAGTCATATATGTTTCAGGTCATGTGATGTCCAAAGGAAATACACAAATTCTTCTATAGTTGTTTTTTTAGGGGAGTGAAGTTTGAAGTATAAGGAAAGAGGAAGCCTCCTTCTGTTTCTATACTTCCTTTCTATCTTTTACACCATTTCTAAGTTTTATAAAGGGCATAGATTTTACAATAAACTTTAGATTGTTGAACACTTTTTAAAAATGAGGTTCCTAGTTGCATTGGAGACCTGAGGGGAAGGGGCTACCCAGCCCCCTTTTAGCCAAGTGTTTTTTTTTGTTTGTTTGTTTTTTTTTAATGTATAGATCCCCAGGAGGAGATTGTTGTGCTCTCCATGTTCCATATGGCTAATTCTGATTGACTTTCCTATGATAAATTTTCTACTTCTGAGTATTTTTTTAATGTAGTGCCCTGGGTTTCAGTCCCAGATCTGCATTAGATTTTTTTAACCATTTATTGCCCAAGACTATAGTTAGCAAGTAGGGGACTTGGGATTCCTATCTTACCTGACCATTGGAATTGCCTTTGATGAGAATGTGTTTACATGTGAATGGTTTGGAGATAGGCAGAAAACAGAGAACCACTAACCTTAATTAATTCAGCTTATTTAATTACAATATTATGTTGTATTAATTCAGGGAATCCGTTCCCACTTACACATATACTCATTTCATTATCCTTTAAATAGTTTAAAGTTAATATTTTAATGTTCACTGACTATCTGGGAAAAGGAATTACCTAACCCTAATGATACAGGAAAATAAATTGTTAAATTACTAATGGAATTTTTATTTAAAAAAAAAAACTGGTTGAGAATATAACTTTTCCAGCATGATGAGTAATCAGTATTAAGGTACCTGATTTTATAGAAGCTCTGGGCTGATTATAAATGCAATCATTAATCGTATCAACCTAGGTAATTTAATTGAAATGCCCTATAAACCTGTTCTTTACTTCTTTCCTTTCCATTTCCCCTCCTCCCCACAGGAAATTTTGAGCTTTTTTTGTGTTATTTTAGCAGTGGAATAGTGAATGTAAGCATGCCATAAGCCTGACCCAAAAGGACCACTGTGTTTCAGTAAGTTAGTATTTGATAGCTTGATAGGAAGGGATCTTTTTTTGGCACTGGTTGTTGAGTGACTTATCTGTCTTTTGTTTCTTTTAGTGATGAAGAACTCTCTCAGTATCTTTTACAACTGGTGCAAGTTTTAAAATATGAGCCTTTTCTTGATTGTGCCCTGTCTAGATTCCTATTAGAAAGAGCGCTTGCTAATCGGAGGATAGGGCAGTTTCTATTTTGGCACCTTAGGTAAGTCTTTTTTATTTTTTAATTTGCGTCTACTTCGTGCTTTTGTAAATATAAATCAGAATAACATGCAACATTTAGTCTATCCGTCAGCTGCTGTAGTTGTTCCTGAGCCATATATAACATTTACATGCTTTTTGATGTCTTCTGTTTCTTCATACTCAATTCTTAATTTTCAGGATTTGGCAAAGTAATTCAGATAAGTGTTCCACCAAGCCTCCTTGATATTTTAACTGAAACTAATAATGTATTGCTATTTTCTAGTCAGGTGTACTTATTGTGTACTTAGAACATATTTGGGCTAAAATCAGATCTGCGGACTCCTTTTGAAAGGCTTTGGTATTAATATCATTGCTACTAACAGGTAGAGGTTTTAAAGTTTTTGTGTAACAGCAGCAACATTTTCAACTGCTTTATTAGGTCATTTTCAGAAATATAGGAGTCTTATTTCAGCGAGTTTATATTGGGGTAAAATCAGGAAGGATAACTAAAATCCTTCTGTTTCTGGGGAAATTGTTGAATCCTCATTTCTGACTCTGTACTCACACATTTTTGTCGTTTTCATCTGGACTTCAGAGTATTAAAATCAGTGATCGTCAGAAAAATATGACTTTCCTCCATTTTAGGTAAACTTCTTAAGAAAAATAAGCTCTGTTTTTTTTTGATGTTAATTCTGGGGGTTACATTTCTGAATCTTGACTTCCTATTTACTCATAGAGGTTTTTCCTTTCTTTTTTTTAATTAGTCATCTTTTCATACAGTTCAATCTTCCTATTTTTAAGCCCCCCAAGGAATAACAAAACATGGTGTTCCTTCCTTTTTCAAACATGTATGGCATTCTTTAGCTGAAAAAAAAATTGTATAATTGAGGGTTTAGTCAGTTGTATGATATGAGTCAGATCTTTGTGTTTTACTTTATTGTCTTTTAATTGGCAGTATTGCCATTTCAACTGTGAAAATCAAATAAAGTAAGATGTGAAAATTTTGGGTGTTTTGAATAAAAAAAAATAACTAATTACAAAATCACACATGGTTTTGAACTATGGTGTTTAAAGACTTGGGGAGTTGACCATCCCACTAATAGTTGTGAACAAGATCATGTTTCTTCTGTTTTTTGATCAGTATTAAAAGTTTATTTGATAATAGAATATGAAGTTGGTATTTTTATTTGGTGATCTGAAGTGTTTTATAAACAACCCATCTTAATATTATTAACTTATTTGTAGGTCAGAAGTGCATATCCCTGCTGTCTCAGTACAGTTTGGTGTCATCCTTGAAGCATATTGCCGGGGAAGCGTAGGGCACATGAAAGTGCTTTCCAAGCAGGTATCAAGTTTTTTTAATCTTCATGTTCAGCTTGCCACATTGTATTTGATAAATTGTATCATATGGTGTTTCTCATGTTACATTATTTCATAGAGGTTTCAGTAACTAAACCTAATTAATACATTTTTAAATTAAAATTTAAGTCAAGAAGTGAAGTGTCAACAAACTTGGAACATTGAGTGCTCCCCTCAAAATTACTGATTCCTCATAGTATCTGTATTAAAAAACATGCCTTACATTTTAATAGGAAATACTTATTTAGACATGCTTAACAATGGGTTTGATGGTGATGGTGACAAAGGTCATGAAATTTTTAGACCCTGTTTTTTCATATCTCTGAGTTACTCTGTCCAGTTAGTATAGTATTTATGATTCATATATTCTGCATATGTTTTAGTTTGAGATATTTTGACACCTAAGTCCATTGTTGTTGTAGGATCTAGAATTCAGAATCCTCAAGCTGCTTTTTCAAACTATATATATATATATTTATATATGTATATATAGGCCTGCAGTCCCTTATCTTCTTTCCAGGTCTTCATTTTCTAATCATTGCAGGTGATGAGATATTAGTGATATTGATAGGTCAGATATCAAATGCTTATATGCAAGGAAACATACTGAGTGTCTTAAGTATATTACTTTACTCTCCTAATACTGCACCACAGTAGTTGCCAATACTGTCTGGATTTGACAAGGAGGAAAACAGAGGCTGTAAGAGATTAAGTAGCTTGTCTATAATCCCACAACTGTTAAGTGACAGGAATAAGTTTTAAATTTAAGTCTGTCCAGGGCAGCCCGGTGGCGCAGAGGTTTAGCGCCGCCTGCAGCCCAGGGTGTGATCCTGGAGACCCTGGATCGAGTCCCATGTCAGGCTCTCTGCATGGAGCCTGATTCTCCCTCTGCCTGTGTCTCTGCCTCTCTCTCTCTCTCTCTCTCTCTCTGCATTTCTATGAATAAATAAATAAAATCTTTTAAAAAAAATAAATTTAACTCTGTCCAGGTATAAAACTTAACTTTTCTTTTTATTACAGCAGGGGTTGTCACAACTTTTTAGCACCACAACTCTCTTTTATAAATCAAAACCTAAACACAGATCCACTGTATAAAAGAGACAACAATGTAATTTTATCAGTATAATGGTGTTTTGAAACTAAAATAAAATATAAGCCATTAAACAGAACCATGAAGCTGTTATACTAAATACAGAATTTCAAAATCTGGGACTATTATTAACAATTGTAGTCTCAGTATCCACTTATTTCTTTTGTTTTGGAGACAATCTTGATTTATACAGCTAAATAATTGCAAATGACGATGGTTTATTTAATTTTTTTAAAAAGATTTTATTTATTTATTCATGAGAGACACACACACAGAGGCAGAGACACAGGCAGAGGGAGAAACAGGCTTCATGCAGGTAGCCTGATGCAGTACTCAATCCCAGGACCCCAGGATCACTACCTGAGCCAAAGGCAGATGGTCAACCACTCAGCTACCCAGGTGTCCCAGTAATGATTGTTTAATAGTTTGCTTGCAAGTGAGGAGCATAACCATGGCCCAGGCTTGATTTGCTGGTCAGTCGTTTGTCCCCTGAAGGTTGAAATGAGAGCATTTCTGGCATCAAAATAAAACAACCCTTCTGTTGTTGAAGCCATTCTGGCTTCATGTCAGCATCCTTCACTGACAGGTAGCAACAGTATGCTTTTGTTCTTGAACAGTAATTTTTCTTGAATTGACTATCCTCTAAATAAACAGAAGAAGGTTTTCTTAATGGTTTAGTATATATTTACTCATAATTTAGTATATGCCAGGGTTTGTGTTAGGTACTGGTAATGTGAAGTGAATATAGTTATGTTATTGTTATCAAGGAGTTTATATCCCATAGAGAAGGTGTACAAATCAGTGATTAAGTGCTATGATAGAAGTGTTGTTAAGGGAATATTATGGAAGCACAAAAGAGAGGCATGTAACCAAATGTAGGACATTAGGGAAGAGTTCACAGTGGAGGTGACGCTTGAAGGTTTTGATGGTCTTAGATGGTGTTAGTTCAGTGAAGAGTGTATTAGTGTTTTACAGAGAAACGGGTGTTTGTGTATGTGTATGGTTGACCCTTGAACAACATAAATTTGAACATGAGTCCATTTATATATACACTGATTTTTTGATACAGTACAGTAAATTATTTTCTCTGTGGTTTTCTTTTTTTTTTTTTTAAGATTTTATTTATTCGTGAGAGACACAGAGAGACACAGAGAGAGACAGAGAGAGAGAGAGAGAGAGAAAGGCAGAGGCACAGGCAGAGGGAGAAGCAGGTTCTGTGCAGGGAGCCTGATGTGGGACTCAATCCCAGGACTCCAGGATCATGCCCTGGGCTGAAGGTGGCGCTAAAGTCCTGAGCCACTGGGGCTGCCCTCTATGATTTTCTTAATATTTTCTTTCTTCTAGCTTACTTTTTTTGTAAGAATATAATATATGATACAGATAATGTACAAAATATGTTAATTGACAGTTTATGTTATTGGTTAGGCTTCCCGTCAAAAGTAGGCTATTAGTAGTTAAGTTTTTGGGGAGTCAAAAGTTATATGCAGATTTTTGACTGCATGAGGCTGGAGGTGGAGTCAGTACCTATAACCCTTTATTTAAGGGTTAGCTGTATAGAGAGTGAAGCAGAAGAGGACGGTGATGTTGTGATTTATTATAAAGAATTGCTTCTGTGATTACGGAGGCTGAAAAGTCCTGAGATCTTCAATTAAGCAAACCAGGAGAACTGATGCTGAAGTTCTAGTCTGAAAGCAGACAAGCTTAACACCGAAGGAGTTTTATTTAGTTCCAGGCAGGAAAAAAAACCTGTGTGTAGCTCAAGGCACAGACAGGCAGAGTTCCTTCTTAGTTGTTGGAAGGTCTACCTTTTTATTCTATTCATAACTTAACAGGTTCTGATAAGATCCACTCATATTGGGAAGGGCAATCTGCTTCACTCAGTCTACCCATTTGAATGTTTATTTTATCCAAAAACACCCTTACAGACCTACCTAGAATGATGCTGGACCAAATATTTGGGGCACTCTGTGGCCCAGTCAAGTTGTTACCTAAAATTAACCATCACAGATCAACTTGGCATGTATACACAGCTCTGAAAACCATATTTAATTTCTAAATAAAGACTCAAGTTCAGAATTCCCCCTAAGATGATAAAATTACCCAGTACAATAAAAAATACACTAAGCTCTTTCCCAGAACAGGAAGTAATATCCTTGAATGGTGTCTACTTTTCTCCTTGTTTCTCGGTAAATTAAATGGTATGATGTAAAAGTAACACTTAAATACTATGATATAAAGCCAGTATAAAGTCAGTACATCTTATGTTATATGATAAAGGAAAAGAGTGGGAAGGAAACAAAGATTCTCTGTATCTACATATGGCATGCGCATACACACACACAAACATATGCATACCAAAACAAGGAGGAGATACTCATAATAGTTAATCCCATTTCTGTAACCAGTCATGTGGTCATAGCTGGTATTGATTACTACGTTCTTCCAACCCATTCTGTATTCCCTCTGCCTTTACTAATAAGCATTTCACTGGTGGTTCTTGACCTGCTGGGTTGACCCAAACCTTCATTCTTTTTTTTTTTTTCTTCTTTAAAGATTTTATTTATTTGAGAGAGTGAGACCATGCATACATGGCGAGGGCGGGGGGTGGTGTGCCGAGGCAGAAAGGGAGAGGGATAAGCATACTCTTGGATAAGCACAGGGCTCGATCCTAGGACCCTGAGATCAAGACTGAGCCAGAATTAGCTCCATAACCAACTGAGCCTCCCAAGGAGCCCTCCAAACCTTCATTCTCCCCCACCCCAAACTTTCATTCTTGAAGGGTCCAGGTCATTAGTAGTCCTACCTAAGTTAGCTTGTAATTGTCCATTGGTCTTAATCACAGGACATGGATATACTAAGAAAAGATCTCCTTTATTCTAGACATACTCTTCCTTATATCTATGGAGTAGTAGGCCAATTTCCCCTTGGTATTCATGATCAGTCACTTCAGTCAGTATCATAATGCCCTTCTTCTTCTTCTTTTTTTTTTTTAAGATTTTATTTATTTATTCATGAGAGGCAGAGACACAGGCAGAGGGAGAAGCAGGCTCCATGCAGGGAGCCGATGTGGGATTCAATCCCGGATCCTGGGATCACACCCTGAGCCGAAGGCAGATGCTCAACCACTGAGACACCCAGGCGACCCTCATAATGCCCTTCTTTACCTGTTGATTCAAGGATATAAGGAGCTTAGAGTGGTTGGAGTCTTCCAGTTCAGTAGAATCATTGCCATGTCTCCCATTGAAATCATTCTTTCTTTCTTCTGAAACTAAGACCTCTGTGCCAGTAAAGCATGAGGGTACAGGAAAAGAAACCAAAAATTTTGCTAGTGAGTTACTAAGGGGTAATGGCAAATGGTACCACTTCCATTTTTAAACCTTGATTTCACGACCATTGAGTCCTGGGAATAAGAGTGTCATATATTAGATGCTGACTCAGAGCGTATATAGTTTTCTGGAGAACTTTGACCAAGTCCTGAAAGGTATTGCCACCTAGCTGGTACTATAAGTTAGTCTTCAAAAGGCCATTTCACTCTTCTCTCAAGCTAGCTATTCAGATTAATAGGGAACATGGTAAGACTAGTGAAAACCATGAACATGCCCCTGTTGTTAACACTTCATTTGCTATGAAATGAGTTTCTTGATCAGAAGCAATGCTGTATGGAATACCATGATGGTGGATAAAGTGTCCTGTGATTCCACCAATGGTAGTTTGGCAGAAACATTGCATGCAAGGAAGGTAAATCCATATCCAAAGTTAAAGTGTCTGTTCCAGTAAGAATAAAATATTGCCCCTTCCATAGTGGAAGCAGTCTAGTGTAATCATCCTATCACCAGATAGTTGGCTGACCATCCCAGGTAAGTGGTGCTATATTGGGATCTCAGTATTAGTCTCTGCTGCTGTCAGAGCAGGCTCTCAATGGTCAGAGACAGGTAGGCTTTAGAGAGTGGAGGTCCATATTGCTGAGCACATGCATAACCTCCATCCCTGCCATCTTGACCACTTTGTTCATGAACCCCTTTTGGTGATGACAGATTTGGTTGGGGAATCTGACTGTATCCACAGAACAAGCCATCCTATCCACTTGATTATAAAAATCCTCTTCCAAAGGCCTCCTTTGGTGAACATCCAGGGAGACACATATCTTTTTTTTTTTTTTTCCTTTTTCCTAGCTATTCAGAGAGGATTATTATATATCTCTTCCCCCAGATTTCCTTGTCACTAATTTTCTACTCATGTTCCTTCTGGGTCCCTGACTATGAGCCAAGCTTTGGTCACAGCTCATGAATTGGTATATAATCACATGGCCATTTCTCTTTCCAAGCAAAGTGATCAGTGAAGTGTACTTTCCAAAGTTCTGTATGTATATGACTAGGAAGTTATTAGCAAGGTAGCTACATCTAGCTGATAGAATCTGAATCAGTATATTCAGTCCACTTAGATGAAATCTTTTGTAAAGTTAAAAAATCTCTTCCAGACTTTGCTTTTTGATGCATTGTTTTTTGTCTGATGGAAAAGATTCCCCTGCCTTGATATAGTTTCCAACCTCTCGATCTCATTTGAAGGCCATTTGTTTCCTCACTCTTACCCTATTCATTTCTATACCTCTCTGGTGTCCACTCTTTTATATAAGATCCTTGTAGTAATTTCCAGTTCTGTTACACTTCTCTAACTCATTTGCATTGCCAAAGAAACATCCATAGCTTTTTATGGATTTATATTATATATGCGTAATATATTATTATATTATGATTGCGTTATGATTATTCATTTGTGTTAAAACAGCTATTATCTGATCCTTTTGGAATGCCCATTAATGGTGGTAATAATAGCTAACATTTACTCACCATTTCTTTTTTTTTTTTTTTAAAGATTTTATTTATTCATGATAGTCACACAGAGGGAGACAGAGAGGCAGAGACACAGGCAGAGGGAGAAGCAGGCTCCATGCACCGAGAGCCCGACGTGGGACTCGATCCCGGGTCTCCAGGATCATGCCCCGGGCCAAAGGCAGGCGCCAAACCGCTGCGCCACCCAGGGATCCCTACTCACCATTTCTTATGGGCCATTTATTCTTCACAGCTATATGAAATGAATACTATTAGTCCCCTTAATTTTATAGTCCTCTTAGATATATCTCATACCCATCAATGTCTCTTGTGTTCATGGTTACTGTCCTTGTCCAATCCACTATCTTCTCTCACCTGGATGTCTTCATTAACTTCTTAAATTGCACCCTGTGTTTCCATCTTTACACACACACACACACACACACACACACCCTTCTCTGCACAGGAGATAAAGTGACATTTTAAAAATGTAGATGTATTACGCCATTTCCATCTTTAAAATCTCTGAAGTAATATTTATTACGTGGAAAATAAAATTCAAAATTATTTCAACTATCTAATTAGCTTTATTAAATGATTTATGAATTGGGCAGTGTCCCACCTAGCTAATCTAGTAAAGGGGACTTCAAGTTGCAAAATAGACAGATTTTATAGGCCAAAATGGAGTGGGACAATTAGGAAAAGAAATTATTGTTTTAGTAAAGTTACCTTCCCTTAGGAGGAAGGACAGAGAGGGTCTTATTAAATGAATTTCCTCATTTTCCTTTGAGGGGCTGGGAAGGACAGATTACCTTATTGATGCTGACCAGAAAATTCCTGACTGTTATGACCACACTTCTGGGGCAGGGGCAGGAGGCACCTGGGTGGTTCAGTTACTTAAGCATCCAACTCTCTTAATTTCAGCTCAGATCATGATCTCAGGGTAGTAAGATCAACTTTGTGTTGGGCTCTGTGCTTAGCATGGAGTCTGCTTGGGATTCTCTTTCTCCCTCTTGCTCCTCTCTGTACTCATGTGCATGTGCTCTGTCTCTCAAAATAAATAAATAAAATCTTAAAAAAAAAAAAAGAAAGAGAAAGAAAAGGGGGCACCTGAGTGGCACAGTCAATTAACTGGCCAACTCTTGGTTTTGGCTCAGGTCATGATCTTGGGGTTGTGAGATTGAGCCCTGTGTAGGGCTCTGTGCTCAACATTGAGTCTTTGAGTTTTTCTTGCCCTCTCCCTCTGCACCTTCCCCCTCCCTGCTCTTTCTCTCTTTCTCAAATAAATTAATTAATTAAAAAAAAATAAAAGACTTCACTTTGGGGGAAGCTTGAAATTGCAATTAAGGTTAAGTATTAAGCCCCAGCTTGGTGACTTGGCCTAGCATTTGAGGCCTGTCAGTTTCTTTTAACATTTCCATTTTGATCAGGCTCTCTGCTTAATGTAAAGATATGATCAAAATTTAAAGTATTAGTTCCACTATCAGATACTGTTCTGAAGTTCTTGAAGTTTTTATTGTTTCTTTTATATGGTATCCATTATCCATAGATTAGGATATTTTTGCTTAATCCCTATGGTATTCATAGGTTAGAAGTCAGTCATTCTCTTTCTTCTTCTTCTTCTTTTTTTTTTTTCTTTTTGACATTCCAGTCCTTGATGCTTAGTGGCTAACAAATACACATTTAAAATTTGTGAGAAAATACAATGTACCAGAGAGATTATTATGATAACTATAAGTAGGATAATTCCCAGTGTTTGGAGTGCATTTTGGAGCTATGGTCCCCAAGACCCAAACCAGTCAAGGAAAGACCCTGTTGAAGGAGTTACCCTTTTAAGCCAAGTAGCTTGATCTGTGGTCTGATATAACTGAATTTCAGCTTCCTAAGAAATGTTAATCCCAGATATAGCAAGTAGTGTTGGTCACAGCAGAGATACCTCCTTGCTCAGCTAAAAGGTAATTGAAGACTGTTCTACTATCAAGAACAGCTTTGGCTAAGGAGTCTAAGGATGATTGTTGGGCCTCTGTTGCTTTAGCAGCAGATTCTGCAGTACTTTTCAAGAGTTGAGAAGAAGTTCCTGATCATAGACTCATTTACATTTATTCCTAACCAGGGAAGTAGGGACCTGCCAAGAGGAATGAATCCTGAATCATGAAAGCCTCCTGGCAAGTCCTTTCTAACTCAACAATGTAACTTCAGAGGAGTCACCCAATGAGATGTCTTATTTTGTCTGTGAAAAGTTAGGGGCCCAGTTAGATTTTCTCCTTGCCTGAAATAAAAGGCTATTGTAAATTCCAGAGTTTACCTCCCTTAAGCAGTGGCCTGGGGAGAAAGAGATGAGGGCATTTTCTTTCCAGGGTAATGCCAGAGTAAAAGAAAGGAGAAAGAGAAAAGGTTCCTGTTCAGTTAAAATTTATAGTCTTGATCTGTCATCTTGGGCAGAAGCAGTCTGCCTTGACATCAGCTACTTCGCTTCCTCATCAATTTGTCTTAGAAGTTGCCAGCATCTGTCCAGGTTGGAGGTGAACCTCCATTAGCTATGAGTTATATACCCAAGGCTTAATACCTTTTAGTTTTGCAGCAGTGTAGTGGTCAAGAGCACTTGGTAAGGTCCCTTCCAATGAGGCTTGAGGGCTGTCCTCCTCTGATGACATTTCCAGAATAACCAGTCACCAAGCTCTATACTGTGACCAATTGGGATTCAAGAAGTCTTCTTTAACCCATTGATGATAAGCTTGAGCATAAGATATTAGAAATTTATAGTAGCTGGTCTTAATAGCATTGAAACAACAGGGGATCAGCATAAGGCTGTATACCAATTACATTGGCCTGCTGGTGACTGTCACATGTGGAGTAAGTTTGTTTCCTAAAGGGGTAACTACTAACAGTCAGCAACATCAGAGATAATACCGTAGGCAAGGAAATTCCAGTAGTGTAGGCAAGTTTAGAAATTTTAAGTTTCAGAATCCCATTAGTTCTCTGAGCCTTGCCTGATAATTGAAGATGATAGGGACGATATTAATTCTAAGAAGTTTGTGAGGTTTTCATTAACCTCATGTGATTTGTCCAGTGAAGTGGAGGCCTCCATCACTGGATATTGTGGAAGGTATACCACAAGTGGGAAATACATTTCCTCACAATTTCTTGCCACTGTGAGGGCATTAGCCTTGGAGCTTGGGAAAGCTTCAGCCAATCTGGAAAACATATATACAATAACAACATATTGATAACCCATACTAAGTGGCAATTGAATGAAGTCATCTACAGGTGTTCAAAAGGTTCAGAGGGAGGAGGTCTGAGATCTCTGGGAACAAAAATATTTATTCTCAGATTATGGATCTGACAGGTCAGACATTGCTGATAGACTGTGTTTGCTATTTATTTATTTAAGATTTTATTTATTTATTTATGAGAGATACACAGAGAGAGGCAGAGGGAGAATCAGGTTCCCTACATGGAGCCAATGTGGGACTCGATCCCAGGACCCCAGGATCACAACCTGAGCCAAAAGCAGATGCTCAGCCACTGAGCCACCCAAGTACCCCCTGTGTTTGCAGTTTAATAAGAGTGTCTTTACCAATCCCTATTGGTAAAGATGACTTACCAATAAGATGACTTGGGTCATCTTAAATGCATTATGGTGGGTTAAAGAATGCAAAAACTAAAAAAATGGGGTTTGCCAGGGAGTCTGCAAGAACCAAGCAGCCATCTTGGGTTTCCCATAGCCTCAAACTGTTTAACTTAAGAGCTATTGCTTACCCATCTTAATTTTTCTAATTCAGGAGCAGACTGTAGCCATTTTAAAAGTCCATCAGGATGGCAACATTCTGTGAGTAAGGGACAGGTTTTGCAGAAGCAGAATGGATTTTTCCACATGTGCCACAATCTATAGATTGTATTGCTGCTGCTTTTGCATGAATGCTGGGGCATTTCTCTGATACTCAGGTTTAATCCTTTTAGTGTGAACCTCAATTTTAATGACAGCAATTTCAGAACGTAAGGCTATAACAGTAAGAAGATAGTTTACTTTTGCCGTTTTTCATTGGGGTCCCAGAGGATGTCAGAAACCTTTTAAGATAATCAGAATTAAAGTAACAGTATTATACCAGGACATACCAGATTTCTAGGAATTTCACATAATATTTAGAACACAAATACAGCGTACAGAAAGTTTTCTATTGTTTGACAATATTTTCTATGTAATTTAATATATCAAATAAGCCTAATCAGTATAACAGATCCCTTGAAATGTTTCAGGAGGTCCTTTGGAAAAATTCCAAAGTAGTTATAACTGGCTGACCCACTTAGGTGTCCCCCCAAATTTTCTTCCACATCAAAAAGAACATTTTTTTTAAGGTTTTATTTATTTATTCATGAGAGACACAGAGAGAGGCAGAGGAGAAACAGGCTCCCTGCAGGGAGCCCAATGTGGGACTTGATCCCATGACCCCGGTATCACACCCCAAGCGAAAGGCAGATGCTCAACCAAGTGAGCCACCCATGTCTCCCCAAAAAGAACATTTATAATTTGATTTTGGGAAGTTTGTGGGGGAAAAATGTTTTAACGCACTGGGTAAATAGGATCACAAATCATGATGACGCTTAATCATTATCTATTAGCAAAACTTAGCTCTTTTAATATTGAGAAGACTCCGTTTTCTTAAAGAGAGCAACCACAGGAAATTATTTTGATAAAGCACAGTATCTTTATTTTCTAGGCAGATCACTTAAAGATGAAGAAACTTCACAGTCTGTTATCAAAAGTAGATAAAAAATATTAAAAAAACCCAGAAAACCAAATTCTAATTTTACACCAGCTTACTTATGATATTAAAACCTACCCATTCCAGTTTTAGTCCTGACCACACGTAAAATTCCTTTCCAAAGGTTTCTTTTTTCATAAAATATCTACAACTTTTTTCCCCTCAAAAACATTTCTTTTCTCATACTTTCTTTTACCAAAAGCACATTTTGCTTTCTTTGTATATGGAGATGTTTCCCTTATTTCTGTTAGCTTAAATTGCATATATTAATTATAGAATTCTTAATCTTTAGAAACCTTAGTTCCTAGTGAAAACCTAGAAGGAATTATGAACTGTTAACACCAGCATTCTGTAGATTTTTAAGTTTATGAATATGTTTCATAATTTCTAAAGCAAATGCCCTTTTCGGTTTTCCAGTGCACTAACACACCCAAATATCTTTTAGTTTCTCTGTAATAAGCCAAAAGGAGATAAACCTGTATTCAGTAATTAATATTTCAGTATTTTCTTATTTGGAAATGATGTACATACTCAGCAGATTCCCATTATGTAACTTGGCAAAACTGAAGTTTCAAGTTACCAGAGATTTGGGAAGCTATTTTTAAGGTACCTATATTATAAAATATAATTATTGTTAGAAACTTTACTCTTATTTCACTTGTATCTGTTTAAATCATTTGTTCTAAACAGTTATGTTTATTTTACCTATGAAAACTTCATGAGACATTAGACAAAATCATCCATCATTCTAAGTTATTTTTCAGCTGACAAATTAGAACAGAAATACATGAATTTAGCCAGTAAATTCAGGTAGAATAAAAGTTTTTATCTACATAGGTAGATAGGTGTTGATAACTCTAAAGACATGCCTGTTACCACTCAACAAATGAACTTAAACTTCCCTTAATTTACCAAAAATTATTCTAGAGTTTGTCAACTTGAAAAACTTTTGGGATGGTTTCTATTACATTTCTGAGAATTTTGTGAAGACTAAATTTATGTAAGTGCTTGGTTTTGTTTTTTCTTAAGCTGGAGCTCTTCTACAAATTAATTTTGGCAGTACAGTCTGGAGGTAGAAGAAAATACCACACATTTAAAACATATGTATGGTCACACACACCAGTACAAATTTAAGCAAACAGATAGCTTATAGTTTTAAATTACTACTGTAAATTAGGTATAATAACACAAAACTCACCGTTTATTAAAAAATAGTTGGCTCTAAATTCTTTTTCTGTTAGATGTTCAGGTTACCTACTTAGGGGCTTAAACCTTTTTCTAATACTTGTGGAGAAGAGTCTTAAATTGTGTATGTTCTTTTTTTTTAATAATTTATTTATTGTTGGTGTTCAATTTGCCAACAGACAGAATAACACCCAGTGCTTATCCCGTCAGGTGCCCCCCTCAGTGCCCGTCGCCCATTCACCCCCACCCCCCGCCCTCCTTGTGTATGTTCTTGACTAGTCAAGTTCCAAATGACCTTTTTTCCCCTTTTGATAAAAATTACCTCCCTGAAGTTTACATGTCAAAGAGATGGTCTAATAGAGAGGACTCTGGTAGAACATTTATAATCTCAGAGGCACAGGGAAAAAAAATG
This sequence comes from Canis lupus familiaris, assembly GCF_011100685.1. Lineage (NCBI taxonomy): Eukaryota > Metazoa > Chordata > Mammalia > Carnivora > Canidae > Canis > Canis lupus. Next base: position 35,407,612 of record NC_049244.1, on the reverse strand, counting down.
CAAGCTCTTCTATTTTGTTCTTTTAAAGTCAGCATTTATAATACTTATAAGCCTACTGAGATAAATAGGTGAGGTTTTGAGTTTGGTAAAAAGTATTACTGGATTTTGAGTTGTTTCTGGAGCAACATCTCTGGCCCTGTAGAGACTAGAGTTGTAAAACAAGGATAGCTTTTTCAGTTCCCCAAAGAATTGGGTTGCTGCTTAAATGATATCAAAGGGTGACACACCTGTCCACCTGTGTTAGAGTGTTTTTCTTTCCCTCTGGTTAAGTGTAGGGGAGAAGGCCAAAAAAAAAAAATTCCTGTCGAGCTTTGAATATTATCTTCTAGTTTGGCCAAATTTCTCATCATAAAGTTATTAAGTCCTTTCAAATATCTTGTCAGGTTTCAACCTTGACAAACAGTTAACTGTTTCTGGCAGTATTAAACAATTCCATTGACCTAAGAGGCATCTTCAGAGTGGATGCAAAAAATATTATCTTCGCAAGATCAGAGTCACTCCTAAAGATAACCAAAAGAAAGAAAAACTTGCATATCTCAAGTGAGCCAAAAGCCAAGCCTTAGGATATAAAACAAGATCAGCAAGAAGGAAACTGTTTTCTCTGGGAGAGAAAGGATCAATAACCACTTGGCCAGGTACTGGAATGAAAGGGACAATGAAATTTTATTTCCCTCTCTTGACTGGGCTCCAGAGGTAATCTGCTTTCAGAATTCTCTCCCTGGGGATCCCTGGGTGGCTCAGCGGTTTGGCACCTGCCTTTGGCCCAGGACGTGGATCCTGGAGTCCTGGGATCAAGTCCCTCATCGGGCTCCCTGCATGGAGCCTGCTTCTCCCTTTGTCTGTGTCTGTGCCACACACACCACCACCACCCCCGCCGCCCCCCCATGTCTATCATGAATAAATGAATAAAATCTTTAAAAAAGAAAAAGAAAAGAAAAACAGAATTCTCTCCCTGGGTTTAAGAAATTCTTTGACTATGGCCCCTTAGTTCAGCCTTTGAGCAAGATATGAAAGATAAAGGAGAATGGGCCTTAGCCTGGTCTTATTTTATAAACTAACTGTTTAATAGTCTCTTTAATGTGGAAAGGCAGTTCAGAGAGGGTTATTAGAATGGATACTCCAAAGAATAGAGGGGAACAGTAGGAATTATGTCAGTCTTATGCCTCAGTCAATAGCCTTTCGTTCCAGTACCTGACCAAGTGGTTATTGATCCTTTCTCTCCCAGAGAAAACAGTCTTATGCCACAGTATCTTTACAAAGATTTAAAACAGTATCTTTTGTTTTAAATACTTTTTCTCTTTAATTTTTCAATAGCCTCTTGTATTTATCCTTTGTTGAAACTATTTTGGAATTTTGAAAGCTTTTAGAGGCTGCTTCAGACTCATAAGTGAATATCCCATTCTATTTATTTGAGTTGGGAACACTTGCTTTCAAGTGCATTTCTTTTTAAAGATTTTATTTATTTATTCATGAGAGACTCAGAGAGAGATGTAGGGAAGCAGGTTACCCATGGGGAGCCTGATGTGGGACTCGATCCCAGGCCCCCAGGATCACGACCTGAGCCAAAGGCAGAGATGCTCAATCACTGAGCCACCCAGGTGCCCCTCAAGTGCATTTCTTAAATATTTTCTTTAATTGGAAATTTCCCCATAATGGCCATGATATTTCTAGGTTTTCTTTAGTAAGACTGCCATTTTACTAGCTATCTGAAATTTCCAGGACTGTATTGTGTTGTGTCTCCCAATCGGATGGGGAACCCTAAACATGGGGCAATTGTAGGGTAGAAGGTTATGGCATATGGTGGAAGGATTCACCAAGGCAGAACAAAGGAGATACAAGTTTATTGAATACACTGCATAGAGAGACTATCTGCAACAAGGCAGTGAGTGTTTTTAAAGGGATAAGGTGAGGAGGTATGGGGACCTATGGAATTACCCAGTTTTTCATAACTGTGCCTGGTTGTAAATAGCCCATTGATCAGTTAGAGCTTATGGATTATTTTGAGGTGGGTTGCCTGATGGGCCTGTCTGTATTCAGCCAGGTATCCACTGTGAGCTCTTTTGTCTTGTTCTACATTCCTTTTGCTCTAGCCTGTTGTCTAAAAGCAGCCTCTGCATGTAATTCTCAGACATAAAGTAGGCAGTTGTGCTGAAAGGTGGTGTGCTCAACTCTTTAGATTTAAAGGATCCTATTTGTTTTAGCTAGACCTTTGGGTTTCTTGGAGCCAAACGAATACCTAAGGGAGATGTGATGGGTTTGGGAATTTTGGTGTGTTTTACAGTATACCTTGTTGCACAGAAATTTTCTTGATGTTGGCAGGTGACCTAGTGTCAGTATAACTCGTTCCATGACCAACTTACCCCTATTACAGGAGGCTTCTTAAAGTGACAGATACTCTAACAACCTTTGACTGCTTGCCCCATTTTTTGCAGCTTTTTAACCTCTGAGATCCCTGTTAGCAGTAGCCTTTATAAATATAAAACAAGACAATCAAACATGTGCACCTTAATAGATCAGTAGTGACCAAGAGATGTTACTGTGTCCTGGCCAAGAGAAATCCCTCTATGCACTACCGGTTCCATGGAACCTTGGACTGGGGAAGGGATAAACCAGCAAATCCTAAGGAATATGGAATATGGACTAATTCCAAATAAAATGGAGAATCACAGCTCCCACAGTTCCCAAAATGGAATCTGGGGGAAGGATTCAAACAAATGGAGAATTGCAGACTAAACTGTCAGCAATTTCTAATGTGGAATCCAGGGACAGAACTAAGATTGGAGTTTTCCACCTGGGAAATTATATTCTGAAAGACGAGGGCTTAGCTCTGGGCAGACCCATCTGCCAGCTCAGTTGGGCTTTGGAATGAACTGCCAGCTGAACTGGGCTCTGGGTGGAACTATCTGCCAACTCCATCTGACCTGCCCTATAAAGGACAACCAGTTTGATCAGGAGCTTGATACAAAGAGACCAGAGCTCAGAACCGAGAGAAAAATGGCAAGAAAGATGGTAAATTCAAAACAGTTCACAGTACCACACCTGTGTTTCTCATCCCTGAATGTCACTGGAAGTTTGCTTCAGATCCTGAAGCTGCCACAAAAAATTCAACTGAATGAATTTTAATTGACTTTATTAATTGATTCATAAATCCAGTAGTGTCTCACCTAGCATGTAGAGCGGATCTTCCCCAAACTTTTTACCAAAGCCCAAAAGGCTCCACTTGATGAGGTCCTACGTCATTGGCCTCACTCATGATCAAGCCACACCGTACATTTCCTTGATTCTCTGGGAACCTCAGTTTGACTTTTATAATGTCAAACATCTGACATATGTATGATCATATTAATTTTGCTCTTAATTGATGAGTAGCAAGGGGAAGACTATATATACTCTTTACATGGCAGCTCTTGTTATCACTGTAAACCTATGAAAAGACAGAGTGTTGAAACACTTAGAAGTATTTGACTTATGGCCATACGGGTATTCACAACACTATTCCAGGAAATGAATATCAACACAATTAGTGATGGGGCCTGAAAATTCCCAACTGTACAAACATAGAAGAAATTCAAATTTGAAATACTTCAAAAAGTTCCTGTTTGCACAGTCTGTTTTTCAACTGGTTCCCTTTTCACCAGTGTTTGTACAGCTCCTGAAACTGTTGAGAAATGGAGTGTCTGTGGCTAACTTGGCAAGCTTCAGCCATCTCGATTTTCATCAAGCTACATAGAACCTTCCAGTTTCCTGTGAGCAAGCCCTCAGCCTGTCTATAAAAACTGCATGACTGAATTCATCTCCCTACAGAGTCTTAGTGGTTTCTTTTCATAGAAGCAAAGTTTGAAAATGAAAACATTGTGTAAAATAAATCTCCTGTTCATGGAAATTCAAGCCAAGGTGTTCATAATGTTTGTTGTATACATGTCTTATATGCTTGTTATATATATATAATTTACATGTTAATATAACTGTGTTTATATTAACAAGCTGTGTCAGTTTTAATAACATAATAATAAAATACTCTTTTTTTATGACTTATGGCTGGCCAGCGCTGTTCTAATGGATTTTTATGTAACATGACATGGAAAGACCCCAGTTATTAAACAATGAAGTTAACTTTTAAACAACAATTTTGTGATTCAGTTGGCCATTGTTGATTGACCTTATACTAACTGCATAAATTTTTTTTTTTAATTTTCATAAGTGTTTTTTGTTTTTTAAAGATTTGATTTATTTATTCATGAGAGACAACAGAAAGAGGCAGAGATATAGGCAGAGAGAGAAGCAGTCTCCATGCAGGGAGCCCAGTGTGTGACTCAGGATCACAATCTGATCACACTCTGAGCCACCCAGGCGTCCCTAATTTGCATAAGTTTTGATAGCCAGTTACCTCATAAAAACAAGTACTATAGACTTGGACAACAAATACTATTGTCTATAACCATATTTTTTACACAGTAATTTGTTTATATTATTCATAGAAAGAATATCAGAATATATTAAGAAGATGTCATACCAGAGTGATGATAAGAACTAGATATTAAGGTTGAATAGCAGGATTTTCCTCTTACTATTGAAGCTGGCCACACGGAGTGGTTCAGATTGTATTTCAAATTCTACTACTCAGTGAGCTGCAGAGTTCTGAGTACTTTGTCATACTATCTTCTTAACCACAATCTATATCCCTTTACTTTTCTCTGATTTTTAAGATTTCATTTAAGAAAAAAATTAAAGAACATTTTTGAAAAGTAGTGTTTTAAGTAATAAGTGATAAAAATATGTTTTTTACTCTATTGTATCTAGTATGTTTGTCATAAGCCAAGAACTAATTTTTCTTTGGCTGGTTGTCAAGTGTTTGTGTTGGCGAAAGGAGTGGAATGGTAATTAATATAATCACATGATATAATAGTGCTTTATATTATTTTTATAAATAAATTTTGTTGGTGGGAAAACTTCTCTTTCAGGTTGAAGCACTCAATAAGTTAAAAACTTTAAATAGTTTAATCAAACTGAATGCAGTGAAGCTAAACAAAGCCAAAGGGAAGGAGGCCATGCATACTTGTTTAAAACAGAATGCTTACCGGGAAGCCCTCTCTGACCTGCAGTCGCCTCTGAATCCATGTGTTATACTTTCAGAACTCTAGTAAGTGTCTATCTTTGCTGTGCACAGTGAATTTTCCATGAAAATAGCAATGCAGAAAGGATTTCTGAGTGACTGCCCTACAGGAACAGTAGGGCTGTTAGCCCCCATAAGTACAATATATTTAAAGAAGGAAAATCTTAAATTTCTCAGAGATTATTCTTGTGTGCTGTAGAATGTATGTTTACCATCTAAATTTACCTGTGGGGTTCATGAAAGTTATTACAAATTATTTTCCTTTCAATTGTATGTTATTAAATTTGTTTTGTATATTATTGGTTTCTAAGAGTTAGATCCTATGTATGCAAAATGTTGGCAACCATTATTTATTATTTACTAATTTATTTTTCTGTTTCAAAATGAGATCTTAAATTAATTTGCAAGATTATTTCTCACTTTTTAATTCCCTTCAAAAGTATTAATGGAAAAGTAATGATGTGTATTCCCCCATATGTCAGAGTTCAAAATTGATCCCTCTTTAAGAAATCAAGAATGAACTCATAATATTCCTAATATTAATCCAATGATATATTCTGGTTTTTATTGACTACGTATAATGACACAAGGAAGAATAAAGAAAGAAAAAGAGGAATTTTAAATGTATGTAGTGAGAAGGACAAATCTGGGTTTTCAGTCTAGCCCATCTGACATTACTATATGCCAACCAAAGCTGTCTTCCTAGTTGCTCTTTTACCAAGAGAAAATATTCTAGTTCTGACTTCTACAGACCTAAATGAAACAGGTGAGGGTTTTCCCCAAGTCTAATATATCATGGCAAAATTACAGTCTTGCCATTTCTTTAAGTTGAAGTGGGCTAATTTTTCCTTTGTTTGATTTCAGTGTTGAAAAGTGTAAATACATGGATTCCAAAATGAAGCCTTTGTGGCTCGTGTACAACAACAAAGTGTTTGGTGAGGATTCAGTTGGAGTGATTTTTAAAAATGGTGATGGTATGTACTGAGGTTTTTACATTACTAAATTCCTTAGTATTTTTCATTTGTTGTCAGTATATATATGTAAATATATAGCAGATGCCACCAAGAGGTAGCTATCAATGGTCATAAGGTTGAATTTGGCATTACCTAAATCTTTCCTTTTTTCCTGCAAAATACAGAGTTTAATTCTTTGGTAAAAAGCTTGTGAAGTACAAGAGAATATTTTCAGTAGTATATTCGTATATTCTGTTTCAGTCGTAGCAATTTTGATATTGCTGCCATAGTTTTGTATTTTAAGTAAAGCATCTTACTGACCCATATTTTCAAAAGGAACTGCCTCTGAGGTGATTGCACCAACCAGAAGGCAGTTATGACAACCACACTTGTTAGTTGTATGATTATAGACAAGTCACATAAAATTCAGGTTCTCCATATCCATAAGGATTATAGTATTTCTATGTTGGTTATTAAAAGTAATTAAAGGAGCATAAGTAAAGGTGCTTATATGTATTTTAAAATGAACTCGTAGTGTTTTGCTAGACCTCTAACCTCATTTGGCCATATGAATGTCATTATGTGGAAGTCAGTACTTTCACAGCCCTCTGTTAGCTGAAAATTATTATCAACTATTACAACTATTATCAACTATATCAACTATTACAGTTCTGTAACCCATTATACAATTACTTAAGTGATTTTTAAGAACTTCCTATGCATTGCTAACCATAGCCAGGAAAGAAAAAAATTAATAGTGTGAATTGTGTGGATGCTGAACGCAGCATTATTGTATTACATAGTATTACAGTATCCATACAATTAGTATAGTAGCTTACCTGTGGTAAACAATTTAAAATATAGGGTTTCTTTCTTTCTTTCTTTCTTTCTTTCTTTCTTTCTTTCTTTCTTTCTTTCTTTCTTTCTTTCTTTCTTTCTTTCTTTCTTTCTTTCTTTTCTTAAAAGATTTTATTTATTTATTCATGAGAGACACAGGGAGAGAGAGGCAGAGGGAGAAGCAGGATCCCTGCAAGGAGCCCGAAGTGGGGCTCGATCCCGGATCTCGGGTCATGGCTTGAGCCAAAGGCAGACGCTCAACTGCTGAGCCATCCAGGTGTCCCTATAGGGTTTTTTTCTTAAGTAATCTGTACACCTAACATGGGGTTGAACTCATGACCTTGATCTCAAGATCAAGAATGACATGCTCTACCAACTGAATCAGTCAGGTGCCTTAATTAAAAATATTATTTAACTTAATTTCTGGAATAGTGTTACAGGCACATTGCTAACCAAAAAACCTAATATTTAACAAAATAAATATGGTAAACATTAAAACTTGGGGGAAATATTAGCATAATATTTGTCAGTGGTTTTAGTTAATTCTGGCTGAATTAGCTAATCTTGAATTAATGTTGTTAGACAATAATGGAATGCCTTTATAATAAAGCAGGATTTTGCCTCCCTTAGATTTACGACAAGATATGTTGACACTCCAGATGCTGCGCTTGATGGATTTACTTTGGAAAGAAGCTGGTCTGGATCTTCGGTGAGATTTCTAGTGAATTTATTTTTGTCTCATGTTCTATTACTTCCACAGCAAAATTTTTATTTTTATTTTTAAAGATTTTATTTATTTATTCATGAGAGACACCAAGAGAGAAACGGGGAGGGGTGGGGGGGCAGAGACACAAGCAGAGGAAGAAGCAGGCTTCATGCAGGGAACCTGATGTGGGATTCGATCCCGGGTCTCCAGGATCACGCCCTGGGCTGAAGGCAGGTGCTAAACTGCTGAGCCACCCAGGGATCCCCCCACAGCAAAATTTTTAAAACTTTTTTATCCTTTACCTCCTGCTATTATTATTAATTGTTGTTCATGGTAATATTTATATAGCATTTTACATTTTATGGTGTACTGTCAAATACATTGTCTTATTGAAACCTCGTCAAATGTAAAACTGTATATGTACAGAGATTCCAGAAAGAAAGAAGAGGTTTGAACTTCCACTAAAGCTTGGACAGACAACAACACACTCTAACCTCTGGTTTTCAAGGTGTTCTTATGAAGGATGTACTGGTTGGTGATCATGAGAATAATGAGGCCGGATAAAGGCCTCTGTCTTCTTAGCCTGGTAACACTAATTCCTCTACCTTCCTGAAAGGGAAGTTTTCAGGGGTGCTTTCAGTGGTTTCAGCTTGTAACCATTATTAGGGGTAGACAGCAGAATAGGTTATGGCAACAGAAAAAGGGAAACATAACGGATTTTAAAAGTTTAATCATTATCAAATCTTCTAAAGTGAGGAGCAAATGAAGATAATTACAAACAAAATGTTGATTATATTTATATAACAATATAAGATTTGAATCTTATAAAAAACCTACAAAATTAAAAGTCAAGCCTTACAGTGGGCATAATATTCATAATGAACAAGACAGAGGGCTATAATAATCCTAAATATTTAAAAAGCTTATAGAAAGAAATATGGAGAAAAGATATGAAAAGGCTATTCATACAAGATATAAAATAAATACCCTAAAATTACATGAATGCAGTCAATTCCAGCATAGAAGTACAAACTACAATAGTTGGGATACCACTGATTTCCTAGCAAAGATTTTCTTAAGTGATAAACTAGTTTGATACCATTCAAGCAACAAAAACAAATATTTTCATATATCTCTATAAATTAATATAAACCTCCCTGTGTCAGGTTTATTTACATCCTCTATCCAATATTTCCAGAATTTACTTTAAAATTAGAAATGTGGAGGGGTACCTGGGTGGCTCAGTTGGTTAAGTGTCTGACTCTTGGTTACAGCTCAGGTCTTGATTTCAGGGTGGTGAGTTCAAACCCTTCATTGGGCTCCACACTGGGTATAGAGCCTATTTAAAAAAATAAAAAATGTGGACAGAAATTTATGCACAAAGATATGCATCCTTGCTTTATTTACAATAAAAGAATTAAACCACAGTTTTGAACATTTGCTTAATATAGAGTAATGATTTAAAAAAATGAGGCCTGATTGGCCCAGTTGGTTAAGCATCCAACTCTTTTTTTTTTTTTTTTTTGCATCCAACTCTTAATTCCGGCTCAGATCTTGATCTCAGGGACCTGGGATCAAGCCTGCATCAGGCTCCCTGCTCTGTAGAGAGGCTGCTTGTCTCTCTCTCCCTCCGCCCCTCCCCAACAATGTGTGTGCCCCCCATCTCAAATAAATCTTTAAAAATGGTAATTAACTTACTCCTATGACCAAGTATTTTGGGGTATTTTAAATAATTATTTATAGAGAATTGCTTAACAATTTGGAGAAAGTGCTTATATTCAAATGTCAGATTTAAAAAGTGAGGTGCAAAAGTGTTTTATCATAGAATTATTTCAACCAGGGATCCCTGGGTGGCGCAGCCGTTTAGCGCCTGCCTTTGGCCCAGGGCGTGATCCTGGAGACCCGGGATCGAATCCCACGTCGGGCTCCCGGTGCATGGAGCCTGCTTCTCCCTCTGCCTGTGTCTCTGCCTCTCTCTCTCTCTGTGACTATCATAAAAAAAAAAAAAAAAAAAAAAATTAAAAAAAAAAGAATTATTTCAACCATATTAAGAACTAACTGAAAAGTGAAACATTAAAATGTTGGCAGAAACTAAAATGAGAATAGACATTATTTCTGGGTGATGCAGTTAAAGGCAATTTCTCCCTCTACTTCATGTACCTGTTTCTTTTTCTTTCTTTCTTTCTTTTTTAAAAATATTTTATTTTTAAGTAATCTCTACACCCAATATGGGGCTTGAACTCACAACCCTGAGATCAGTAGTAGCATGTTCTACTGACTGAGCCAACCAGGTGCATCTCTAATACCTGTTTCTGTAGTTTTCTTCAGTGGGCTCGAATTCTTTTTTTAATCAAGGATTAAAAAACATTAAGCATGTTTTATGATAGTAATATAGATCCATACAGTTTTAAACTTTTTTTTTTTTTTGGTTGATGGTTTTACCTTTTCCTCTTTTACTTAATTCTCTAGATTTTATTTTTCTAAATTATCGACTATTTTATACATGAATGTGTAGAAAATAAGTTACAATTTTTATGTTTTACATTGAGATTTAATAAATATTACATATTTAGCAATTAAATGATAGTTGTTAACGTGTTTCCAACTTTTTAAAAAAGGAATTAAACATGAGGATAAACTTAATACATTCTTATCCTATTCTGCCTTCCCACATTTCAGAATTAACCACTCTTCTAAAGCTGTAAGTTGTATACTTTTGTGCTTTAACTATGCATTTGGTATCCATTATATGTTTTGAACTTTATTTATTTTTTGTTTTGAACTTTAAATAAATGTCATTATATATCATATGCAACTATTACTTTTTCACAGCATTTTTTTGGGATTCAGTAAGATCAATAAGTGAAGTTCTAATTTGTTATTTTTACTTCTTTATTAATCTTTGAATAAAAATTTATCCATTCTCTTAATAGCTATTTACATTCATTGCTTTTTTGGGCAATAACAATACCTTGAGTTTGAATATGTTTTTTTAGGATTTTATTTATTTATTTGAGAGAAAGAATGAGTGACCGTAAAAGAGAGATCATGATGGGTGGGGAGAGTGAGGGCAGAGGTTGAGGGAGAAGCAGACTCTCCACTGAGCAGGGAGCCTGAGGGGCGTGGTCCCAGGACTCCAGGATCATGATCTGAACCAAAAGCAGATGCTGAACCTACTGAGCCAACCTATATGCCCCTAGTTTGAACAGGGGCACGAAACAGCTCACTATTCACATATGGAAGAGGTGTTTAGTTTATATAGCTGGAAGTAGAATTGATTCATCATAAGGCATGTATATTTTCAACTTGACCACCATTGTCCAAATGGTTGTACCATTGTGTTGTTGCCACCCAAAAATATCTCCTTGCCAATCAGACTTGTTGATTTTTAAAAAAAAATTTTTTTTTTAAATCTAATGGAGGGCAGCCCTGGTGGCTCAGTGGTTTAGCGGTTTAGCGCCTGCTTTTGCCCCAGGGTGTGATCCTGGAGTCCTGGGATTGAGTCCCACATCGGGCTCCCTGCAGGGAGCCTGCTTCTCCCTCTGCCTGTGTCTCTGCTTCTCTCTCTCTCTCTCTGCGTCTCTTGTGAGTAAATAAGTAAAATCTTTAAAAAATAAAAAAGAAAAGAAAATCTAATGGAAACAACATGGTATCTCATAGAACTTTAATTTGCATATCTTTTATAAATAGCTTCGTTTTTTATGTTTTCAGTGTTGAAAAGTACTGTGTTTTTCTCTCTGCTATAAATTAACTAGGTTCCAAAAAAAAAAAATTAACTAGGTTCCTTTAAGGTTTATATATTTTGTTATTTTTAAAATATTTTTTTCTCTGTGCAGTTACCTTTAAAGATATTCTTCTATATTTTATTTTGCAAATTGTATTTATTTGCAAACTTAGTGTGCTTTTCCCTTTTCTCTCTGCAAAGGTTTGGTTCTGGTGTTGGTTTTTTGCAGTCTAGGTCTTTTTGACTACTAATTTTTCTTAATGGTTATTGGACTCATCAGATTTTTTTCCCTCTTGAGTCAGTCTAGAAGCCAAAAATTTTCCAGTACATCTTTTATAACATCTTCTTGTATTTTAAAACCTCTTTTATGTTTAATTTTTTTCCTTTTTTGCATGTGTAAAATTACTTCATATGTACTGTTTTTATTAGTCTACAGATTTGCTTCTTAGTATTTTAAAAGAAGGAGCTTCTAATTTTGTTGATCTTTTTTCTGTTTTATCATTAATTGCCTCTTTATGGTTTCCTTTTAGTTGTGTTTATTCTGTACTGAGTTTTTAAAAAGATTTTATATATTTATTTGAAAGAGAGAGACCATGAGGCAGGGGAGAAGCAGAGGGAGAGAGAGAACCAGACTCCCTGCCGAGCAGGGAGCCCAACACAGGGCTTGGTCCCAGGACCTGAGATCATGACCTGAGCTGAAGGCACACACTTAACTGCCTGAGCCATCCAGGTGCCCCTGTACTGACTTTTTTTTTCCTGTACTGACTTTTTGACAAGCAAGTCGAATCAAATTTTGACTCTTGATTTCAGCTTAGGTTATGATCTCAGAGTTGTGCAATTGAGACCTCCTGCAGGCTCCACAATGGGCATGTAGCCTGCTCAAGATTCTCTCTCACTCTGTTCCCCCACCCCCACCCCAACTTGTGCTCTCTCCCCACCACTTCTCAAAATTAAAAAAAAAAAAAAAGGAAAATCCTCTGATAGCCTTATGGGATATCTGTTGTATGTAACTGTATTTTTTTGTTGCTGCTTTAAAAATTTTTTTCTTTATCACTCTACTTTGCCATTTTAATTATAATATGTCTTGGTGTATGATTTTGTTGATTTTCTTTGAAGTTCTATGTGACTCATGCATCTGGATATATTTCCTTCCCCAAATTAGGGATGTTTTCAGCTGTTATTCTGCCCCCTCTTCTCTCCCTTCTCCCAGGAATCCGATAATGTGAATTTACTACATTTCATGGAGCCACTGAGTTCCCTAAGTCTATTCTCATTTTGCATAATTCTTTTTTCTCTCTTTTATTCATCTTACTTTTCTTTCTTTCTTTCTTTCTTTCTTTCTTTCTTTCTTTCTTTCTTCTTTCTTTCTTCTTTCTTTCTTTCTCTTTCTTTCTTTCTCTTTTTTTTTCTTTTCTTTTCTTTCTTTCTTTTTTAAAGATTTTATTTATTTATTCATGAGAGACACAGAGAGAGAGAGAGGCAGAGACACAGGCAGAGGGAGAAGCAGGCTCCCTGTGGGAAGCCTGATGCAGGACTCGTTCCCAAGCCCCGGGATCATGCCCTGAGCCAAAGGCAGACGCTCAACCACTGAGACACCCAGGTGCTTCTTCATTACTCTTTCTTTGAGGTCATTAATTCATTTGCACTCTTCATGTCTGATTGGTTATTTTTTATCTCTGTGTTAAGAGTCTCATTGATGTCTTCCACTCTTTTTTCAAATCCAGTGAGTATCATTGTGATCATTACTTTAAATTCTCTGTCATTCATGTTATTTGTATCTTCTCTTGGATCTCTAATGGTGGCCTTGTCCTGTTCTTTCATTTGGCACAAATTTGTCTGTCTTCTCATTTTATCCAAGTTGCTGTGTCTGCTTCTCTGTGTTAGGAAAGTTGGCTACATCTCCTGTTCTTGGCCTTATGAAGAAGAGGTCCTACAGTGCTTTGAAGTATAGTGTCCCATGTTCTGCAGGATGTGACACTTCAGGAGCATCTCAGTGTGTGCTGCATGTTCTCTACTGTTGTGTCCTGGCTCTTTTATCATTAAGGCCAATTATCTGCTGAAGCTCTTTTTGCCTGTTATGGGCAGTGTTTGGTCCTTGGCCTGAATGTGGTTTTAACTAGGGCTCTGGAACTGATGCCCTGGATAACTCCTGGATGGGGAGATGTGGTGCTGGAAAGGGTTTGCACCAGTCTTCTGGGAGAGAAGGCCTGCTGTGCTGGGCCTAAAGCAAGAAGGACTGGGAAGGGCGGATCTACCAGAATGTGGGGAGGTGGGGCTTGGTGTAAGCAAATTAGGTAGTGGGTGTTGGCTTTGTGCTGGTTCCTGCAGGTGGCTCTGCCTATGCTGAGGAGTAGGGGAGGGAAAATGGCACCTGCCAGTTTCTTTGTTTTTGGAAGGGTCTCTTCTTGAAGGCTGCTTCTGTGGGATGCTCCAAGATGAGCAAATAATTTCCCCACTGTGCACCCCAGGCATTCTTGGGATAGCTGTTTGCATGTTGTTTCTCTGTAGGCTGTTTGCCCTGCCTTTTCTCCAGCAGCAGCCCCATGCTGACCTTTAGAACTCTAGGCTGAAAGTCCCGCTGATTGTAAGAACTCACAAAATTTGGGTTCTCTTGTTTTCTAAGCTAATTGCTATGAGGATTAGTTTTCCCTGTGTGCTCTCCTGTATGGTAATCTGTTTCTCACCCTTCTCTATGACCATGGCTCCCTCCCCATTGCAGCGACCACAATCTATTTCTATTTCTCTCCCACGCAGTGTCTGTATATTTCTACTTTCTTCGATGTGGCCTCTTCTCTACCCTTAGTTGTAGAGTTTGTTCTACTAGTCTTTAGGTTGATTTCTGGGATATTTGGGATGATTTGATAGTTATCTAGTTCTATTCATGGGATGAAGCAAGCCTAGGATCCTCCTGCTCTGCTGCCATGTTTATACTGGCTCAACTCCTGATCTAGTTTAGACTGTTATAACTTCCAAATGCACTGGATTTTTTTTTTTTATTCCTGTTGTCTCTGGTTTCTAATTTTATTTCTTTGTTGTCAGAATTATGTGGTTAACATAAATCAATGTCATGTTTCTTAAGAATTTCTTTATGCTTTAACAAAAATGTCTGATTTTCTAAACAACCCATTTTTGAGTAAAATGATTCCATATGCTATAATTATTAGCAGTAAGGTCATAAATCAGTCTATTTTATCAAGTTTGTTAATTGTGTCCAAGTCTATACTCTCATCAAATTTTTATTTATTTTTCACTTCACAGGTATGTTATAAAAACTTCCCATTATAATTGGCATTTGTCAGTTTCTGCTTGCAGTTTTGTTAGTTTTCTCATTGTGGTTTTAATTTGTATTTTCCTAATAACTAATGATGTTGGCAAGCCTTTAATGTTCTTCTTGGTCATTTGTATATCCTTTTTGGAGACATAACTATTCAAGTCGTTTGCTCATTTTTTTTAAAGTTCTTTTTTTAAAATAATCTTTACCCCCAACGTGGGGCTAAAACCTCATGATCCTGAGATTGAGTCATATGCTCTTCCTACTGAGCCAGTCAGACACCCCTCCTTTGCTCACTTTTGAATTGGGTTTTCTTTTAATTTTTAAGTTACACAAATTCTTATATTTTAGATACTAGACTCCTATTAAATAAATTATTTACAAATGTTTTCTTCCATTCTGTGGATTGTTTCTTCACTTTCTTGATCGTGTCCTTTGATGCACCTGGGTTTTAATTTTGATGAAGTCCAGTTTATCTATTTCTTCTTTGTTTTTGTTTTTTAGTGTCAGGTTTAAGAAATCAATACTTAATACAATGCCATGAAGCTTACACTTAGGTTTTCTGCTAAATGTTTCAGTTTTAACCCTTATATTAGAGATCATCAATCCATTTTTAGTTAATGCTTTTATTTGGTATATTGTAGGATTCCAATTTCCTTCTTTTGTGTTTGTATATCCAGTTGTCACTGGATTGTCACACTATTGTTGAAAAGACTATTCTTTTTTCAGTGAATAGTCTTGACAATCTTGTCATGTGTCAATTGAATGTAATGTGAGGGTTTTTTCTGAACTCTAAATTCTGTTTCATTGATCTACATGTCTTTATGCACAGCCTTGATTATTGTGTCTTTGTAATCCAGAAGTGAGTCCTTCCACTTTTGTTCAATTTCTGTTTTTATTTATCTAGGAAGTCTTAATTTCTCCTTTGTTTTTGAAGAATAGTTTTACCAGATATTGAATATGTTTTAATATGCCTCATGCTGCTTTCTGCCCTCTTAAGATTTCTGATAAGAAATCGGTTAATTTGGCAGGGGTTGGGGGAGGGGCGATGTCTGTAAGGGATGGATCACATCTCTCATTTTCAATATTCTCTTTTTTGAATTTTTACAGTTTGATTAGACTATATCCAGGCCTACTTGGTTTTGACTTTGACTTTGAATTCATTTGTTCATTTGAGCCCCTTAGATGTATTGATTTTTGTGTAGTTTATTTGACTTTGAATTCATTGAGCCTTTTAGGTGTATAAAATTTTGTTTCTCATTTATCTTCAGAGGTTTTCAGTTTTATTCTTTTCAAATATTCTTTTTGCCTTTTTTTCCCCTCTCCTGACATAACCATCATGTACTTATTGGTTGTGATCATTTTTCTTCATTCTTTTTCTTTTGTTCTTCTGATTAGATACTTGACCTATCTTCAGGTTTGCTGATATTTTATTATGGTTGCTCAAATCTGCTATTGTGTCTTCTGGTAAATTTTATATTTGTTATAATTTCTAACTCCAGAATTTTTATTTGGATCATTTAAATAATTTCTGTCTCTTGATAGTCTCTATTTGATGATTCATCATTCTCATACTTCTTCAGACATGGTTTTTTAAATTCTTGGCACATACTTAAATTGGTGTTTTTTTCAGTTTTTATTTTTTATTTATTTGGGAGGGGATGGGCAGAGAGAGAAGGGGAGAGACAGAGAATCTTAAGCAGGCTCCATGCCTAGGACAGAGTCCAAGATGTGGGGCTCAATCTTACAACCCTGAAATTATGACCTGATCTGAAATCAAAATTTGTATGCTTACTGACTGAGCCATCCAGGTGCCCCTTAAAGTAAAGTGATCTTGGGACACCTGGGTGGCTCAGTGGTTAAGTGTCTGCCTTCAGCTCAGGGTGTGATCCCCGGGTTCTGGGATTGAGTCCTACATCAGGCTCCCTGCAGGGAGCCTGCTTCTCCCTCTGCCAATGTCTCTGCCTCTCTCTTTCTGTCTCTCACGAATAAATAAATAAAATCTTAAAAAAAAATTAAAAAGTGACTCATGGGTCATAGGATCAAGTCTAAGTTGGGCTCCACACTCAGCAAGGAGCCTGCTGGAGATTCTCTCCTCTGTCCCTCCCTCTACTCATGCATACTATCTAAAATAGATAAAATCTTAAAAAAAACAAATAGGTGTTTTAAAATTTTTGTTTAAAATGTTCAGCATTTGAGCTTCCTTGGGGACATTTTTTATAGTGTACTTTTTTTCTTATGTATGGGTCATATTTTCTTATTTCTTTGTATGTCTCATACATTTGTTTTGTTGAAACTGAACATTTTTATTATTTGGCAGCTTTGAAAATCAGATTCTAATCCTTCCTCATGGTTTTGTGTTGTTGCTGATTAGTGATTTATCTGAAGTAATTCTGTGAAGTTTGTATTCTTTCTCATATGTGGCTACTGATTTTTGTCCTTGGTTTATTAGTCAGCTAGTAATTGACCAAGGTTTCCTTGAATTCTGAAATCTAAGTCTTCCATTCTTTCTTGAGGGGCACTATGTGTTAGGATAGTTGCTTCGGCAGCCAGCCAGGTAGTTCTGAACTGTGTCTTAGCCCTTACTTGTGTAATAGCTCAATTTAGCAAGAGGTGACAGCTATGCCCATCTGAGTTCTTTGCTGTGCTTGTATACTGCCCTGAGTGTGCATAAAACCCGGTCTATGTACATGTACATGTACATGTCTATGTACATGGCTTGTAGATTTCTATGTCTGTGTCTGTGTTGGAAGTTTTCACTATCTTCTGTGGACACCTTACTCCCCATCTTTTCCTTTTAAGCTCTTTGGTTAGCTTATTATTTGCCTAACTGTTATTTACCCCTTAGGTCGCTGCAGTGTTTAGTTGGTTGTGATTTTTTTTCCTTGAAAAAACACTCCAGTAAAAGGTAGATGAGGTGTAATTCAGATCAGAGAAACATAAAATTGTGAGATCTTCCTGGGAACCACCAGATAGCTCAAAAAATGACAGCCCTAGAAATGAGGCTTTGAAGGAGCTCCAACCCCATTTTACTCCCTGCAATGGCTACTAGATTACTGTATTCACTGTGATTGTGGACTGTTCATTGTCAGGTCTATTGCAGAACTGGGAACATGGGAGATTGTAATGTGTCGTGGTAAAACAACTCAGATTCAGCTATTGTCTTCAATAAACACTCTTCTGATTTTTGCAACTTTCTTGTATTTCCATACTACTCAAATAGTCTATTCTGATAATTTTTTGCTAGTAGTGTTGTTGCTTTTGTAGAAGACTGGATTTTCAGAGGTCCTTAACTCCTTGTTTATGCAGATGTTACCTGGTTATAGAATTTTAAAATCTAAATTTACAACTACTTTCCTCAGAAACCTTGAAGAGGTTATTCCATGGTATTCTGACCTCTGTTATTTTGTAAAGTGTGCCGTCCATCTAAAAAGCATATTTTTTTCCCCATTGCAAAAAATAAATTTCTCTTTGCCATTGGTTTCTGCAGTTTTACTACAGTTTGTTAGTGTATGGATTTATTTTTATCTTTCCTCACCCATTCTCATTTTGTCTTTTCAATCAGAGGAAATAACATCTTCTTTTAGTTCGTACAGAATATATCAATATTTTTCAGTATTGTATTTCTTCTACTCTCACAGTCTTCTGCAACATTAATAGAGGTGTGTTGGACATTCCTGTTCTGTCCTGCATGTCTCTTAACTTGTCTTACCTATTTCCCATTTTTGTCTTACATTCTTTGTAGTTTCTTGTATTTTGTCTTCTAGTTCACTAACTTTCTCTTTTACATTGTCCAGTTTCATTCCTGTGTAGTTGATAATATTTGGTTTTGAATTCCTATTGGTGTGTGGATTGTGTTTTCTCTGAGGGTCCTTTGCTCCCTAGGTTGTGAGAGTCTCCTCCCAAAATGAGTTTGTGTTTAATTTGTGGTGTTCCCCAGGGTCTTTACACACAATCAATTTTTATTTTATCTCTTTTTCTTCATGCTCTTATATTTCATAGATAGTTTATGCTTGGATCTGATGAGAATGTAGGAAGTCTTGAATTTTTGCATTTTCATGAAACTTTTTCCTCCCTTATTCAGTGCCCAAGGTAGATTGCAGACTTTCATGCTACATTTTCTGGTCAGTGAGCAGAGACTTTCTAGTTCCCTATTCATGGCTTGACAGCCCTTTCAAATCCCCATCCTTGTATAGAATCTCAGGTCCAGATCCTGTCTCATAGGGACCCAACACCGTATGTCTTTTCTCATGGACATTAAAACGTCAACCAAAAAAAAAAGTCAACCAAGTCAGTAAATTCCTCAGCCAGTGCTATGAGTAATCTATATTTCTGGGACCCTGAGTTCTCCTTTTCTTTCTTTATTAACCATAACTATTTATAAAAACCTTTTTGACTTTATCTGTCATTTTTGATGTTTTAGTATCTATAGCCACTTAGTCCACAAGTTGGAAACAGTTTTATTTGGGATTGACTCTATCCCTGTGAGATTGTAAGTACTTTCTGATTAGTTTTTGAGATTTGAATTGTTTTCTTCATTACTAAATATATTTTGGAATTTTTAAAGCTTAAAACACTTGCTATTTAGGGACACCTAGGTGGCTCAGTGGTTGAGCATCTGCCTTCAGCTCAGGGCATGATCCCTGGATCCAAGGATTGAGTCCCTCATCGGGCTCCTCTCAGGGAGCCTGCTTCTCCCTCCGCCTGTGTCTCTGCCTTTCTCTCTGTATCTCTCACTCATAAATAATAAAATCTTAAAAAAAAAAACCAACTTGCTTTTTATTGACTGAACCAACTTGCTTTTTATTGACTGAACCAGGTTTTTTTTCTTTTTTTAAGATTTTATTTATTTATTCATGGGAGACGGAGAGGCAGAGACATAGGCAGAGGGAGAAGCAGGCTCCATGCAGGAATCCCTATGTGGTATACTCAATCCCGGGACTCTGGGATCACTCCCTGATCCAAAGGTGCCCCAAGCCAGATATTGTATCAGGTTCTTCACATATGTAATGTCATATAAAAAAACTGTGTGAGGGCAGCCCCAGTGGCGCAGTGGTTTAGCACCGCCCGCAGCTCAGGGTGTGATCCCGGAGACCCGAGATCAAGTCCCACGTCGGGCTCCCTGCATGGGGCCTGCTTCTCCCTCTGCCTGTGTTTCTGCCTCTCTCTGTCTCTCTCTGTGTCTCTATGAATAAATATATAAAATCTTAAAAAAAAAAAACTGAGGTTGTTACTCCTTTTTAACAGATGAGAAAAATTAAGGTTCAAGGGATTTTAAAACAATTTGTCAAAGGTTACAAAAATATTAATTAGGAGCCAGATTCAAATCCAGGTCTGTCATACTGTTTACTTCATGTCATTTTTTCATTTTACCAGTCTAAGCAAGAAAACAATCATGATAAGACTTGTCTAGTACCCTTTGTTTATCAAAGTATTGTGGTGCCTTAAATATGTAATTTTCCATTGATTTGGGCTATTTTCTTTCTTTTTTTGGGGGGGCGGGTTTTTTTCTTTAAAGAAGTTTTCTAGTCTTAGATCCTTTCATGCTGTTGAGGTAGAAAGAACAATTTGCTGTTGGTATTGTTACTTTAATGGGACTTATAATGTTATTGGAATAAAGTGAGATTATAGTTTATCTAAAAAGGACACTTTGAGCATTGTAAGTGACAGTTTTGCTTTTAAATTGGGAGGAATTTCTAATACAGATGTGTAAAAAGTAGAATTATTTTGGAATAGATAGCAAGTTTTCTAATCAAGCATATATACATAAGAAATACTGCATAGATAAGAGAAATGGATGATTGTGAACTCTGCCTGAGGAATATAAACCCAGAGGGATCTGATTTATTCCCTCTCCCCAGGAACTCCCACTGTTTGTGTATAAAGTTTTATTGGCACACAGCCATAACCCATTTGTTTACATAATGTCTGTGGCTGCTTTTATGCTGTAACTGCAGGATTGAGTAGTCTGCAATGCCTAAAATATTTACCATGTGGCTTAATCTCCAAAAGTTTGCTGACCCTTCCTGTAAAGTAAAACCCTGCAAAAATGGTTTTACTTGATTTATCCCATACAAATACAGGAGACTTTTCAAGCTTAGGCTGTTAACTCATTGATTCTTTCTCTTTTTTTTTTTTTTTAATTTTTTATTTATTTATGATAGTCACAGAGAGAGAGAGAGAGAGAGAGGCAGAGACACAGGCAGAGGGAGAAGCAGGCTCCATGCACCAAGAGCCCGACGTGGGATTCGATCCCGGGTCTCCAGGATCGCGCCCTGGGCCAAAGGCAGGCGCCAAACCGCTGCGCCACCCAGGGATCCCTCATTGATTCTTTCTAAGGTTAGCTACAAAGTGGTCTCCTTTACTAAGAGCAAATTTAGACCATATGAGCCTTTATAATGGCTAAATGTTCATTTATAAAAGGCTGAGCTAAAGACCTTGCCTTTAAAGTTCCGATGCCTATGGGGTGTCTGGGTGGCTCAGTCCGTTAAATGTCTGACTCTTGGTTTTAGCTCCGGTTATGATCTCAGGATTGTGAGATTAAGCCCCACATTGGGTTCCAAGCTGGGCATGGAGCCTCCTTAAGATTCTTTCTCTTCCTCTGCTCCCTCCCAGTCTTTCTCTCAAAAAAAAAATAAAAATAAACAAACATAAATAAATTTATTTTTTAAAAGTTCTGATGCCTGCAGAACTTCATGCAGGACAGAAATTTACCAGAGGCCAGCAAGAGGTGAAAGAGTTTATTAAAGATACAGGGAGAGCAGATACAGATGGACTGTCCAGGACGCTTGGAAAGGAAAGGATCCTGAGTCTCATCTTTGTTTGAGGTCTAAGGGTTTTTATTGAGATGGTGGTCTGATGTACGTGTCCTTTCAGGTATCCAGGAACCAGTTAGACTAAGGACAAGGTCCGGGTGTCCATCATAAGTCACTTACTCCTTGAAGCCAGTGGTCTTGGCTTCGAGATCCCTAATGCCAGTGGTTTAGATATTGTTCTGGAAGACTCCAAAGATATCATTAATTTTGTCCCTTACAAGGAGGACATGGCTTAAAGCATATGTAGGGTAGAGGTGCAGGTCCTAGCAAGAATAGAAGCAGGAAAAAAAGCAAAGTAACAACACAGCCTTTTCTTTCTGGGGTCACTTTAGTTTTCCTCTCTCAGTTCCATCAGCCTAATTAAAAACCCCAATCAACTTATTTACTTTTAGCTTTTTTATTTTACCCATTCTATTCAAATGTAAAGCACATTTAGCTTCAAATGAAGTTCATTGTGACCTCAGGCAAAGGGAGGAAACCACATGTGGGAGTGCTAGAAATAAACTGAGTGCCTCTCTTTGGGAAGCAACAAGTGTCTAACAAGAAAAAGGAACTTGTCTGTTCTGTGAGATCCCTGCTGACTTTTTGTACTCTGACCCCGTGTTTTTAAAATATGTAGACTTTAATTCTTTAGGGTTCATTTCTAAATGAATACCTTTTTCTCACTAAACTTTTTTTTTTTTTTTTTTTACTGTTTCTATAAATATGTGTGCTCCAGTGTTCCTATTGTTTGTTTTTCTTTTGGCCCGCTGTTCAGGTTAAACTGGGTCATGTAGCACACACACTTCTAAATTCAATTAATAATCTTCAGGTACTTTCTATGCTTTATTACTTTGACCAGAATATTTTAGTACTTGTAATAGTGCCATGTTAGCATGAATGAAAGTACCTATTACTCATTTTCATTTTTCTCAGATGTCTCAAAAATACTCTTGGTTTCTTTCATGTTAAATTAGAACATTTGTAAACCATCAGTATGTTAGAACACTCTGACTTCATTTGGTCAACAAATAATAGGTATTCAGCCTTTATTGTCAAGTCTCATAGGTTGTCTATATGTAAATCTACCTGACCTTTGGTAGATTTGAAAATCCTCTACTGCCCCCTGAATTTTGGATGGTTTCTTCATTGTGACTTTACATCTGAGTTACATTAATGGGATTTACTTCCCTTTTAAGAGTGCTGATCAACAGTTCTATAATGAAATTGTATTGGTAGTTTTGGAAGGTTTAAGGAAGAAGATGGAAGCAATGCAAACATTAAGTAAAGGAATTACACTTTACTCTTTTGGAAGCAAGAGACTACAGTACCATTCAGATTTGCGTTGATGTGTCAGAGTTAAGGCCAGAGAAAACATACCCATTGAGAGTAGGGTTATGGGGCTGCCATCCCCTCTGCTGTAGAATATATATTTTAATTATATTTTAATACTTGTTTAGTGGAAAGGTAACAAATTGCTTCTTGAGTCAGAAAGTCTGAGAAAGGGATAAAAAAACATTACAAGTTGTTATAGCCTTTATAAGAAGTGTGGAAGTTGAGTGTAAAATGAGCCTGTGTAAGATGGTCAGGGCTCCAGGAGTTTGTCCCCAGCTTGACTTCTGTCAAACTGTCTGACAAGGATGTTTTTTCCTCCCCATTGTGAGAATTTCATCCTTAAGACGCTGAATGCTTTTATCATAGCACGCTTTTGAAGAGGAAGTTGGATTTTTGCCCAGTTTGGCTGCAAGTGAGGTGGGAGGAAAGGAGGAAAGTGAGCCAAAGTGCAGTTTAACCGTGCATGTTTACCTCACATGTGTTGTGTCAGGATAGGGACAGTGATATATCAGGCTGCCAGCATTTAGTTGGCAATTCTACTCTCAGCCTTATTTTGTTAGAACTAGGAAAGTGCCTAAAAGAGGCATAAGATAACTGATTTCTTGGTCGTATGAAAACTTAAGGATTATTTAATGAAACTTGGCTCTATTAGTGGATCGTTACATTCATACATTCTTCCAACACACACACACACACACACAGATTTCTCTTTCATAAAGTCCTTCAAAGCTTTCTCATTGCCTTTAGGAGAATGACAGAAGTCCTTACATGACCTGTCAGGTTCCTGCGTAGTCTTTCCAACACTGTTTCTTATCCTCACCTTGCTTTTGTATTCTCCCTTATATTTTCCTCCAACTCTGCTGTCCCTTCTTCCTCACAGAGATCTTTATTAACTCTTGACATGTTCTCATGGCAATTCTTTTTTTTTCCTTTTTTTTTTTAACATTTAAAAAAAAGATTTTATTTATTTATTCATAGAGATGGAAAGAGAGAGAGGGAGGCAGAGACACAGGCAGAGGGAGAAGCAGGCTCCATGCAGGGAGCCTGGCGTGGGACTCGATCCAGGGTCTCCAGGATCACGCCCTGGGCTGCAGGCAGCACTAAACCGCTGCGCCACTGGGGCTGCCCTCTCATGGCAATTCTTGTTCATACAAAGATCATGTACACATTGTGCATTTGGGCCTTATCTGTTCACTGAGAGCAGGGACCGCTCTTCTTGCTTCTTTCTGTATCACCAGCAGCAAACAGAATGCATGACACATAGCTCTACCCATATATTTGTTGAGTCTATGAATTGCATCCATTGCATTTTCTATAATCAACTTTCATTTGAACTTCCCCAGGTATCACATTCCATTTTGGAGTTGCTATAAGGATAGCACAGTTTTTACAAAACTGTAGAAAATATTTACAACCAAAAGAAGAAAAAGATAATGTTAATATATTAAAAAGTCATATAAATCACTAAGGAAAATATTTTAAAACCCTAATAAATAGGGAAAGAATGTGAATCCTAAGTCATTAGAGAAAAATCTTCTAAAAATTGGTAAAAGAGACATGAGAAACTTTTTATTTTCATTAGGGATTATATAAATGAAATTCAAAGCAAAATGCTACCTATCAATTTAGCAAAAATTACTTTACACAAGAACAGCATGAGAGGCCTGTTAAATAATCAGTGACTCTAGAGACTGTTGGATTTGAAAGATAGTTTCAGAGCCGCACAAATCTATTTTTAAGTCTTAGATCTTATGCTTAAATGTATAACCTTTTGCAAATTACTTTTTCTCATTTGTGAAATTGGGAACTTACTGAACAGGGATTTTGTTATTTTTTTGTTTTTTGTTTTTTTGGGAGGGATTTCGTTATTAAATTTGTCTATTCGTTCAGAAATAATTATTGAGTGCCTGCTTTGTGACAGGCACGTTCTCAGGCACTGAGTATACAGCAGGGAACAGAACACCCCTGTCTAGTAGAACTTCCATCCTACTGGTAGAGAGAAAGACAGTAAACAAACATATAAATAAAATGTACAAGATGTCTGGATAGTGTTGAGGGCTTATAGAGGAAAATGAAGCAGGGAAGAGATAGCAAGTTTTGTGTCACAGATGCTTTTGTAAATTTAAATCCGGAATTTCTCACTGAGATGGAAACATTTCAGCAAAGACTTCAAAGAAATAAGGGAGTAAGTCAGGTAGATGTCTTGGGGAAAGATGTTCTGGGCAGAGAAAATGGAATTAGGGACTGTTGTGCCTTATACGTTTGAGGAAAGCAAGGGAGCCAGTATAGTAGGAATAAAGTGAATAAGGGGAGGATATTAGAAGTGAAGGACATTGTGAGAGCTATGGCAAGCATGTTGGCTTTCACCCTAAGGTTGGAAGCCAATGCAGAAATTTTGATGGGGTGGGGGAGTGATATAAAATGCGTACCTTTTAAACGGACTATATTGCTGTTGGATTTAAAACAGACTATGATGTGGAAGCAGGGAGACTAATAAAGGAACTTGAATAATTAAGTAAAGATTGATGGTGACTTGATCTAGAGTCGGAACCAAAGGAAGAGTGGAGGCAGAGAAATCTTAAGTACACATTTTCAAAGTAGGTAAATGCTGGTCATGAGAGAAAGAGTCAAAGGTGACTTTAAAATTGTGAGTTTGAACAACTGGAAGGATGGAGTTGCCATTCATTAAGCAAGGTAATGTGTAAAGTGCTTAGCCTGCTACTATGTGGCACCTATTAAGTGCTCTATATAGGGTAACTCCCTTCTCCAAAATTTAGAGTAAAAATGAAAGACTTCTTTTATCTGATATGCTTCTGTCCATCTCTACAAATGGAATATTTTATCAGAATAACTAGATAACAAATTATAATTTAGCTGGTACATTGGAGTTCTAGTAAACTGCTTCATCTGTTGGTCAAGATATTTACCCCCCAACAGAAAAATAGAATTTGTATTTTTCCTTGGGGCACCTGGTGGCTCAGTGGTTGAGTGTCTGCCTTCAGCTCAGGGTGTGATCCTGCAGTCCTGGGATTGAGTCCCACATTGGGCTCCCTGCATGGAGCCTGCTTCTCCCTCTGCCTCTGTCTCTGCCTCTCTCTCTCTCTCTCTCTGTCTTCATGAATAAATAAAATCTTAAAAAAAAAAAAAAGAACTTGTATTTTTCCATATGACAATAATACAAAAATGGCAAGGGTATCAATAGTAATAAAACTTTTTAAAAATCAAAGAAGAGGGCAGCCCAGGTGTCTCAGCGGTTTAGTGCCGCTTCAGCCCAGGGCCTAATCTTGGAGACCCGGGATTGAGTCCCACGTCGGGCTCCCTGCTTCTCCCTCTGCCTGTATCTCTGCACCGCCCCCGTGTGTGTGTCTCTCATGAATAAATAAATAAAATCTTAAAAAAAAAATCAAGGGACGCCTAGGTGGCTCAGCGGTTGAGCATCTGCCTTTGGCTCTGGGCCTGATCCCAGGGTCTGGGATCGAGTCCCACATCAGGCTCCCTGAGAGGAGCCTGCTTCTCCCCCTGCCTATGTCTCTGCTTCTCTCTCTGTGTCTTTCATGAAGAAATAAAGTCTTAAAAAATAATAATAAAATAAAATAAATCGAGGAAGAAACTTACTCTGTTAAAGTTTCATTTTATGGCTAACATATACATATGACTGTGCCAATTTTTTTCCCTTTCAGGATGCTGCCTTATGGCTGTTTAGCGACAGGAGACCGCTCTGGCCTCATTGAAGTTGTGAGCACCTCTGAAACAATTGCTGACATTCAGCTGAACAGTAGCAATGTGGCTGCCGCAGCAGCCTTCAACAAAGATGCCCTTCTGAACTGGCTTAAAGAATATAATTCTGGGTTAGTTTGTGTATCATTCTTCTGAACAAGCAGCCGGACAAAAAAATGGTTCTTCCAAGTAGAATCATAATTGTCCTAGAGGAAATGTTAATGTTATTTATTGCTTTATTTCAGGTTAGATCAGAATGAGAAAGTAGGCCTTCCTAAAGTCTCACAGATGGTTAGCATTAAATTCTACTTTATCTAGATCAAATTTAAGAGCCTTACAGTAGTTACAATATAAGATTTTACAAAATTTTTAAATAATTTTTTAAATGTGTCAACTTCTATACTTAGTGAATATATGACCTTAGGTAAGTTTTCAGTAGACTTTTACAATAGCAGTAAATGAGTTTGTAGATTGATCTCTCCATATTTAAAAAAAAAAAAAACAGGGCTGGAAACTGTGTTATTAATGGTTATTATGTTGGAAAAGACCTAATCATAGACAATTAAGGAATTTCATAGTGAGGGAAAACACTGCAAGTATTTTGTCTAAAGACTTCAAAGTCAGATTTATATTTCATCATTGGCAAAACCCAAGGGCTTGTATGGAGAATTAGTTTTCAAATTTTAATCTTAAGACTTTGTCTTTAAAGGGTCTGTGTTACCAACTTCTAATTTAAGTCAGTGACTTAAAGTGTTGGAACTGTAATACTTAACTCTTAAATATGGAATTCTAGTGTTAGGTCAAAACTGATCAAAAAATGTTCTAAAGCCCAGCATCATATCATCCAAGCAAAGCTGAGGGTCTCCTCTTATTATACATATGAACCTACTCCCTAACCCCAATGAAGCTCAGTCCCCAGGACACAGCAGTTTGAATGGCTGAGGTCCAGTGATCCAAAGTCTTTGAGTCTTCCTGCTGACTTCTTTCTGCCCTGCTTCTGCACTGATCACCCTCCCTCTCTTGGCTGATCCTGCATGGTTTGCTCATACGGTTTTGGCAGCTCTGTGTTGCCTTTCTACTAAAAATTAAAAAGGAAACAAGTGTGAATTGGGTCTTACTATCCCATACTTTTGGAGTCTGAAAACCTCTATTCCTTCATTTATTCATTTTTTTTTTTTTCTCTCTCTCTCTCTTATTCAGGGATGACCTAGACCGAGCCATTGAAGAGTTTACCTTGTCCTGTGCCGGCTACTGTGTAGCTTCTTATGTCCTTGGGATTGGTGATAGACATAGTGACAACATCATGGTCAAAAAAACTGGCCAGGTGAGCCTCCCCAGAGTCTGCCAAAGGCCTCATGATGCTATTACATACAGTACAATCTCTTGTGTAATTCAGGCAATTCTTTAGTAATTCTTGGAATCATGTCTTTTTGCTTTCCTTTTGTTTCACACACCATCTGCTTCATGTATATTCATTGGTTTGTTTGCTTAAAGTTAGGTGATAAATACTTGTTTAATGTCTGAAAAGTTACTGCAGTTACTTAAAATGACCTTTCAATATAAGATATGGATAAATGGGCGCCTGGGTGGTATAGCTGGTTGAATGTCCAACTCTTGGTTTTGGCTCAGGTCATGGTCTCAGGTTGTGGGATGGAGCCCTACTTCAGGCCCTGTGCTCAGTGGGGAGTCTGCTTGGGACTCTGTCCCTCTACCCCAGACTCTCTCTCTCTCAAATGAATAAATACATCTTAAAAAAAAAAAAAAAAAAGATTTGGAGAAGATTTAGTAGTAGGGTCCTAGGATACTAAGCCCAAAAAAGCTTTGTCAAGGAAAAATATGGGCAAAAAGGGAAATGTATTGATAGTGTACTGTTGCTACATGGTTTAGCTTTGAAATGTACTTACATGGCCTGAACAGTATAAACATGGAGTACTAATTTAACCAGAAATTATGATATACTGTGCCTCATTGTATAGCATTACATCAGCACAAAGTACTAAATCTTTACCTTCCATAATTCAAAACTAGGAAGTAAAAAATAAGTATAAATATACCATTTTAAAAAATGGAGGAAAAACCCATTAAAGAGTGGCCAGAAGTTACCTCTAAGTACTAGGACTCAGGGTATTGAGGGGGCTGTTGGGCAAGTACTTAGAAATATTGACCAAAATAGTTTGATATGTAGAACTATTTGGCTTTTTAAAAATCAGACATGTTGGGATCCCTGGATGGCTCAGCGGTTTCGCGCCTGCCTTTGGCCCAGGGTGTGATCCTGGAGTCCCGGGATCGAGTCCCACGTCAGGCTCCCAGCCTGGAGCCTGCTTCTCCCTCCTCCTGTGTCTTCCTCTCTCTCTCATAAATAAATAAATCTTTAAAAAAAAATTAAAAACCAGACATGTTTATTATTTGGATGTATTTTTCTTTTTCTTTTTAAAAACTTTTCCTTTTTGGGATCCCTGGGTGGCTCAGCGGTTTAGCGCTTGCCTTTGGCCCAGGGCATAATCCTGGAGTCCTGGGATCGAGTCCCACGTCAGGCTCCCTGCATGGAGCCTGTTTTTCCCTCTGCCTGTGTCTCTGCCTCTCTCCGTGTGTGTCTTTCATGAATAAATAAATAAATAAATAAATAAAATAAAAACTTTTCCTTTTTAAAGATTGTCTTTTGCACTAGGTAAATGCAGTTTAATATCAGGCCTGGGTTATTAGTGCGTATAAAAGATCTATGAGTATTAGAAACAGTCTTCCCAAGTGACCCAATAGCCTCTGAAAACTGAGAAGGGCTCATGAGAGTTTTGTAATAATATAGTTACCAAATCACTCTGTTATACACATAGTAGCAATTGTACAATCAATACAGAGTGAGGCAAGGGCTCAGCTGAAGATCAGTGAAGTGTTGCAGGTCTAGGACTGCTGAGATCTTGCCTTTCTGTTTGGGAACCAGAGAAACGAGAGAAATCAAGTCCCATTTGTTTTCCAGCTCTTCCACATTGACTTTGGACATATTCTTGGAAATTTCAAGTCTAAATTTGGCATTAAAAGGGAACGGGTGCCTTTTATTCTTACCTATGATTTCATTCATGTGATTCAACAAGGAAAAACAGGAAACACAGAAAAGTTTGGCCGGTAAGTATTGACCTCATGTCAAGAATAAACTTATCTGACATTTTCTCATCTGACTAGTTGGGCTAGCATTTCTTAGCTGAGGTCTATTTAGATCAGGGAAACATTTAATCTGCTAACTGGAGGCTTTTCGCCTGTCAGATCCATGTTTTGGTTCAGAGAGGAGAAACATTCTTGAAATTTGAAATAAGTTACTGTGTTTTAATCCAATAGTATACCACTCTTTGTCTTAGAAAATTCTCTGAAACTGTTAGACATTTCATTATGAGATGCTAAGAGGGACAGGCAGTTTGCTCTCATTCTAAGGGACCCAGTGTTCAGAACTTTGTAATTTCTGATCCGGTCCTCACTACTTGTATGTTTCCAAGCACGTTATTTGTCTTCTTTGTTTCTTCATCTTAAAATAGTGACAAAAATAATTAAATTTTAGGGCTATTATGGGGTGCCTGGTGGCTCAGTTGGTTAAGCACCCAACTCTTGATTTTGGCCCAAGTCATTATCTCAGGTTTGTGAAATCGAGTCCATGTTGGGGCTCCGAGCTCAGTGGGGAGTCTGCTTCTCTCCCACTCCCTCTCCCTCTCCCCGTCCTCAAACTTGCTCTCACTCTCTCTCAAATAAATAAATGAATCTTTAAAAAAAATTTTTTAGGGCTATTACGATAATTAGAATTAAGTTAATGATGTGACCAACTCATACTGACAATTATAATTATCATTTCTAGATGTGTCTGAGTTTGTGCAGAATATATCTCTGGGTGTTCAATTCTCTTTTTTGGCAAAATTAGGGTGATAGCATCAGATGGTCCTCTTGAATAACTATCTTTAAGAGGAGAGAGAGGGAAGGCAAGATGATATGGAGGTGCAGTGCGAAAGCATCCATACTTGGGACCAAATCAAAGAAATTAATCTCTGGAGTTAGACTATAAATCTAGAATATAGAAACATTGTTCACAAATCCTCATGGATTATAAATTACCACTTGTTTTATAACTAGTTTTTGGGTCTCATAGAATTAAAAAGCACAGGTGTTACATATTACATAGCCTTTTATAAGAACTTTAGTTGTATTTTTAAAAAGATATGTGTGATTTTAGACAGCCAGATCTGTTCTATGTAAATTTTAGTCTTGGAACAATTTTCAAAGTGCTTTATTTTTTTTTAATATTTATTTATTTATTTATTTATTTATTTATTTATTTATTTATTTATTTATTTATGATAGACACACACAGAGAGAGAGAGAGAGAGAGGGGGCAGAGACACAGGCAGAGGGAGAAGCAGGCTCCATGCACTGGGAGCCCGACGTGGGATTCGATCCCGGGACTCCAGGATCGCGCCCTGGGCCAAAGGCAGGCGCCAAACTG
Source organism: Canis lupus familiaris (assembly GCF_011100685.1). Classification (NCBI taxonomy): domain Eukaryota; kingdom Metazoa; phylum Chordata; class Mammalia; order Carnivora; family Canidae; genus Canis; species Canis lupus. Next base: position 35,376,682 of record NC_049244.1, on the reverse strand, counting down.
CTGAGCCACCAAGGGATCCCCTCAAAGTGCTTTAAAAATCAGAATTAAACCTTCAGTTCTGTAGAAAATTTCCAGCTCTTACAGAAAATCTAGATATGTCTCTTGTTTTCCTTTACGAAATTTGCTCTCTTCTCTAACATCATGTTCTTGTGATTTGTTGTGTCAACTGAAGCTTCCGCCAGTGTTGTGAGGATGCATATCTGATATTACGACGGCACGGGAATCTCTTCATCACCCTTTTTGCACTGATGTTGACTGCAGGGCTTCCTGAGCTCACATCAGTCAAGGATATACAGTATCTTAAGGTAAAAACTCCTTTTCTTTGTATATTGGACTTTGTAGGCATGAAGCTCAGCTGTACCTGCCTATTTCATTCAAATGTTCAAAGGGAATGGAACAGAGCGATTTCCTGTGAGACTGTACTATCCAGGAGTGGTAGTGACAAGCAACTGAGTAATTTTCTTGCAGTCATCATAAATTTCATCTTCAAAAACCCTGTGGCAGGAACTATATTATCACCCTACCTTAGTTGTCATTCTCCATGCTGCAGAAGACATTTAAATAAGAACATGAGGCACACAGTTTAATGATGGCTGGGGAGGTATGGCTGAGATTTTGACATTGCATGTCACTATGGAGGATATATAAAATCAGATTTTTTTTCTCTTTCATTTTTAGGACTCTCTTGCCTTAGGGAAGAGTGAAGAAGAAGCACTCAAGCAATTTAAGCAAAAATTTGATGAGGCACTCAGGGAAAGCTGGACTACTAAAGTGAACTGGATGGCGCACACAGTTCGGAAAGACTACAGATCTTAATGATCAGCCTTTGCTCCTAATGTATTTGTTGGTTTGTTTAGTTTTCATTTTGCACTTGCACTAAATTGAACATGACCCTGCCAGAGATGTTATAAAGGGAATGAAATCCTGGAACTTAGTTAAATTAAGAACAAGGCATCCCACACATCCTAATCTGAACAATCCCTGATGACTACCCTCTGCTTTATTGAATGCTTCCAAGATTCATCATGAAAACTCCCAACATTATGGATAATCATTTCCTGCTGACTTTGCACGCCGAAGAATGCTACTAGAGATTGTTTTCTGTCTTATTCTTTTTTTAAGTATTTGGTACTTTTCCAGAAAGGTGTAAATACTTCTTTTTGTATTGTGACCAAGTGTTATCACTCAACCAACTTATCCACACCTGGGGACTGGTAGTTGTTCTTACTTTCCAAATGAGGCTTAAAAGAAAGGCATCTTTCTTCCCTTTTTAAATTATATAAACTACAAATTATAACATAATTTGAAATTATGTTTATTTTTCAAAAGAAATCTTTAAACTTGTGGAAAGATTAATTCTTCTGTTGATATTTATCTACCATGACAGCATCATTCCTATCAGACTTGGTGAAAATCTGCTCGTGAGGCAAATATTATATATATGCTGCATATATATTTATAAAATTTCAAGTGGGGAGTTCTATATAAAAAGACATTTCTTTTTTTCTTCCTGTCGTGTTTTAAAGTTTTACAAAAAGCAGAGCTTTTTCCTAAGTTTTTAGTTAACTATGAGATCCAGTTCTTCCAGTTGCTTCTGTAATGAGGCACATAGTAATTTCAGTTTTTACATGGTATCTATGAAAGAGTTCACTTCATAGAGCATAATACTTGAGCAAATGCATCCAAGACAGAAAGCAAGTGAAAGGAAACTGTTTATGGAATCATCTCCAGACCTAAAATTCAGTATTTTAGTAAAATGCCAGCTGTTCTTACTGTATTTATTAAAACTTATAATAATGTGATTTTTCAAGGATATTAGTTCAAATTGAAATGGTTATATGCCACATGGAATTCTTTAATTTATTATTTGAGGTACCATACACTTAGGGTGCTAGATGGCAAATAATGTTAATATGTGCAATAAGAACTACTGGTTTGAATGTGTAAATGGATGCTCTTTCTGAGTACTGGCAATATCCAGCAAAACTACTGCTTTTTCTCCAAAGATTTTTGGGAGCTCTCAATCCTCAGTGACATGAGAGAGAGAACTGAGAACCCTGTGACTGAGTTTTCTATAGGAATTTTATTAAAGATTGTTTAATTTTGTTGTTCTCCTTCATGTTCACAAATAAATGGGTGAGCTGGTTTCAGCTGCTCTTGGGACGTGTGGGCTGCTTCTTTATGGACAGCACAGGCCTTTAGATCTTGGCACTGGGACTCTAGGAATAAAGTCAGTAAACAAATTAATTTGAGAGGTAGGCTGAGGCTCATGGTCTATTCTCTGACTTCTCTCTGCTTCCCAGCCCCAGCAGGAAGTGTGGGAGGCCTCTTGGACTTTTCATAGGAGCCTGAAGCTCATCAAATTTTCATCTTTGTACCCTGAGGTGGAGGAAAATGCCCCTTTAGTGACTTAAGTATTGAGCCAGACTGTAGCCACTTTGTGGCCCTCTTCCATGGAGCAGATATTCACAACAAGTCATAGTTTCTTAGAAATAAGTTTTAGGTAAGGATAGAGATTGACCTCTGAACTGACCATTCCCAGGGCTGGTCCAGACTCAGTGAGAATTCAGGAATAGGATTGTGGAAGGATAGGTTTGTTCAAGGATCTTTATCTGGTAGTGATCTACTTTCACATGCACTAGCTCTCACAGGCCAGGGGGCTTGGAGACTGGCAAACATTGTCAGCTGGAAGTGGGAACCAGTGTTTCTAGAGGAGTCTCCTCAGTCCATAGGGAGCCTTGGTAAATATATGTAAAAATATGCCAAATCAATAAATGTGGTCAGGAGTAAGAAAGGAAAGGCTTGAGCCCAGGATGGCTCTGGACTCCTCTCCACCCTCTCTGCCATAAGCCCCTCAAAGATAGCCAGGACAATGTGACGTAGTAGCCCTCTGTAGCTGTTAACCGCTCCTAACAGGTGCTCCCCACATACTTCCTGAATTGCACATTTCTGATTCTCTTCTCAGCAAGAGAAGAGGAGGTAGCAGGCAGAGGACAGCTAACTTTAGAGGTCTGGGCTGCTGGATGAGCTTGTTGCAGGGGAACTGGTTATCCAGTACCTTGGCTCTTAAGTGCTCTGGTCAGCAATAAACCTTAGCCCAAAACACTTCTAGTTTGTAAAATGGGACTAGTAAAATAACTACCCTAGTCACTTCTATGTGGTGGTGAGAAGGCTAGGTTACGACCATGAATGGGGACATAGGCTGAGTCCCAATTCAGAGGAACTCTTCCTGCTTCTTCCACTTGAAGACCACTGAAGGGAGGAATCTTCGGGAAGGAAAGCCCCTTCCAGAGCTCTCCCCCTACCTCCTATCTAAGGAGGCCCCTCCAGTATCTTCTCAGTTCTACCTTGCCAGCCCATAGCCCTATTAGCACCGGAACAGTCAGGCAGCCTGTAATGCCGAGGTCACTTGTCTGCAGGAGCTAAAAGACTGGTCCAAGGGGTGGAGAGCAGAGAGGGACCATGCCACAGAACCCTGAGTTGGGAATGGGCAGCTTTTAAAAAGGAGGGGGTAAGGGTTGAGGTTTCTTGGAGCAGAGGGCCCTGAGCTGAGTCTTCAAGGATAGAATTTAGGTGAAGGGGTGATAAGTAAGACTGAGCAGGAAGGTAAAGCATGTTATAAAGGCTGGGAGGAGAGGAAAAACGGGATTCATGGGCACAAACAGGCTCAACAGCTGTTTCTTTGCCTCTGCCTCTTCCCCTCCTCCACTCCAGAGTGCTGCACTTCTCAGGGATCCAGACAGTACTTAAACCTCAGTCATATCACGCTGGAGCCTCTTCCTCTTTCACTATCTGTGGCAGTTCTATCCCCTTCTTTGATGATGGAAAACGTGTCTGACATCACCTTCTGGGTTATTCCTGCTCTAAAATGTACAACTAAGGGGTTTTTGGAACTCAGGATTCCTTTCCACTTTTAGTAAAGCCCAGGTTCAACACTCAGAAAAGTCTGCCCTTTCAAACTCCCAACGTTTCTTTTTTATTGTGAGAAATGGCACATAGAGTAATGTATACAAAACAATAAGGCATATCAAGTTAAGGCTTAGCAAATATTATAGAACAGACACCCAGATAACCATTGCATAGGTTGAGAAAGGACATTGCCAACAATAAGAAGCCATGCCAGTTCCCCTTCCTGGTCAGGACTTACTTCTCTCTGCCAAGGTAATCACCATCTCTTCTTCGTTGGCAATCATCTCATTTCCTTACTTTACAGTTATGCTGCCTCCTTTTTTGGGTCAGGCTTCTTTTGCTCTACATTATGTCTTTAAGATTCAGCCATGAGGTGGCATCATTTTTTATCATCGCCTCATAATATTCCATCTTAGTGGATATCCTATAATTTATATATCTTTTCTACTGTTGGGACACATACAGGTAGTTACTAGTTTGAGGCTATTACAAATAAATAATGCTGCTATGATGATTATAATTTATCTGCTGATTCACAGATGTATATATTTCTTTGGATGTATATACTTAAGATTAAAATTAGTTGGTCATAGGATTGTGCATATCTTTATTTTGACTAAGTAATGCTAAAATAAGTGGTTGTGCCAACTTACTCTTCCTGCAGTACTTAATTCTTGTCACTCCATATTCTCACCAGTACCCAGTTATCCAGCATTTAAAAAATTTTAGCTATTCTGATGTGTGAGGTGAAAAAAATTTGCATTCTTTGCTTAGTAATGAGATTAAATTGCTTTTTCATATTTTTGTTCATTTTAGTTTCCTCCTTTGTGAAATGCCTGTTTAAATCCTTTGTCCATTTATTTATTTGGATACCTGCTGTTTGTTTGTTTGTTTGTTTGTTTGTTTGTTTTCCTTCTGAGGAGTATTTTGTTTTTAGTAATTGCCTTTTGGTTTTTGTTAGGTGAAATTCTGTATGTATTTCTGTACAAGCCTTTTGTCAGTCACATGTTGAAAATATCTCTTCCACTCAGTGTGTGTGACTTTCTTATTCTATTAATGTTTCTTCTCATAACACACAATCTTAATTTTAATGTAAAATTTGTCATTATTTTCCTTTATGGTTAATATACATTGTGTAGTATTTAAGATATTTTTTTCCTGCCCTAATGTCATGAAGATACTCTCCTGGATTATACTCTAAAAGCTTGAAAAAAAAAACAAAAACAAAACCAAGTATTCCATTTAGATCTATAATGTACCTGGAATTGCTTTTTATAAATATTGGGAAGTGCTTTTCCCTAAATGGACACCAAGTTGTCCTGGTATCTTTTATTGGGAGCCTTTCCCCACTGTTTTATAAATCCACCTTTGTCACAAACCAAGTGTCCATATATGCAGGAGTCTGCCTCTGGACTCTAGAAGATAGCCAGTAGATTTCACCTCCCTATTTCTGTATTTTAAGCGTATTTATCAAATTCATACAGAACAGTTAATGTGTAATAGGCATGCATCTAAACTGTAGATATTGAATCTGCATACCAATCTTACATAAAGGTAGGTGCAAGTGACCTTCCCCACATTACGGATGAGAAACCAGGCTTAGAAATTCAAGTAATTTGTCCAGAGTCACAAAGTAAAAGCCAGCATTCAGACTCAGGGAATCTGTCTTAAGTGTTCATGTTCTTTCCTCACAATTATCAACAATGCCTCAATACACATTTCAGAATCTGCTTATTGATTCCACCAAAAGAAACCTGTGGAAATTTTGAATGAAATTGCATTATAGATTAGGTTGAAGTAAATTCATATCTTAAGAATATTGACTCTTCCAGTCTATGACAATGGAATATCCTTTATTTAGATCCTCTTTATGTGTACAATGATTTGTAGTTTTCTATGTAGAATCTTTGTATATCTTTTGTTAGATTTCTGGATAAGTGATTTTAAGCTTCATTGTTGGTAAACTATAGCAGTGGTTTTCCAAGTATGGTCCCCTGAGTAGGAATATTAGCATCTCTTGGGAACTACTTAGAACTACAAATTCTTAAAGACTTCCCCTCCCCTCTGCAAGACCTACTGAATCAACCACTAGAGATGGAATCCAGCAACCTTTATTTTAATAAACTTTTACCAAGCTTCAGAGCAATTGATAGAAATAGAGTTGATGATCGTGTTTAGCAGATACACTAAATATTCTTATCACTCCTATTATAGAACTTATTTTGATTCTGCATATATGATCCACAAAGAGTTTTATTTCTTCCCTTCCATTACTTTCAACATTTTATTTATTTTCTTTTCTTTCTTTTTTTTGACCTTCTGCCCTGTTTAGGAATTGCAACAAAATGTTGAATAGAAGAATACTAAATCTTTTACTGATGTCAAAGGGAAAGTTTTCGATATTAAGTATGGTATATGTTCTGGAATCTGGATTTTTTTTTACCAGATTAAGGAAGCATGTTTCAATTCTCAAGGGATTTTTTTATATATATAATCATGAAAGGATGCTGAGTTTTTCAAATTATTTTTCTGCATTTTACTAAGATGTTTCTCATTTGGGAAGTTCTGTCAATTGATGTTCAAACTTTAAACCAAAGTTTACATTCCTGAAATGAGCCCAACTTGATTGTGATGTATTTTAATATATTGCAAGACTTGACTTGCCAATATTTCATTTGGGATTTTTGCATCTATTTTTATCAATGGAACTGGCCCATAAGTTCCTTGAAAGAAATGGATCAGGATTTGTTACCAAGATTTTGTGGCCTTATAACACAGGTAAGATTGGCATTATTTCTTCCTTTAAAATCTGATAGAATTTTGCCAGTGACATGATATCTGATACTTCCTTTGAGGTATGGATTTCATTAATAGCTAGAAGAATATTCAGATATTTTTATCTTATTGTGTCCATTTTAAAGAGTTGTAATTTCTAGGAATGTGTCTATTCTAGGTTTTAATTTATATAAAGTAACTGATATGTTGCAGGGTTTATATAGATGTCCTCTTTTCATTTTTGTTATTGGGCTAGTGCCTTCTGTTTCTTAGTCTCACTAGAGGTTTTTCAATTTTATTCATCTTTACAAAGAATTAACTTTTTGATTCCTAAAATTCTCTGTGTTTGTTTTCTACATTCCTTTCATCCCTCTTATTTCCTTCCTTCTACTTTATCTGGTCTTACTTTCCCTTCTCCAATTTAGTAAGATGGTTAGTTAGCTGATCGATCTTAGCCTTTATAATAACAATCTTTATCTGCATCCCATAAATTTTGAGATGAAGTCTTTTCATCACCATTCAGTAAAATGTATGTTCTAATCTCCATTTTTCTTTCTGTGTGACTTACTGATTATTTAGAAATATATTTATTTCCAAATACATGTGGATTTTCTCATTACCACTTTGTTGATTTTTAGATTGATTGCATGGCATTCAGAGAACAAACCTGTCATTTCAATTGTTCAAATTTGTGAGGCTTTCTTTTATGACTCACAATATGGTCAATTTGTTCAGTATGCATGAGAAAAAATCCATATACTGCAGTTATTAAGTGTCCTACATACATTCATTAGATCAATTCTGTTGTTTAAATTTATATATATATTGAGTATTTATGAGGTAAGTTAGAATATCCCACTATGATTTTGAATTTGCCTATTCTGGTTATATCAGTTTTTATAATTTGAGGCAATATTATTAGTTGCTTATAAATTTAGAGTTGATTTGTATCCCTGGTGAATTGAACCATTTAAAAAAATTTTTTTAAGTGTTCTCTGTGTTTCTGGCAATGCTTTTTGCTTTGATGTGTGTCAGCTTTCATTTGGCTAGTGGTTGCATGGTGTGCTTTTTTCTTTAAACCTTTTATAAACCTTACAAATGTCTCTCTTGTAAATAGCATGTAGTTTTGGGGTTTTGTTTTTGTTTTTGTTTTTTGTTTGTTTTTGTTTTTTGTTTTTTAAATCCATTTAACCCTCCTTACCTGTTAATTTAAACATTCACATTTACATTTAATGTAATTGCCAATATATTTGGGGTTAAGTAAACCATCTTACTATGTAGTTTTATTTTTTTCTGGCTTTGTGTGTGTGTTTGTGTGTGTGTGTGTGTGTGTGTGCTCCTTTTTCTATGATTTTCTTTTTAGTTTTAGAAAGAAACTAAATAGTTAGAAAATATATTTTCTAGAAATATTTAGTTTTCTATTAATTTGGAAATCACACTTTTTTACCATTCTTTTATTGATACACTAGGTTACAGCTCACATACTAGACTTATCCTTCTCTAATGTTACTTGGTACTTTTATCATTTTCCCAGACAGTGCAAATAAATCTTCACTTCTCTCCCAACCCATATGCTATTGTTGTTGGATTTTAATTATAGATCATTATTAACTCCAACAAGAAAGTATTGTTTTATACAACCGCTATGCATTTAGCCATAAAGATGGTCCCTGACAATGATGGTTTGACTTAAAATTTTTCAACCTTATGACAATGTGAAATCAATACCAATCAGTAGAAACTATACTTTGTGTTTTGAGTTTTGCTCTTTTCCTGGGCTACTGATACTGTAGTGTGATACACTCATGTGTTCCTGGCAGTAGCAGCAAGCCACGGCTCCCATTCAGGCATGTCATCATGTTGTAAACAATTAGAAAGCTTACAAACATTCTGTCACTTTCAGGACAGTACTGAATAAATTACATGAGACATTCAACACTTTATTATAAAATAGGCTTTGTGTTAAAAGTTTTTGCCCAGCTATAGGTTAATATAAGTGTTCTCAGCATGTTGAAGGCAGGCTAAGCTATGATGTTTAGTTGGTTTTAAATGCATTTTTGACTTACGATATTTCCAAATTACAGTGAGTTTATTGGGACATAACCCCATCATAAGGAAGATCTGTATATACATTTTTACCATTATCATTGCTTTTCATCCTTTTTATCACATTTTCAAGTTTTCATTGGGGATCTTTTTTTTTTTTTTTTTTCTTAGACCAAAGAAAAACCCTTAGTATTTCTTTCAGTTGTTCTACTCTTGATTAATTTCATCAAACTTTTGTTTGCCTGATAATAAATGGTAGTTTTGCTGGGTATAAAAAATATTTTTTAATATTTTTTTTAATTTTATTTATTATTTATGATAGTCACAGAGAGAGAGAGGCAGAGACATAGGCAGAGGGAGAAGCAGGCTCCATGCACCGGGAGCCCGACGTGGGATTTGATCCCGGGTCTCCAGGATCGCACCCTGGGCCAAAGGCAGGCGCCAAACCGCTGTGCCACCCAGGGATCCCGGTATAAAAATTTAGATTGGTAGTTATTTCTTTTTAGCATGTTGAAGGGATTTTTTTTTTTGAAAAATCCATTCTTTTCTACTGAAAAGGTAACATTTTAGTATGTATTTTTTCTACTAACTGCTTTTTAAAAGTTTTTCTGTTTGTCTTTTAGCAGTTTTACTATGATATGCCTGGGGTGTTTTATTTTGTCTTTAGTTTTTTGTATTCTCCCTGTTTAGTGTCTGCAGAACCTCTTGAGTCTATAGCTTACTACCTTTCACCATTTAGAAAATTATCTTCCAATCTACGTCTGCATAATTCTCCTTTTGGAACTCCATTTATACTTATTTGACCTTTAATTGCTAATTGTGCAGTCTCTATTTATAATTTTCCCCTCTATAATCTCTTTGTATTTTTTTTCTAGATATTTCCTTGTTTTCCAGTTTAGTATTGTTCTGATATTGAGTTATTAATTTCATTGTGTATTTTTCAATTTTACAAATTTGGTTCAGTTCTTTTTAAATTATTCTTTTTATCCCTAGCTCCCTTTGAAATTCCCAGAGTTGTCTGTATTGTCTTGAACATTTTAAACATAGTATGTCAAGCTGTACATCTAGTGAACTCTTAAACCGCAACTGCAGCTCCTGTGGGTGTGTTTCTATTGCTTCATTAATTTTGCTAACACCAGTTCATGTTGTCATGTCTCATTTGCTTGTATATTTATTTATGCTGCATACTCCCATCAAAGGTAATTCTGATTTCAAAAACAAATCAACTCTATTATTTCTTAAGTGATGCTCTTGGGGTCTCAACTCAAAATGTGGGAATTTTGCTAGAGTTTGCCAGCATTAGCTTTTGTCAACCCCAGGTTGTGTCTTCCTAGCCATGCTAAGCTATCAAAAATGCTGTTTAATCTTTTTACCTCTTGTAGAATCAGTAAACATTCCGAGGGTTAAGTGGTTTCAAATGCCTGGCTCACAAGTTTGTCTTCTGTTACGTCTTGGCATAGAAATTCATCACTGCCTTTTCAGCTTTCTGGTGCCTTTAAGAAGTTATATTTTATATTTTTATTGATTTTTTTTTTTTAGTTGTCATTAGCAAGAGAACTGTCAGCATTCCTTTTTCCACCTTTACTCTTAACCTTACTAACTCTCCACCCACTTTAATATGCCTTCTGCTTCAGTTCATTCAGATTGATTTTGTCAATTTTGTCACCAGCTTCATGGATATTGCCAAATCTAATGGACACTTTCCAGTTCTTATGCTTCTCATTTAAGCACCAATATGACATAGTTAACTATTGATGTTTTGTGATATTTTCTACAGGTAAGGATTTTCTACCATCTCAAAACAGTCATTCTGTTTTTACACTTTCTCCTTTATCTTTTTTCTTTGTATATTTCTTTTTAAAGATTTTACATAAATGCAAAAATGTGGTAACAAATGCCCAGTTTTTAAAAGTGAATTCTTAATTTCTTTTAAATTTTCTTTGGTTACCCATTCCCTAGCATCATCATTCCCCACCTCACCCCCAACTCATGCTACCTGTTTGTAACCTTCCATATTTCTCTCCATGCTTGCATAAGTTGTGTATAGACAAAATATTTAAAGACCTACACACACACATTATATATGGTGTCTTTTTATTTTTTAAACACAACTGCAGTATGTTATAGCTACTTTTCTGCAACTTGCTTTTCTTTCACTCAAATACCTTATGGAAATTTCTGCAGTTCATTCGGAATGAATGGATTGTCGTTTATGGTGTATTATAATTTATTCAATCATTTCTGCAGATGGGCATTCACAATTTCCAGTTTCTTTTTTCCCCACTATGAACAATGCTGCAATAAACATCCTTGTGTATATATTCTTATTATATATTGTTATTGATGGCTTCTCTTCCCAAGAGAAAGGGGGGTGGTGTATGCATGTGCACACTGTGTTTTTAAAAAACTTTATACTTTAAAATCTTTATTGAAATTTAACATTCATATTGAACATAGCATACAGACAAAAAGGTAAAAATTATTTAGTAAATAGCTTCATTCATTTTCAGGAAATAAATGCATCTTTGTGACTAGCACCCATATCAAATAGAAAATTACTGTCACTTCAGAAATTCGTCTCATGCTCCTCGTTACTAACTTCCCCCTAAAGTGAGCATTATGGGGACTTCTAAAATTACGTATTAGTTTTTGCCTGTTTTTGAACTTTATGTAAATGGAATTTTTGAATTTAACAAATGTCAGATTGTTTTCCTAAGAATTTAAAATATTTCTTTTAAACCTCAAAGTGTAAAAGGGGTATGCTTCTACATCTCAGACAGTAATATATCATTGTTCTTATTTTTTTTTGCTGTTTTCATTGTTAAAATAATTTTCCTAACTACAAATTAATTTGATCATTTAAAAAATATAATTGCTGGCTACTTGATTTCATTTTCCATAGCCTATTCATATCCATTCCATTTTACAATTAGCCTGACCCTTCTTGCCAATTTTTAAGAGCTCTTTATATATTATATATATCTTGACCCTTGTCATTTACATTACAAATTTTCCCAAATCTAGTTTATTAGCTTTGTTTATGGTATTTTTTACCATATAATTTTTAAATAGATATGTCTATCTTTTGTTTTATAGCTTTAGGATTTTCTTAATTAAGGTCTTCTTGCCCTAGGCCAGTCTCAGATACTATAGCTCTTCAGTAGGCTCCGCTCCCCACCCACCCCCCTTTTTTTTGTCTACAAACTCCCTAGTTGATGTCATCCATTCCCATTGCTTTAAATCTCCCCTAAATGCTAATGATTTCTGCATATATAGCCCCAGCCCAGATCCTTGAGCTGCAGTGATGCTCAAATCTGTCTACTGTCAGTGAGGGGTGTAAGTCCTAGGGATACAACAGTATGTGAACCCTGCCCTCCAAGCTTGTTAGAGAAAGTAGATACTGTGTTAATATAGAAGGATGATGAGGACACTTGTTGATCTCTTGCACATTTTGTATTACTATAAGGGAAAGGCTACAGCCAAAAGATAAGTTCCGGAATATATGTAAAACTATGACAAATCTATTAGAAAATGTGAACTCAATAGAAAAATAGGTAATGACTAATAAACATGTAGAACAACTAACTTCACTAGTCATCAGAGAAAGTAAAATGAGATATTTTTCTCAGGGCACCTGGCTGGCTCAGTCAGAAAGCATCGAACTCTTGATCTTGGGGTTTGAGCCCCACTTTGGGTGTAGAGATTAAATTAGTAAATAAAAACTTAAAAAATAATAAACATAAAATGAGATACCATTTTTGAAGAAAAACATTGGGTTGGCAAAATTTTTAAATCCTGACTACCTCAAGTGTTGAAAATATAAGGAAAAGAACTTCTACTGCTGGTCAAAATTTTATAATGGTACAGCAACCTTTGAAAGCAATTTGGCAAATACTGAAGATATATTTACCCTTTGATTTAGCAATTCCACTTCTGAGTATCCTTAGGACAGTGCTTCTCAATCTTTGATGTATGTACATATAAATCACCATGGGGCCTTGTTAAAATACAGACTCTGATTCAGTAGGCCTGGGGAAGGACCGGAGAGTCTTACTTCCTAACAAGTTTCTAGGTGATGTCATTGCTGCTAGTCCAGAGACACGCTTTAAACAGCAAGGCCCAAGAGAAACTGACTCATATCCTCAAGGGACATAAAGATGTTCATTAGAGCACTGATGGTATTAATGAGCTTCTGAAAACTACTAAGGTGAGTGGATGGTTACATAAATTTTTATGGTTGAAAGCAAGAGTTAAAAGGAACTGGAGTTACATATGCCAACCTAGATAAATCTCAAAAACAAGGTTGAGTGGAAAAAATGATAGAATAGGATTATTTAAAATTTTCAGTGATACTGGACGGCTGGGTGGCTCAGCGGTTGAACATCTGCCTTTGGCTCAGGATGGGATCCTGCAGTCCTGGGATCGAGTCCTGCAGTCCCTGCATGGAGCCTGCTTCTCCCTCTGCCTGTGTCTCTGCCTTTCTGTGTCTCGCATGAATAAATAAAATCTTAAAAAAAATTTTTAAGTGATACCATGTACTGGTTTAGAGGTATATGCCTATCTGATAAAATATAAACTTGCATGGGAATGATAAACATCAACCATAACATCACTTGGGCAAGGCAGGGGCCTGGGAATAGGAAGTGCATATAGCACTTCAGTATTGTAATGCTTTAGTTATTAAACTGGGTAAGTGGTATGCTCAGTTAAATAATAATACAACTGTCTATTTCTATTTTTTGTACATCTGAAGTATCTTGTTCAACAACTAAACAATAAAATAGGCTCATTTTTTAAAATGAGGAGATGGGAGGTTCTCAAGAACTGACCCTGTGCCAAACTTCAAATCCGGGCTGCACTCCTTTTACATTACCATGCTGCTTTTAATTAACAAAACAAACACTCCCACATTTGGTTTCCACAAAGACTGAATCAAACTGTATCCCCAAGTGTTTGCTGTGGGACGTGATGCATGCTGAAAAACACAGGTTCTGACCTCTAATAACTATAGAGTTCAAAACGAACTACCTAAACACAGTTGTTTTGCCCTTTATTTTTCTCTTGGTCCCAGATAAAATATGGCCATTAAAAGCAGCCCATTATTCAAGAGAAAAAAAAGCAATACTCAAACACTCGAAAACAGACTTAAATGTGAGTTTAAGAAGCCTCAGAAGAGTCTCTCTTAGTTCATCTTCCTGGTTTTCCAGTGGTGGTGAAGTGGAGCTGGGGGGTGGAGGAAGGAGAACGGGGGAATTTGTCAAGGTAGCATGCTGACCCGCCAATAGCAAAGGCTTGAAAAAAACCACGTTGGAGGAGGCAAGCAGGCTCATTGTAATATGCTCTCTTTGCCGCCCAGCACGTTGCCTGCCTGACCCAGACCTGTTTGAGCCATCTTCCCTCTCTGTTCTGTTCTCTCCATTCCTCTTCCCTGCTGCTTACACCTGGTTGTGCCTCTGTTCTGCCCCAAATCTCTTAGAAATACATTAGTGACAGAGAGATAATAGTAAAGGGCATGGGTTTGTGTCAGAAAAACCTGGGTTCAAATCCTGCCTGTGCCACTGATAAGGAGCTCATTAACTTGAGACACATCCAACAGAATGTGGTAGGATGATGGAAATAACTATATCTACACTGTCTAATACGGTTGTTCCCAGCCCCGGGTGACTATTGAGCACTTGAAATGTGGCTAGTGCGATAGAGGAATGTTTTAATTGTACTTATTTTTAATTAGTTTAACTTAAAAAGCCACATGACTAATGGCTCCCATATTGGACAGAGCAAGTCTAGAAAATGTAGGACCCCTCCTCTCACAGAGGATCACCATGTATAATGGACATGGGACACCCTGATAAAAGGCTCTACTAGTAAGCTATATCCTGCCCTGAAGACCATCAGAGTACTGAATGCACAATCTCAGACACTCACTGTATTGACCAGGTCTTCTCAGTGAGTATGCCAGGGTGGGCCTGCTTCATGCTGCTTGCTACCTCCCGACACCAGATCCAACTCTGACTTTTTCAACGATGAGGATACAACCAAGGCAGTCTGGTATAAAGAAGTTTGCCTCTTCCTCGTGTTTTTTTGTCCTCACTGTGCTGATTAAACAAAATGACTACATTTTCAGAAACCCATTTTTAATTAAATTCTTATGTGACACTATTTGGCATTTCTTTAATATTAAGTTTCCAGACAAAATGTTTTTCATTTTCTCCAGTTAAACGAATCATATCATTATGTACCAATTGCTTTAAAGAGACAATCTACCTGCATAGGTTAAATATATATGAAGACAGAGGTGCCTGGGTGGCACAATAGGTTAAGCATCTGACTTGATTTCGGCTCAGCTCATGATCTCTCAGCATCACAAGACTGAGCCTCACATTGGGCTCTGCACTCAGCACAGATTCTGCTTGAGAATCTCTCTCTCCCTCTGCCCTGGCCCGGTTCATGTGCTCTCTCTGTTTCTCTAAAATTAAAAAAAAAAATTAATATATGAAGATATCCATTTTTAGAAACATAAATCAAGCAGCACCAATTTTATTTTATAGTATTTATTATAGTAAAAGTTCCTCTTGTAAAACATTGGTGATTTTGGTCCATATCTTTTTTTCCATTTGGCTTTAAAACATTTTACATTATTTATAAAATAAATCGCAATTTTTAAGATTGTACATATTTCTTTTTTTTTTTGACTCTTAAAATATTACAGTTTCAAGTATCTAAAAAATAAACACCTGGCAGACTAAGTGTACTGAAAAGTACATATTGAACATATTTAATTACCACAGTAATTTAAAAGTCTTCATCTTTTACTTGTTAAGATTAAAATTCACTAACATGAAGTCATTCAAGGATCTCTGGAATTTCTCTATTATCCACAATGAGACTATGGATAATCCCTTCTTTCCGCTTCCCACTACTGACAGCCTTTATGTAACAGTCATGGTTCCCAACACTGAAGTGAGTTTCAGTCCCGTCCTCTACAAACTCACCCTAGGCCAACAAAAGAAGGAGGAGTTAGTATTCCAGAAACATTTATCTTTGTCTAGAGCATTAACACCATCTAAAAAGGGTGGCATGGACTGAACATTTCTCTTACGGGCTGAACATTTATTTGTACCTGCTTACAATCTTGAACAATGTTAAGCTTCAGAGGGAAAAGACCCCTTATATCTTGTGGCTGTGTGTCTATAACATGCACTATTTAAACAACATTGACTATTTTTACAAGTAAAACTGATAAGCATGATATCAAGCACTTAGTTTATGCCAAGTTACTCTATACTAAGAACACGCATTACTTCATTGCACCATCACCACAGCCCTGACAGAAGCACTATTAGTGTCCTCATTGTATAGATGGGGAATCAAGGCACAGAGTGGTGAAATAACTGCTGGAGGACCCAGTCAGGAAGGGATAGAATGTTCTTACCCACTCCAAAAATCTGATTCCGCAGAATGTAAGGTGGCTTACAGTAAAATACACAGATAACATAAAACCAAGCACCACCCAATCTCGCCCCATTCTGTTCAACACAGTAGCTATTGGCCACATGTGGCAGTTGAGCACTTGAAATGTGGTGAGTCTCAAATGCCATGTGCTGTTTGAGTGTAAAATCTACACGGAGTTTGGAAGACTTAGAATGAAACAGAATGTACAATACCTCTAAAAACTTCTATTGATGTTGAATTATATTATTTTGGATATACTGATTTAAATCAAATATACTATTAAAACGAGCTTCACCTTAAAACTTTTAAACTGTGGTATTAGAGAAGTCTCACATGAATAAAAGAAAAGCTACACATGGAACTCCTACCTGTGGCTCATATTTTTACTGAACAGTACTGATCTAGATTAGAAAGACAGGGGCCAAGTGGCATAGAGAAGAACAGGAGGCTTCAAGGATGAAAGTGGAGCATGGTAGAAAGCAAAGAAACCACAATCAGACTTAAAATTTGGCTATGAGCTTCCTGGCAGCCAAAGCAGACAGAGAGAGGTCTCAGAGCTAACATCATCCAACCTAAGAAGGCAAAGGACACCTGGGGGAGAGCTTTTTCTCAGCTGTGGGGAGAATCTGGCCAATACTGACACCACCACAGGAACCCTGTGGGGGCACAATCAGACACATACATAAATCTTGGTCATGATGCTTTGAGATGGAAAAAAAAAGGAGAAAATCAACTGTCACTCACAGGCAGCAAGGGCGGGTGTGCACATACTGGGGATCACTGCCCAGATATGGAGCTGCAGCAATTGCAGTTACAGTGAAGAGACAACTGGGTAGTAAAGAGCTATCGTCCAAATACTTGCAGTTCCCTGCTAATTACTGAGGACCAAAGACATTGTGGATGAACATTCCTTTCAACTTCTTACTTATTTATAACTACATTCTTAATACCACAGAACAACATTCTCTCTATATTGCTTTAGAGAATTCCTTGAGGGTGGAAGGGAAGAGGATCCAAAACTGCCCATTGGCACTTAGAGGGTTCCAAGGTTGGAAGGAAAGAACAGGAAGGACCAGTAAGGGCCTGATCCATGTTAATGGTAACTGAAGCTATTCCACACGGGCCAAAAAACCACTGAACAGCTCTCCAAGCCTCTCTGCATAAAAGAAGTCTCTGTCAGTAGATTTATCCTGGAGAGTGAATGGCTCAAGCTCTGAGGATGAATTCTGAGTGAGCCCTGATTACATAACCCTTCAAGAATTCACAACAGGATTAAGAAAGAGAGAAGCATGTATATTTGTAACTTTTCTGGCATTGGTACTTCCTCAGAAGCAGAGAGCCACAAGACCCAGGAGGTCCTTGGTAGCCTGCCGAATAAACTCATCCCAGGCCTCCTGCTCTCCGAGTACCTCTCCTCATCTTCCTATACCTACAACAGGTGAAGGAGACCAGGGCAGCACCTCCCAAGGAGACTAGGGAAGCACCTCCAATGGGCAACTAGCTGAAACGTGACTAGAGCAGAGTAGGTCTCATTATCTCCAGCCGTGGTGTTCATGTTGGAAGCCAGCATGAAAGGCAGGGACCAGGCATAGTACCCCCCCCTTACCAGCAGACCCCACAGCCCTGGGGAATTTCCACCCAGGGACTGTAGCTCCCAGTCTCACACTCTGTGCTTCCCACGATGGTCTCCTCTGCTTCCGCTTGCTCCCTGAGCCACAAGCCACGCACACCACTATGCTTTCATTCTTGCTGAAATCACTTAAATATTCATCCCGCCCACAGCCATAACACTGCAAGCAGCTGGCAGCAAAGGCTGAACGCTGTGGGGTTTGATAGGGATGTGATCACACTGGGCCACGATAGGGTAGCCGCTTGCCACTGCTGGTCTACAAACTTCACTTAATCTTCTGTGGTTTGTGACAGTGCCCTTTCCTATCTGCCTTCGTGTCACCTGACTTGTATGCATTGCTTCTTTTTCAAAAACCTCACTTTTAGAAAAGTCCTATCTGCTTTGAGAGTATGCTGTAAAGTCTTATTCAAGTGTGACTCGTGGGCTGACAAGCAGCATTGGCATCACCAGGGGAAATGTTAGAATTTGCATCTTAGCAAGATCCCAGGTGATTCCTACACATGCAGGTTTGAGAAGCTGTGATATGAAGCCCAATTTAACTTGGACAGGACCTCCTGTGGGGCCAGTTTTTGATGTGTGAATTCTTTTTAGGACAGAGCCTGGTCCAGGAGAGGAAAGGCAGCGTGTGAGGCTGGGGCCAGCTCTCAACATAAGGCATTTCCAAGCCCTCCCTGCCCCAGGCGCTGTCCAGGAGAGGTGTTCAGAATTTGGAGTCAGGAGTACTTCATCTCTTTCTTGTCCTTAACCGAGAGGACACCGCTTAATTATCAATCTTCACCATTAGGAAATGCAACATTTCAGTGGCAACCTTATACATGGCGCTAAGAGTAAGTAAAGGGTCAACTTACTGCTGTCTCCATTCTTTTACCATTGCACCATACATCCATAGTGTCCTTTTCTGTAAAAGTAACAAATCAAAAAAAAATTATAATCTATGACTCAAAGATAAAGTTAACTCTTTATTATTTTAATAAAAGCTTGATATACTGGATTTCTAAAACTCCCATTAACTTTTCATGGCTTTCAAATTCTTCTAAATTTGAAGAAACCATTTAACTTGGTTCACAAACAAAATAAAAGTGAGATAAAACAATCTTTCAAGAGACAATCATGGCCCTAGTACAAATGGATGAAGCCCTGTTGAACAAAATAAACACTGCAACACAAACTTCAGTATTTAGGATGCACAGAAGTAAATGCAAGGAGGGACCTGGCTACACAGTCTGTCATCTGTGACCAGAGACTGCCCCCTACCTTTCTTGCACAAAGGCCACCAAGAAAGGCTGTGACAGGGCCGATGTCGGATGAACAGCATTCAGGCTTAGAAATTTAACCTGAAATTTCCTACTGGATAGCACAATAATCTCTATTCATTTTTGTAATGTTTTCATTTTGGGGAAAAACTATGGATCGTAAGAAAAAACACAGGTATACCTGGTGGACTGTGCTGACAGTATGGTGCAAAATGCTGCATGATACAGCTGGGCATCAGTTAAGCTGCTGAGGCTTACCTCGGAGGGCATGTACATGTGTGCACGTGTGCTCAAACACGTGTGCATTTTGGGGGAGGATCCCAGAACCACTTGTGACTGTTAGTATCCTGGTGGGGGGTGGTAGAGAAGACTGCACTAATCAAGGAGCCAGAAGATGAGCCTAGAATCATGACCTGTGTGCACGTGAGAAGCCCAGGAGTCAAAAAACTTGCCTCCGTGTTAAGGCTGAGGCGCCAGTCAGGGGCTTGATTCTAACAGGCCATCTACTCCAGGAACACAGTCTAACAGGGGCTCTTTTCTCCCCACAGCTTGAGATGGGAGCCTCAGAGAATAGAGGCCTTTGACCTGGGCTAAAGGAGAAACAGGCAGAGGGGCCCAGGAGATGTAGGCAGTGGTTGCTCCAGTGGCAGCCTGAGCGGAAGCATCAACAGCCATGGTTACAGGGAGACCTAACTTGTCTCAACACCTGATCAGAGCATACCGTGCTAAAATAAACCATGATGCCGGTGAAAATTGGAATTTCATGTTGTATGCCTACTGAACATGTGCATGTACTCAGATTTTCTATAGGCTATTATGAATGTGCCTCTGAAGAAACCTACTAATCCAGAAAAGAAAAATGGAATAAATGTGACTACATCAAAGTAAAGAATATTTCTTTTGAGGGAGCCCAGGAGTGCATGTTTTAAAGAAAAAAGTCTACACACATAAGCAAAGTCAGACTGGAAAGAAATACGCGAAGCTCATAGCACAGACAAAAGTCACTCTTACTGGCAGAAAGACTCCGAGCAATCAACGAGAGAAAGACCGACAATCCAAAAGACAGTAGGTCAGAGGACATGTAGATCAGAAGAGAAAAACAGAGGACATCAAATATGAAAAGATGCTCAACCTCACTTAATTTTGAAAAAGGCAAATAAAAACACTGAAATACCACTTTTCATGTAGCAGAATATTTTTTAAAAATTTTAAGATCAGACAACATGCTCAGCTGGGGAACCTGAGGGGAAATGGGTACCGGGAGCGCACAGCAGTAAAAGCACCATAGGGGCAATGGGGCCCGATGGCTCAAGTGACAAGCGCAGTTCTGTTGGACCCAGCAATCCTACTTTCCCGCTTCTGGGATTTTATGCAAAGGAGATATGTCAACTACATTCCAAGAGGCATATAAACCAAGCCATTCATCCAACACTACTTCCAACAGCAAAGGATTAGAAATAGCCCAAGTGCCCAATTGTCAGGAGTGATTTAAACCATTTTATTTACTATTGAGACCGACTCTGCAGCTATAAAAAAAAGTATGAGAAAGCTCTTCATGTATGGTTAGGAGAGGATCCTCAGAATATATGAATAAGTCAAGAAGACAAGATGCTTTTATGAAATAAGGTAGTATTAAATTTTCATATTTGCTTGAATCTAAATAAACACTGGAAAGACTCACTATTAAAGAGCTTATTTTTATCAGGGAAACAGGGTGGGTGGGAATAGGGGTGGAAGCAAATTTTGCCATGTGTCTTTTCTTATCATTTTAATATCTGAATCATATGGGTAGAGCACCTATTCTAGTATGTATATTAACAAAAGAACACATCTGATAAAAGTATTACATCATTATGGCTCAGAAGTGGATTTGGTGAGTTACAGGAGGCCTTGGAGCATGTGTACCTTGGAGCCTCTTCTGCCTGCCTGCCTGGACCTTCCCTAAAAATAATGAATGAGCATCTTAACATATGCCCAGATTACGCTCTTGAAATACATTTTCCTCTTGAGAAACTGGGGCTTCTTGAAGAAAAGTATGATTCCAGGTCAGGAAAGAAAATGTTTAAAATGAGCCTAGGACATCTTGTCATATCTGATAGCAAGGAAGCTTTCGAAGTCTACCAAGGATGTGTCACAAAAGGACACAGGAGCCAATCTACAGAGCACACCATTGGCCAAAATGGGGACGATTTGATGGTCAATTCAAATAATAACTTGAATGTGTTGCAACACACATCAAACTGTTTAAATCCATGAGTTAATAATGGTTTTTATTTTTTATTTTTTAAAAAACCCTAAATGATCACCTTTAGAGGAAAATAAGGAGCCAATTCAGTATTTTGAAAAGTTTATAGTAAAGGGAAAACAAGTGTTAGTCTGCATTTTTTTTTTTAGTCTGCATTTCTTATAAAAATTGTACTTCTGTGCAACCAAAGAGTAGATGACAGGAAGTTTTTCATTTTAGAAATATTCCAGAATATCACCATTTAGCAACTGCTAAGGAATTAATGGATGCAAATATTAGGTACCAATGACAACCAATGGTTGCCAACATCAAAAGAACTGACAAATACCATGTGCCTCTTGATATAACAAAACCATAAAGTAGTCTTGCCAGAAAAAAAAAAAAAATCAAACCTAAATTTGACCAATTCTTTAGTTAACTATCAATGTATAGGAAATATTAGAAACAAAGAAACAAAGAGCCTGGCCGGCTCATTTGGTAGTGGATGAGACTCTTAATCTCTTGGTGTTGTAAATTTGAACCCTACATCGGGTGTAGAGATTACTTAAAAAAAAAATCTTTAAAAATATATTAAAAAAAAAAAAAGAAAAAACATCACAAAAGTTCAATCAATAAAATCCAGACCACAAGAAACTCTTTAAGATAAACTGATCTAGTTTCTTCAATAAATAAGCTATAGGAGAGTTTCTGGGTTTTTTTTCAACTATGTACATTTAATTACTTGATAAACACTTTTCATTTTTCATTTTTTTTAAGTTTATTTATTTTTAGGTGATTTCTACCAACATAGGGCTTGAGCTCACAACACTGAGATTAAGAGTCACATGCTCCGGGGGATCCCTGGGTGGCGCGGCAGTTTGGCGCCTGCCTTTGGCCCAAGACGTGATCCTGGAGACCTGGGATTGAATCCCACGTCGGACTCCTGGTGTATGGAGCCTGCTTCTCCCTCTGCCTGTGTCTCTGCCTCTCTCTCTCTCTCTGTGACTATCATTAAAAAAAAAAAAAAAAAAAGAGTCACATGCTCCACCGAGTCAGCACCCAAACATTTTTCATCTTTAAAAAGAATTTTTTTAAAGGTATATGCTAGCATTTGACTAGCTTGTAGGCTCTTTAAAGGCACAGACAACATCTTTTCATCTAGTATCCTCAATGCCTGGTACGCTCACTGATATTTAGTAGGTACTCAAGATTATCTAAGTAAGTGAATCAATGAATTTATGAGATAATCCAAATGATCTTAACTTAGTGATGTAAGAAGCAGGAAATACTGGGAGTACCAGAGGAGAGAAAAGATAGTAACTGGTAAATATTTGTCCTAAGTTTTGTAGACCCACTGGAAACATGGATAGCCATGTGTAACAACAAAACTTAGCTTTAAGATCAATGGCTTATTACTTTTTACCTTTTAATCTGCTTTATCTGGACTGAAAATTTTGATATATTGCAGTACTAAACATACTGCTGTCTAGAGAAAAATTCCCTTGTTACTGATCATGCTTAAATTTCCAACTGTCTCTAGACATCCTTTTAAAGAGAAATATCAATAATAAAAGATAATAGAAATATCAATAATAAGTAACAACAAATGTCTACATCATTTCCTTTTTTTTTTTTTAAAGATTTTATTTATTTATTCATAGAAATGCAGAGAGAGAGAGAGAGAGGCAGAGACACAGGCAGAGGGAGAAGCAGGCTCCATGCAGAGAGCCCGACATGGGACTTGATCCAAGGTCTCCAGGATCACGCCCTGGGCTGCAGGCGGCGCTAAACCGCTGCGCCACCGGGGCTGCCCATTTCCTTTTTTTTTTTTACACCTGTTTATAATCCTCAAATCCACCACTACAAAATCTGGCTCTCATATAAACCAGTCAATTAAATGAACATTTCATTTACATAGGACACATCAGAAATACACCTACACACACTCTCTCTCTACTCAAAGCTCCCATAAAGGGTCTGGATAGTTAGGGGAACTAATTAACAATCATCATAAAAAGTCAACAGATTCTGCAGAAATGGCACTCACTTACCCAACACAACTCTAAAGTCCTCACCATCCAAATGTAATACCCAGGTATTGGTAGTCTTCGACCTGTTCTCCATATACTTCTTGAGACTTTTGCCATTAATTTCCAGAGTATATTCATACGCAAAGCCACTGACAGCATCTATATTTATGGTTGCTTTTGTCTTTGCAGCTCCAACGCAGAAAGTTTCTTTGCCCACTAGTTTGAACATCCATTCTTTTCTTATCTCTTCCTAAGCAATAAAATGTAAAAGTTGAAAACACACAAATGGAAGAAAATTTATTTTTTTTGGAAGAAAATTTAATACTTAACTTTAGAAATGCTATATAATTAAAGTGAGTAAATAGCAATGCTATTTAGATGTAATTTTATTACTTCACAATCCAAATATTTTATTTTATTTTATTTATTTATTTATTTATTTTTAAATATTTTATTTATTTATTCATGAGAGAGAGAGAGGCAGAGACACAGGCAGAGGGAGAAGCAGGATCCATGCCTGGAGCCCGACACGGGACTCAATCCCGGGACTCCAGGATCACGCCCTGGGCCAAAGGCAGGCGCTGAACCGCTGAGTCACCCAGGAATCCCAACAATCCAAATATTTTAGAAAATAAAAGCACTTGAAGTTTAAATGTTATAGTCTATGGATCTATAATTATTATTAGTTTGCTTTGTCCAGCAACATGATCCAGGCCAAAATATAAAGATAATCAATGTAAGAGAAAAGCCTTAAATTTATATATGAAGAATCTATGTTAACAAAATCAAGCTTTTATGTATACCATATTCTACAAAGTAACTTATTTTTTTCCTACCTTCCCATCTACATATACCACTCGTTTGCCTGATGTGGTGCCATGTTCAAACTCAATCTTATGGACTCCATCACTTAAAGCAACATCCCAAACGGCTACGAGATCTGTCATTTTTTCCAGGCTATAAGGAGGGCTACGGGAATAAAATAACAGAATTACAACTGGCCAAGTACAGTAAGCAAATAACCAATGAATCTTTCCAACATGAAAATATCAGATTTTTTTAAACCCCTAAAATTACAAGATATTAAAGTGACAGTACCTAAAAATTTCTACTCACAGTACATATAGCTATCTTCTCCCTCTTATGCACTCTTCCTTTAAGATACAACTACTATAAACAGGTATATAGTCGGATAATTCCAAACAAAGTCACCTTAATATTAATAGGATTAAGAACCTATCACTTTATCTAGGATAGTATTCTAAGCTGGGCTACAGAATAATGCTTAGAAAGGTCAGTAAAAAGTCTCTGCTTCTCCCCGTTATCCCCATTTTAAAAAGCACAGTATTTAATTCTGGTTTTTCTTTTTCAGATCCACTCACTCCAAAACAAGAAAACTCCCCAAACCTTTCATACTTAAACCAGTTAGGATTCATTTTAACAAAAAAGGTTCTAATTTATTATACTGCGAAAAAGAGAAGTCATAGAATTAATGTCCTATAATTAAAAAGATAAAAATATATGGAAAATGATCATTCTTATCTTTACTATAATAATCTTATAAAAAATAAAGGATTGTTTTGTCATAAGTTTCTAGCACAATTTAAATACATATTTATATTAATATTTTAATATAAAATATATATTTATCATATCATGCCCTATTAAGAATGCCATATATTTTATAATGTAATATCTGTATGAAATATGTTTTAAGCCTGCTCTCTTAAACTACATCTTACTTTTTATTCACTCTAATGTCCTTTGTGTACTCTAAATCAGAAATGGTAAGTGAATGTTATATTATTTTGAAGTGATTGCCGAAAACTTTGTGCTAAGGCAGATTTGGAGATCTTACATCCAGGCCCTATGGGAAAAGATGTGTTACGTTAGGAGCCACTTAAAAGGTGTTTAAATCACAGAAAAGCAAAACCATGCATTCTGCAACTTTACAAAATGTGTCCTTAACAAAGTAGCCTGGATAAATCACTCCTGAGTGATTAAAACAATTTTGAAAGTTTCAAAAGCTAGTTTTGTTTTGTTTTGTTTTGTTTTTTTTGCCATGCAAGACATTTACCTTTCATCATCTTCAAAGATAGGACTGTCATCTCCAGATGCCATGGTTGGCAAAATAGTCTTTAATCCAATTAGCAGCCAGGAAAGAAAAAAGCAGAATTGCAGCAAAGAAAGATTGAGAGCAACAAAGATAACATCTGCAAAGAGTTTTTTTCTAAGTTTGCAATCCATTTCTCAAATTGCATGGAGTTTCTGATGAAACAGCTTTTACATACAATAGAATTGCAATCTCCAGGTTTCAGGAAAAGAAATAAAGTCATGCAAATTGGCTAATCATATTTTCCCTGTTAAAAATTTATAATTTCCTAAAACCAGAGCATAAACTCTAGTTTAACTAATTTCAAATATGATACCATATCAGAGCTGCAAGAGACCTAGAGGTCCTCTGGGTCTCGTGCTTCTCAAATTGAGGTATAAGAAGCCCCAAGGGTATGAGGCAATGAGTCAGGGAATACATAAAACTCCTGGATAAACAGTACGCATCTTCAGGAAGCATCTATGTTACAGGATGGTAACAAATTTAAAATGCAATCTTAATATTAAATTTTAGAAGGATATATATTAAGGTGGAATATGTAATTTAAAAAAATATTTTAGGGGCACCTGGCTGGCTTAGTTGGTAGAGTATGTGACTCTTGGTCTCGGGGTCGTGAGTTCAACCCCCATGTTGGGGATAGAGCCTATTTAATTAAAAAAAATTAAAAATTAAAAAAAAATTTTAGATACCTTCAAAGAAATGACAAGTTTGCAGAAAGCAGCCAAGGATATGCTAGTTTGCTTTCCAACAGCAAACTTAATTTACCTACTTACTCAAGCCCATTTAATTTACTAGTGCCAACAATGAATTCACAAAAGTTATGTGGTTTGCTCAGGTCACTAGTGGGGCCTGAGTCAGAACTAAAGCCCAGTACTCCCATGCAATTACCTCAGAATTAACTGGGCTGTAATACTAATTAGATTTTACTAAAATCTGAAGCACACATATGTTCACACATGCATAGGAAACCCTCCACATTTGGAGATTTGAGATTAACAGCTGCCAAAACTACTGAAAAATAGGTTCAACTATTTTTTGCTGCCAAGACCTACTCTGGTCTAGCCCTCTCCCTTTAGATGCCCAAGGGCGCTCCTCTCCTTGTTAAAAATGGGAGATTGCCAAACTTCTTTAGCTGAAAACAGCCAGAAGCGTATTTAAAAGATGCAAAAGAGATTAACATTGAGAAAAGCAATCCAGCAGGCAAGGAAAACATAGTAATTTCAGAACAAAAATTAAAGATTCAAATATTTTGCACCTAAAATAAATCCCTCTGTTTTGGGAGCACCTTATAAATTTGTGAATTTTTCTAGTCTTAAGAAGCCCTAGGGTATCTCCTATGAAAGTGGAGGGTATCCTGCAACTATAAAAGCAAAGAGAATACACAGCAATAGAAGAAGCCAAATAGCATGATATAAAAATTTGGATAAGCCATCCTTTGCAAATCAGAGTGGTCTTAGGGATTTCATTCAAATTTTGCTTTGTAACTTTTAGAGACCCTAGAAACTTCAGTAATCCAGCATTCAAACTTGAAAAAAACTGCCCAGTTTTCCATCATAAGGAACTTCATTATTATCGCACTACAATAAGGCATGGTACCATCTTAATTATTATAACTTTTCATATGAAAGTATAAAAGACAACACAACAAATTAGAAAGGAAATTAGAAATCAAGATTACATTTATTTCTTGAAAAATTTCCCTAAACTACAGGCATTCATCTATTTATGGAGTATCTATCTAAAGTGCTGAAAAGTTTTGGAAATAGTGGCTGCACAAAGCTGTGGATGTCCTTAATCCCACGGAATTATACATTTTAACGATGGTTAAAATGGCAAATTTTATGTCATATGTATTTTACCACAACTTAAAAAAGTTAATATTGCAATATACAAAGACATTGAATTGTACACTTTAAATGGGTGAATTGTATGAGGTATGTGAATTATACCTCAACAAAGTTTTTATTTTTAAAAAAAGGAAAGACCTAGGTGCCCTGCTGGTAGTGTTTTTTGGAATGTGACTATATCTATAACCAAAAGATGATCACAACTGTCCTTGTCCCCAATATCTGCCTTACTCAATTAAAAAATGAGAAATATGTCACACATCTCTAAGTTACAAATTGGATTAATAAACACATGTCATACTCTAAATTCATTCACCATGCTAATAGTTATCAGTCACTTATGTGCCAGGCACTGAGCTGGACACTAAGCTCAAAGTGAAGAGCTCTAGAAAAAAACAAAGGATTACCACGTAGCCATGGGAGTGTCCTTGTAAAGAGAAGCAGTAAGGGACAGAAAGGGTCCACAGAGAAAGGATCCTAGCCCTACCCAATGGGTGGGAAGGCCAGAGGAGACTTTTGTTTAAAACTTGTCATTCTTTTTTTTTTAATTTTTATTTATTTATGATAGTCACACACAGAGAGAGAGAGAGGCAGAGACACAGGCAGAGGGAGAAGCAGGCTCCATGCACCGGGAGCCCGACGTGGGATTCGATCCCGGGTCTCCAGGATCGCGCCCTGGGCCAAAGGCAGGCGCCAAACCGCTGCGCCACCCAGGGATCCCAAAACTTGTCATTCTTAAATCCTTAAACAATATACTTAATTTCCAGAATCATGCAACCAAACTGAAAAATGATCATTACAAAGAAAATTCCCTCTCTTTTAGCACAAAATTAAAAAAATGTAAATGAAGGAGCATCTTGGTGGCTCAGTTGGTTAAGCATCCGACTCTTGATCTCAGCTCAGGTCTTTTTTTTTTTTTTTTTTTTTATGATAGGCACACAGTGAGAGAGAGGCAGAGACATAGGCAGAGAGAGAAGCAGGCTCCATGCACTGGGAGCCCGACAGGTCCCCAGGATCGCGCCCTGGGCCAAACCGCTGCACCACCCAGGGATCCCTCAGCTCAGGCCTGAATCACAGAGTGGTTAGTCCACAGGGTGGTGAGTCCAAGCCCTGCTTTGGGGCTCCATGCTGGGCATGGAACCTACTTAAAAACAATAATAATAAAATAAATTTTAAAAATTAAAAAATGTAAATGAAAGTCAGGGTGGAAAAACAAATTCCATTTATTTTCACTGATGAGCTGATGTCACTCGAAACTCTTTACATGCCTTCAAAGAAAGCTTTTTGAGTGTCTAGGCATCAGCATAATCTTTTAAAATCTATTCGCTAGCAATCGAACGATCATGTTTCAGAGTAAGACAACCATTAAGGGCAGCCCGGGTGGCTCTGGGGTTAAGCACCTGCCTTCAGCCCAGGGTATGATCCTGGAGACCTGGGATCGAGTCCCATGTCGGGCTCACTGCATGGAGCCTGCTTCTCCCTCTGCCTGTGTCCCTGCCTCTCTCTCTTTCTCTCTGTGTCTCTCATGAATAAATGAGTAAAATCTTTTTTAAAAAATTTTTAAAAATTATTAAGATATTCATAGTTCCCTTTTCAGCAACAGCTCTAGGTAAGGCCAATCACAAAGGAGGTCACTCTTCAACAAACAGGTGTTGCCACTGTACGCCCAGACCCATGTGAAGCCTTGGGACCTCCAGCAAAGTGAGTCAGGAAGCTCCAGGAGCCAGATGTCCCCCAAATGCCACCGGAGGTATAAGAACTGATAACTTGGGCAGCCCGGGTGGCTCAGGGGTTTAGCGCCTGCCTTCGGCCCAGGGCGTGATCCTGGAGACCCAGAATCGAGTCCCACATCAGGCTTCCTGGATGGAGCCTGCTTCTCCCTCTGCCTGTGTCTCTGCCTCTTTCTGTGTCTCCTGAATAAGTAAGTAAAATATCAAAAACAAAAAAACAAAAAAAAAACTAACTTTTCCGAGGAGCATTTTTGCATCCGCATAAACCACAAGCCTTATGAGAGATCCACTCTAAACAAATAATCATGCTCAACACACTAGACGTAACAGTGCTCAACGAACTGCCTTTTGTACTGGCTGCAAACTGCAAACCACCTGCACCATCACCAGCAGGGGGGAGCCCAAGAAGTAGATCACGGGGCCGTCCCCCAAGACCCTGCACGCCCAGCCTGCGCCGGGCCGGCCTGGACGCTGCGGTCAAGGCCGCACACACGAGCGCGGTCCCGCGCGGCCAACAGGAGGAGGACGCGGAGGGACACACAGCAGCTGCCCGCGACGCGCTCTCCGCGAAGAGGCCGAAGTCCCCGCACGCGGGATCTGGGCTGCGCAAGAGACCGGCCGGCTCCGCGTCCGGGGGGAGGGGCTGCAAGGCTGTTCATTACGCTAAGATGCTGGGCCTGACCAGGATGGGGCGACCCGCGGCCGCCCCCGCCCCCGCCCCCGCCCCCGGCTCGGCCGGCCCCCGCTGACGCCCGCGAGCCCCCGCCCTGCCCGCCGCCTCACCCTCCGGGGCTCGGGGTCCGCGCGGCACCGCCCGCCGCCGCCGGAGATGGCGGCCGCCGCCGCGCTGCGTGCAGCGGGGGCGCCCGGGGCCGCGCGCAGGGGCTTCTGGGGGCCGCGGGGCGCACCTGGGCCGCCGGGCGCCGCGGGAGGCCGCGGGCCGCGGGCCGCGCCGCTTCCGCCGAGCCCCGGGCGCCTCCTGCTCCGAGGCTGAGAGCTCGGCCGCCGCCCCGAGCGAGCGCCGACTCTGCGGCGCTTCGGGTGCCCCCGCCCCCGCCCCCGCGGGCAGCGCCAGCCGGGCCCTGCCTCGACCCCCGCCCGCCCGAAACCTTGGGGCCGCGGCCGCGTCTCGCCATCCCCGGTGCGGCGCCGTAGCGGGCGCGGGGCCGGACGCCGCGGGAACCCGGCGCGAAAACTGACCGTGCGTCCGCTCCGAAGCCACCGGGCCGGTGACCCCGATAAGGGCATGCGCCCCTTGAGATCTCCTTCACGGGTTCTGGTTGCTTCTGTAAAGACCCAGCAGCGCCTTAGGGCGGGTATCGGGCCGTGCAGCTTCTCCGTGAGAGCGGCGTTCCCGGTCCCCGGGGCCCTGCAGAGGCCCTTCCCCCTGCTGGGCACGCCTCCCTGCCTCGGCCCCTAGTCACCCTTGTCTGTGTGGTCGAGCTCGCTCTTAGATATCTTTTTTTTTTTTTTTTTTTTTTAAGGAAAAGTATCCTGGCCCTGAAGACTTGCAGCACTTGGACTTCTTAGCCCATGTCGGAGTGTGCAATTATTTCTGTAGATTTTGCTTATCGTGCAACTTCATAGGGGACTGGAGGTTCTTGATGGCAGGGGTTGTGGCGCTTGGCTCTCGCTCTTGTACCTCCCACACCTGCACAGCGCAGGCTCAGAGTAGGCTCTGATAAATACTTGTTTAACGGATGCATGTAGGGACGCCTGGGTGGCTCACAGGTTGAGGTCTGCCTTCGGCTCAGGGCATGATCCCGGGGTCCTGGGATCGAGTCTCGCATAGGGCTCCCTGCAGGGATCCTGCTTCTCCCTCTGCCTGTGTCTCTGCCTCTCTCTGTGTGTGTCTCTCATAAATAAATAAAACCTTAAAAAAAATAAAATCTTAAAAAAAATAAAGAAGAATGAATGTAAAGAAGGCCTGGGTAGGTTTTAGGTGCCTTCTGATTTTCCCTGCCACCAGCAGACAGGGAAGAAGGTTGTTGAGCAGGGCCATTTGAGGGGGGCAGCGAGTGGTCCCTGTGAAGTGTGTACCAGGTGACAATACACAGACGTTTGAAGGGATTCTGGAGGGGCTCTGAAGGCCCAGAAGATTTGGGAGCCAGAACCTGTGATCCAGGCCTCATTGTGTAATTTCTTATCCCAGCTTGAGGTCTGTGTAAAGAATTGTTTCATCTTTGAGGTTGCTAGAGTCAAGGCGGTTTCTAGATGCTGAACAAGTATGTGAGAGAAGGGGGATAGAGACTAGAAGGGACAATCTATTAATTAGGTTAATCAGTCTATAAAATAATGACTGAATTCTCTTTTTTTTTTTCTTAGGATTTTATTTATTTTTTTCATGAGAGACACAGAGGCAGAAACATAGGCACAGGGAGAAACAGGGACCCTGCAGGGAGCCCGGTGTGGGACTTGGTTGGGAAATTCTGAGATTACCACCTGAGCCAAAGCCGGATGCTCAACCACTGAGCCACCCAGGCACCCCAATGATGACTGAATTCTTAAGCAAATTATGTTCTAAGGATTATGTTTAGTGAGCACTGATTTCTTGTTTGCTACCCTGTACTGAAAGCTCCTCCAAGACAAAGACTTTTCATATTTGTATTTTCTTCTAAACGGGTGTCTTAACAGAGAGTTTTCAATAAATAATTATTGAAAGAATGACTTGCAGGGGGGAAGGTAAAAGGCTTCAAAGTGGGAATTTCTAGCGATGGGACCAGGCTAGTTGAAGACATGTCCCTAATTCCTTTTTCCTAGTCCTTAGTTCTTCTAAAAAACAATCCTTAGTTGTTGGGCTAGGACCAGGAAACCCTGGTTGGGGATACTAATGAAGGATCATATTTTCTTGTAAAAACTTAGAAATCTGGGTATCCTTTATAAGACCAATAAGGTGTAATTTATTGGATGCTTGCTATGTCCTTATATATTATTGCCTGTACTTTTCACAACAGCCCAGTATTTATATTACAGAGGGACCCAAAGCCTTCAGAAGTTGCAGGGCCAGTGATGCCTGGGTGGCTCAGTGGTTGAGCATCTGCCTTCAGCTCAGAGTGTGATCCTGGGGTCCTGGGATCAAGTCCTGCATTGGGTTCCCCTCAGAGAGCCTGCTTCCCCCTCTGCCTATGTCTTTGCCTCTCTCTCATGAATTTAAAAGGAAATTGCAAATTGCAGGGCCAGCATATGGAGCCAGGCCTGTGGGATTCAAAAAGTTCATGTTAACGGGGCCTATTATTACAAAAGTGTTAATTGTGCTTGAAAAAAACTCTAAGCCTTTCCTTAGAGGCCTGGGAAGCTCCTCTGCCCAGGGCCCACAGAGTACATTCAAGAGGTGCATTCAAATCTGCACCACAAATAGGCAGTGCAATCTGATTCCTCAACTGGCTTATACTATGCCACTATTTTCTCTTTGAGTATAATACTTGGAATTTCTGAGATACCTGGTATAATTTCTGAGATGCCAGGAACATGCCATTTTTTTACTACATTTTCCACCTACTCATTCCCAGGGCCCAGGACACTGAAGGTAGCGATAGTTACTTGTTATCAGACAGAATTGTTATGGACACTAAGTCTCAAGAAAATACCATGAAAGGTATTGAACTTAAGTATAAAATGTATTCATTCAAGCAAATCCTGCTTTTGACTTGACTTTTTTTTTTTTTTTTTTTATTCTCAAAGTAATCTCTATGCCCCACATGGGGCTCAAACTCACAACCAAGAGATCAAGAGTTACATGTTCTACTGACAGAGCCAGCAAGGTGCCCCATGCTTTTGACTGTATCCTCACACTCAGATTATTTCCTTGTTTCCCAGGAAGTACCTAGATCTGTTCTTACCTCAAACTATCTCTCACCAATTTGCCCATTGACATCAGTGATTGATTGACTAACTTTTTAAGATTTTATTTTTAAATAATCTCTATGCCCAATGTGGGGCTCAAACTTCCAGCGCTGAGATCAAGAGTCACATACTCTACCGACTAAGCCAGCTAGGCCATCAGTGATATATTTTAAGAGAGCAGCTAAAAATGTTTTCATTCACCATTCTCTGTGCTTTCATTTGGCCTCCTTTTGAAAAGGGAATTGTTAATGCATTGACTGGTTTTCTTTTTTTTTCTTAAAGATTTTATTTATTTATTCATAGACACAGAGAGAGAGGCAGAGACACAGGCAGAGGGAGAAGCAGGCTCCATGCAGGGAGCCCGACGTGGGACTCGATCCCGGGTCTCAAGGATCACACCCCAGGCTGCAGGCGGCGCCAAACCGCTACGCCACCCGGGCTGCCCATTGACTGGTTTTCTGAACTTACTTTTTAAACAACATGAATGGAGATCAAAATAAAAGGGAAAAGTTACTTAGTCTGATACGAACAAGACTAAAATTTTCCACATGCCCTTCCAGTATTGGTCCAGCTTGACTACCAGCGGTATGTTTAAAGGGAGAGGCACTGGTGCTTTAGAAAGAAGCCCAGGGCCCAGAATTATGGCCTCCGAGGATTGTGTGTCAGAACCAATGCCAGTACCCACAGTCTCCCGCTGCTCACCGGGCTGCTGCTCCTTAGGCATCTTCCCCCTCAGCCCAAGGTGGCTGTGGCTCTACCTACACAAAGACAGAAAGTGGAGGAGTGAAATAAGGTGATTTTGTAGAACTTGAAACAAGAAAAGCTTGACAATATCAGGAGAATATCAGCTTTGGTTTGAGTCATGTGGAGAGTGGGGTTTGTAGATACACCCTTAATTAGAGCAAAGAGCCAAAGGAAGGCAGTACAGACACATGTTCCAATTGGTTAAGATTTGGTAAAAATTGGGAAAAGTTTGTATCATGTTTATTTAGAGAAATGTAAAAAGCATAGGAAAGTATAGAAGATAATAACCATATTCCTGTGACTTAGAATTGACTGACCATCATTAAATACTGGCTCATTGAAAATTTTCAATGGAAAAAAACATTGCAGATAAAACCCTATTAGGATTTGCAAATCCAACACCATTACTAGCTTCTCTTACCCCAAGCCAATATGAACATGAATTTGGTGCTTCCTTCTGAGTCCATGTTCTATAGTTATGTAGAAAGTATATATATGAATAACTCAAGCCTGTTAGAATGGCTATTATCGCTAAGAAATAACAAGTGTTGGCAAGGGTAAGGAAAAAAGGGAACACTTATGCACTGTTGGTAGGATATAATTTGGTGCAGCTACTGTGGGAAATAGTGTGGAAGTTCCTCAAAAATAAAAATAGGGGTGCCTGGGTGATTCAGTTGGTTAAGTGTCCGACTCCTGATTTCGACTCAGGTTATGATATCAGGATTGTGAGATAGAGCCTTGAGTTGGGCTCTGAGCTGGATGTGGAACCTGCTTAAGATTCTTTCTCTCTCCCCCTACCTATCCCTCTAAAAAAAATAAAAATAGCACCACCATATGATCCAGCAATTCCACTTCTGGATATTTCTCTCTCTCTCTCTCTCTCTCTCTCTCTCTCTTCTCTCTCTCTCACACACACACACACACACACACACGAATACTATTATTTGGCCATAAAAAAGAAGGAAATTCTGCCATTTGTGACAACATGGATGGACCTGAAGGACACTATTCTAAGTGAAATAAGTCAGATAGAGAATGACAAATATTGTATATGGCTCTTACAGGCCGGGAATCCAAAAACAAAACCAAAAACAAACTCAGTGAACAGATCGGTGGTCATTAGAGGTTGAGGGGGAGAAATGGGTAGAGGGAATATAAAATCATTTAAAAAATAATAAAGGAGTTTTGAACTATCGCACTTTGAATTATAAACTGTCAATTTATTATTGGTAGTGTATTTAGCTTGTCTCTACTGTTTTACCTTTGCTTTCTATCTGTCCCACCTTTGCTCTGCTTTTTGTTCTCCTTTCTTCCATTCTTAAAAGTAGCCTGAATTTTTGTTCTTGTATTTCACTTATTCTTTCTACTGGTTTGGAAGTCATTGACTCCCCTTTCACCTTGCAATCAAGTTTTATTTGAGTCTGTCCTTTTTTTAAGCACACACATTTGCCTTCATGATCATTATACTGAATTATACAATGATTGTGTAGACTTATCTACATGGTTATCATTTTTTTCTCAACAATCGTTGCATCTCAGACTTGCCTTCTTTGATCACTTTTCTTTCTCAAGTACATACTTAGAACTTCTTTTAATGTAGGTCTATGGTGATTTTTTAAAAAAGATTGACTTATTTTAGAGAAAGAGAAAGAACATGAGTGGGGGGAGTGACATAGGGAGAGGGAGAGAGAATCCTAAAGCAGACTCCCCACTGAGCATGGAGCCCCATGTGGGGATCAATCCCAGGACCCCAAAATCATGACCTGAGCTGAAATCAAGAGCCAGCTGCTTAACTGACTGACCTATCCAGGTGCCCTGGTCTGTTGGTGATTTTTTTTTTAAGATTTTATTTATTTATTCACGAGACACACAGTGAGAGAGAGAGAGAGAGAGAGAGAGGCAGAGACACAAGCAGAGGGAGAAGCAGGCTCCATGCAGGGAGCCTGATGTGGAACTCCATCCGGGGTCTCCAGGATCACACCTTGGGCTGAAGGCAGCACTAAACCGCTGAGCCACCCGGGCTGCCCCTATTGGTGATTTTTTAAAATTTTATTTTGAGATAATTGTATCTCGGAGCTAGGGAGAGTCATTGACCTGGAACCACTTTAACATGCTTCCAGAATCCTATTGAATGCAAGAATCTTGGACTCAGTTCTCTCAACCTGCTCCTGGCTCTGCCAGCACTCCTGATTGGGCTGAGTAAGCATTTACTTACAGGTAACACCCTTCTCTAAATTTGTACCCCTCGTAGCTTTGGGTTTGGCTCAAAAATTTTTTTTAATCTCCTTTGAGATTTTGCTTCCTGGAAAACCAGCACTAAAATAAAAATTATGTTTTGTTTTAAAGCAAAAAAAAAAAAAAGATGTAAATGAGTAAATGTTCTTCGGCATGATAGAGTCCTGCTTTAAAAAATTGTTTGAGGGACACCTGGGTGTCTCAGTTAGTTAATCATCTGCCTTGGGATCACATCATGATCCCGGGGTCCTGGGATCAAGCCCTCCATTGAGCCCTGCATCAGGCTTCCTGCTCCGTGGGGAACCTGCTTCTCCCTCTCCCTCTGCCGTTGCCCCTGCTTGTGCACGCATGCATTCGTTCTCTTTCTCTCTCTCTCTCTAATAAATAAATAAAATATTTTTAAAAAATGAAACAAAAAGGTAGTTGAGACATACCTGTCTCACTCAATTGGTGGAGCATGCAACTTTTGATCTCAGGGGTTTGAGTTTTAGCCTCATGTTGGGTGTAGAGATTACTTAAAAATAAAATCTTAAGGGGGATCCCTGGGTGGCTCAGTGGTTTAGCACCTGCCTTTGGCCCAGGGCGTGGTCCTGGGGTCCTGGAATCGAGTCCCACGTCGGGCTCCCCATGTTGAGCCTGCTTCTTCCTCTGCCTGTGTCTCTGTGTCTCTCTCTCTTTCTGTGTCTCTCATGAATAAATCAATAAAATCTTTAAAATAAGATAAAATAAATAAAAATCTTAAATAAATAGGTAAATAATTATTTGAATGGCAACTGGAAATCTGTGTGAGAGTAAAACAGGATTGTTGTAGGGAGCTCATTCCTTGGAATTTGAATCATCATCATCATTACATTTATTCAGTATTCATTGACAGTCTGTCCTGTGGCAAGCGCTGTGGGGAGAATATAACAATGAACAGCACTGACGGTTTTCCCCCTTGTGAAATTTACATCCTAGTGGAGGAGGCATTCACAAGAAATGAGCAAATAGTTTGTGACAAGTTGCCTCCAGAATGGCTCCCAAGGACCCCACTTCCTGGTACTCATATCCTTTTGTAGTCCTCTATTGCATTTTACCATAGTTGGTCTGTGTGGTTAATAGCATAGAGCAGAAGTGATGATATGTGACTGCCTGGATTAGGTTATAAATAAGACTCCTGGGGGTGCCTGAATGGTTCAGTTCATTAAGCATCTGCCTTCAGCTCAGGTCATGATCTCAGGGTCCTGGGATTGAGCCCCATGTTGGGCTCCCTGCTCAGAGAGGAGTCTCCCTCTCTCTTTCCCTCTCCCTCTCCCCCTGCTCATGAAGTCTCTCTTACTCTCTCTCAAATAAATAAATAAAATCTTAAAAAAAAAAAAAAAAAAAACTTCGTTTCTGTCTTAGGTACTCACACATTCTCTTGGATCACTCCCTTTTGGGAAGCTGTCATGTTGTGGGGATACTCAGGTAGCCTGTGGAGAGGCCTGCTTGCTAAGGAACAAACTGAGCCCTGCCAATAACCACATGAGTGAGTTTAGAAGTAAATCCATTAGATTAACCGTGGGCAACAAGCTGATGGCAGCCTCATGAAAGATTCTGTCTAGACCATCCAGCTAAGCCACTCCTGTATTCCTGACCCATAGACAAGATATTAAATGTTTGTCAAGATATTAAATGTTTGTTTTAAGTGGCTATGTTTAGGGATAGTTTGCTATGCATCAGTAGATGACGAATAGACAGATGAAATATACGCAAATTGGAATAAGTGCATACACCAATCTTATGGTAGAGCAGATGCCCATCAGGAGAAGTGATATGGTCAAGCGATTAATGAAATAGGTTTTCAAGCCTGAGTGCTGATTTCATATCCTGGCTCTGCTACATACTAGCTGTGTGATCTTAACAAGTCTTTTTTTTTTTTTTTTTAAGATTTTTAATTTATTTTTGAGAGAGAGAGTGAGAGAGAGCATATAGGGAGAGGGAGAAGGAGGAGAAGCAGACTCCCTGCTGAGTGGAGAGCCTCCATGGGGCTCTATTCCAGGACCCTAAGATCATGAAAGAGCCAAAGGTAGACCTTGACTGACTGAGCCACCTAGGTGTCCATTTTTTTTTTTTTTTGGTGTCCATTTTTTTAAACTATTTATTTATTTATTTATTCATTCATTCATTCATTCATTCATTCATTCATTCATGAGAGACCTAGAGAGAGACAGAGACATAGGCAGAGGGAGAAGCAGGCTTCCCAGAGGGAGCCCAAAGCAGGACTTAATCCCTAGACTCTGGGACCACACCCTGAGCTGAAGGCAGGGCATTGCATGCTCAACGACTGAGCCACCCAGGCGTCCCTAACTTCTATTTTCTAATTTGATCATTTGTAGAATGAAGATAATAAGAGTACTCATGTCAAGGTTATTGTGAAGAGTCAAGAAGTTAGAAAACATAAGTGTGTAACCCAGAGCTTGACACATTTTAAAGGTTCAACTAATATAACTATTGTTAATCTGTACTGATTCTTTTTAAAAAATATTTTATTTATTTATTCATGAGAGAAAAAGAGAGACAGGCTCCCTGCAAGGAGCCTGATACAGGACTTGATCCCAGGACCCCAGGATCACTACCTGAGCCAAAGACAGATGCTCAACCACTGAGCCACCCAGGTGCCCCAATCTGTACTGATTCTTGAGCATTTGTTATTAATCTGTTTGAGCTATTTACTTGTGGTCTTTCATACTGGCAGATGGCTACTAAAGGTGAATGCCCCTGTCAAAATATGACTCAAATTTAGCAGTGCCACTCCACACTATATTGAGCACCTGCTATGTGTCAGGGACAATATAGGTCCTGAAAAA
Organism: Canis lupus familiaris; assembly: GCF_011100685.1. NCBI lineage: Eukaryota > Metazoa > Chordata > Mammalia > Carnivora > Canidae > Canis > Canis lupus. The sequence continues at coordinate 35,338,023 of NC_049244.1, read as the reverse complement.
AGTAAGGTAAGATCCATGTCCCCATAGTTCAAGTTCTCATAGAAGAGGCAGGAACAAATGTATTAGTATAATTAAGGATTAATTAAAAACTCTAAATCCAAAAGACTTGTGAATTGGAGACTTTTCAAGACTTCACCAAATGCCATTCATATTTGGCATACTCCTTGTTATGGGGAGAAATTTGATACGTCTATGCCTTGGAGAAAATTTGAGAATCAGTTTAGAAGTTTAGAAATGAAAAGATCTGTTTTAATTGCTAATGAAGCCTATAATTTATACTAGGAAGACAAAGCACAGGGGAAAGCAGTAAACTGAAATGAAGACAGGCTTTGGATCTCAGCTTAAATGTCACTTCCTTAGAGAGGCTCCTCCACATATCTTTGTTCTCTTCCTTCTCTTCATAGCACTTATCATAATTAATGCTTATGTGTGGGATTTTTTAATATTTCTCTTCCCAACTAGTCTGTAAGCACCATGAGGGCAAGAAACACATCTGGTTTACTCACCCCTATAAATACAGCATCTAGTTTAATCCCTGGTATATAACAGGTGCTTAATACATTTTTGTAAGTGAATGTTAAGTGAGTGTTTAGAACCATTAGCATCCTAGTGGATTATTGAAGACACAAAGAAAACTTGAGATCAGGGTGTGTGGCTGGCTCGGTCGGTGGATCATGCAGCTCTTCATCTTGAGGTTGTGAATTTGAGCCCCATGTTGAGTGTAGAGATTACTTAAAAATTAAATCTTAAAGTGTTGACAAGGCTTTGATGGTTTATACAGGGAAATTCCTTTGAAGGACAATGCTATAGAACTTCCTTCCACTTGACACACAAAATCCAGGAGTGATGATGAGGAAATAGAGCGTAATCAGCCTTGTGTTTTGAAAACTGTAAAGAATACTGGTGATCATACATCTAGCATCCATTGTCCTCTTGGTCCTTACAGGACTCCAGTTTTACTCAAGTAGCCATACCTTCACCTTGCAACTTATGTGACTCAAGGAGCACCTGCCCCATTGCCTATTGCAGTTATGGTAACCCCTTTTTCCTCCTGGAATCCAAGCTAAGTCTTCTTCACATTTGCTAGGCAGTTACTGATTGGGAGACAGAATATGTGCCCGTGTGACCTAATTGGCTCAAAAAAAAAAAAAAAAAAAAAAAAAAAAGAAAAAGCCCAAAGGAAAGATTTTAGTTGGAAAAGAAAGTATGTGGTCCTGATTGTTCCTGGTAGACATCTGGAAAATCACTTTATTTTTTTCTAAAGATTTTATTTATTTGAGAGAGAGAGAGACAGAGATAATGAGAGAGAGCAGGAGCAGGAAGGAGAGGGAGAAGCAGGCTCCCCGCTGAGCAGGGAGCCTGATGTGGGGCTCCATCCCAGGACCCCGGGATCATGACCTGAGGTGAAGGCAGATGATTAACCAACTAAACTACCCACACACTCTAAAAAATCACTTTAGTGTTGAACCTCCCATGTTTACAGGACAGCAGAGAGACTAATAGCAACTGGGTCCTCAATAACTTGTTGAACCATTGTGTTCACCAACCTTAACGTCTGTTTTGCTTGTGGAGTTTCTGTTATGTGAGATAAACTTCCTTATTGCTTAAGAAGACCGTTTGAATCAGGTTTTCTATTATCTGCAGCCAAAATGATCCTGACTGACCCGTGTTATTTGACCTCCTGGCTCAATTAGGGCAGCTACAGTTAGAAGAGTGGGCAAGTTATACTATTGTCTTGGAAAAGGCAAGCAGCTGGACTCTGTGTTTCGAAGATTGAAAATGAAAATCTGGGGCTGCTGGGATGGCTCAGAGGTTTATCACCACCTTTAGCCCAGGGTGTGATCCTGGAGTCTTCAGATCGAGTCCCACGTCAGGCTTCCTGCGTGGAGCCTGCTTCTCCCTCTGCCTGTGTCTCTGCCTCTCTCTCTCTGTGTCTCTCATGAATAAATAACTAAAAAAAATCTTTAAAAAAAGTGAAACTCTATTTAACTACTAACCACTGCTAGTGTGAAGAGCCAGGTAAGGAAAGAATTGGGAGCAGAGTTGAGAACATGTTTGCATGGGGCAAACTCACAGTGCCCCTCACTGCAAGAAGGCCTGGAAGAAGGCCGAATATAGGTCGGAAAATATTGTACTCTAAAAGCTAGAACCCTGAGACTTCTTGCTAGACACATCATGATTGATGCCCTGATGCGTGGGACCTGCTCCGCCACAGACCTGGAAAATACAGGTCATCAAACAGCGACACCATGTGGCTGCAAGATGCAACGACGATAGTGGGCTGATAGTCCAGGCCTTCCCTTTAAGTGTGAGCGAAGTTATATGTTCTGCTAGGAATTTTTGGATCGCTTAACCCTCTATGAGTTTTTGAGAATGATGGGCAGGGACCCTATTTGTAGGTCCTGAATTTATTAAGCTTAGAAATAAATATTGAGGTGATTTCTTTTTGTGGGGAAAAAAAACAGTGATTGTATTTGTACAAGGTAGAGCTGTTTTTATAGTTTTTATTTTATTTTTATTTTTATTTTTTATTACTATTTTTTTATTATAGTTTTTATCTATATTTTCAAGATGCATGAAAATTAGGCTTGAAGACACCCAAATAGAAAAACCTTTCTATTTTATTACCTCGTTTGAAAACTTGTCTATGGTTTCCCAACACCCCCTGGATAAAGTCCCAGCTGCTTAGCACATACCTAAGGCCTTCCTAGTCTGCCTTTCTAGGGATGCAACATATTACTCAGTTTCATCAGGATGCCCACAGCAAAAACCTTTAAATTTGTAACGGTTTTGGGAGTTAGGTGTTAGGGAAGGGCAGATATGAGCTCTACCAAAGGGGCCCAGGTTTAATGACACAAAATAATAATAATGTTTACTGAGCACTTGTAATGTAGGCATTATAAAAGTGTGCTTTGAAATTACTTAATTTGCACATGACGTTTTCTCTAAATATCTTTCCTCTCTATATCGCTGGGGAATTCCTACCATTCAGAATCATTCAAGTATTCCTCTAGGTTTACTTCCTCTAGTTCTTAAGCTTGGCTGCACCTTGGAATCACCTGGGAGAGGTAGGGGACGGAGGGGAGGAGAGATATTATTAACAAACTGTTGACACCTGAGTCCTACCCTGGCGCTTCTGATTTCAGTAGTCGGGGTACTGAGCACCAAGTTTTCACAACTCCCGTGGTGATTCTACTACGCAGCCAGGGACGAGACTTAACGGGTCTAGGAAAACGAAAGTGATCCAGTTAGGTAATTCTTCTCTTTCCCTCCTGCGCCCCGTGCAAACTTCTCTGATTATGCCTATCACACTGTATCTTAATTTCAGAGCATATACTCATCTCCCTAATTAGACTTTGAGCGTCTCCAGCCAGCCACCTCTGAATTTCTGGAGCCTCCAATGGAGCCTGGAACTTCGTGGAGATTTGAAAATGCTGAGCGGAAGGGTAAAATGTCACCAACAAACAAAAGGCTGGGGTCCTGCAGATGCCGGGTGCTGCGTGCTCAGCCGGGTCTGGAACCTAGAGAACAGGCTGACTAAGCCTGGTAGCAAGGGCTCACAGTCGCGGCTTGAGTGTGTGCCTGGAAGGCAGTGTACGGTGGCCACATTGCCCGCGCCTCACTTGCACCAATGGCCTCACATACTTGAAGTTTGATTCCCCTTTATCTTCCTGGAGTTGGTATACTTTTTTTTTTTTTTTTTTTTTTTTTAATCTAGGTTCCACACCCAGTGTGGGGATTGAACTTAAAACCCTCAAGAGTTGCATTCTCTACTGATGAAGCCAGCCAGGTGCCCCAGTTTGGTATACTTTCTTAAGTGAAGGAAGGCACTGAGCCCTTTTTTTTTTTTTTTTTAATTATTTTCTTTCTTTCTTTTTTTTTTTTTCTATTTATTATTTATGATAGTCACAGAGAGAGAGAGAGGCAGAGACATAGGCAGAGGGAGAAGCAGGCTCCATGCACCGGGAGCCCGACGTGGGATTCGATCCCGGGTCTCCAGGATCGCGCCCTGGGCCAAAGGCAGGCGCCAAACCGCTGCACCACCCAGGGATCCCCACTGAGCCCTTTTTATAAGGAATACTTGCAAGTTGCTCACATTCATTTGTGTACAATAACCAATAAACCTGTTGTCATTGAAAAAAAAAAAAAAAAACTTGCTGCGGACTTCCAGGCAAAGGAGTTCCCAGGTGGCTGCGGACAGCAACTAGAAGGCGCGGGCTTGTAGCACGTGCAAACGGCAGCGCGCAGGCGCAGACCTAAGCGCCGCGCCGCGCGCTCCCGTCTACGCGCGTGTAAGCCCCGCCCCCAGGAGCGGAGCCAACCGGGCGCGGAGCCGCTCTAGGCCCCGCCCCCGCCCCGCCCCCCGGCGGCGGGAGTTCGCCGCTCCCGCGTTCGGAGGCGGGCCCTGTCGCCGCGCTCCATCTGGATTGGCCAGACTCCCACGGCTCGTAACGGTCGCGGAGGCGGGGCCAGGAGGGGCTGAGAGGGGCCGGGCCGGGCGCGCTGCTGAGGGGAGGCCGCGGCTGAGGAAGGTGAGTGGGGCTGTCCTGGGCAGCGGCCTCGCCTGGTCCCGGGGACGGGCAGACCGACCCTTATCCGGGCGCCCGGCGAGGAGGCCAGTTAAGACAATCTCAGGGTAAGGGTCGCGGTGTCCCTGGCAAACCTGGTTCGAGTCCTGGCTCTCCCCGGGCCTTCACGTCTCGGCGCCCCCGTTTCTTCCTTGGTGGCCTGCCGCTGGTAATTCTCGCCTTACGCGGTGGTCGAGAAGGTTAAAGTGTAAAGGCTCAGAATGATCCCCGGCGGCTGTGTCCTAGGCGATTCCTCCGTCTGCAGAGCGTCAAGGGTGTTTGAGACGGTTGCTTGGCCGGAGAAGACTCGGGTGAAAAAGGGGGATGGATACGCGAGCGAGCAGACGAGTAGCCTTTTTCAACGGTTCATTAGGCTCATTCCAGGTTCGGAGGACCGCTGACTTGCTGCGGAGTCCAAATGGATTCTTTTTTTTTTTTTTTTTTTTAAGATTTTATTTATTCATGAGAGACACACACACAGGCAGGCAGAGGGAGAAGCAGGCTCCAGGCAGGAAGCCCGATGCGGGACTCGATCCCGGGTCTCCGGGATCACACCCTGAGCCAAAGGCAGCCGCTCAACCGCTGAGCCGCCCAGGCGTCCCTCTAAATCGATTCTGTGAAGAAAATCGGTGAGGTGGAAATGTCACAAGGCTGTGATCGGGAACCTAGAGACCTCACAGAAAGGGTTTCTCCCACCACTTATTTTCTCACCATAATGATAGTAAACACTGTGCAGGTGTCACCCCTATTGATTCCAGTCCTCTGCGTGAGTCTGTTTTTGCTTTCTGTATTGTCAAGTAGACCCCGGCCTCCCCACAGCCACAGCTTGAGGAACAGGTGGGCTGACTGGGAGGTGGGAAGCGGGGGGTGGGGTTTGTCCAACAGCTTCTGCCTCAAAGGGGGAGAGGCCTGTTCTGGTCCTTTGTGTACCCTCCCCTGGGGCAGAAGGATCTGGTGGAAATGACATCCAATCCTAACTCCCATTTCCTTATTTGCTGTAGGTTCACTTTCCCATAAGAAAATCGAGCAGCATGCTGGCATGTCTTTGGGGTAGAACTTTTGTTATTTATTTATTAGAGAGCAGAGACTTTGAAAGCATTGCATGTTCCATTTATTGCAGTAATGTGAGATATATGCTTTTCAGATAGCTAATTACAGATTTTGATGTAACTCGATGGAGAAAAAAATCTGTTATAGGCCATGTTTTTTTTTTTTTTTTTAAGATTTTTATTTATTCATTCATGAGAAACACAGAGATGTGTGAGAGAGAGGCAGAGACACAGGCAGAGGAAGAAGCAGGCTCCATGCAGGGAGCCCGATGTGGGACTTGATCCCGGGATTCCAGGATTACGCCCTGGGCCAAAGGCAGGGGCCAAACCGCTGAGCCACCCAGGGATCCCCTAGGCCATGGTTTATTATTTCCAGCGTTGCCCCCCAAAAGTGGTGAAAAATAATTACATTTTATCAGATGGTGCTTGTTCCTGGGGCTTCAGACCTATGAAGGGTAAGTTACCCTCAGAGGACTCTTGGAAACCTGGACAGTGCCAGGTTTGCTTCTCTGTATCTGGCTTTTGATACCATGTACAAACGAACTTTTATCCTGCAACCCCTATTCTCATAATCTCGCTTTAGGTGTGTTATGGCACTGATTAAACCGATAAAGCTTCTGTTTTGGCCTTGGGAAGCATTTGGTCTCTACCTGTGACTCAAGTTCCCCTGTCCGTGTCCTGTCACAGTTTATAGTTGGGGGAAAGGCTGGTGCACACTATCAGCACATTAATTTCACAGCATGGACCTCTGAAAAGGAAGACTTGGTCGTAGGTGGAGTTGAGATAGTTTTTCTTCCTGCCTTTGCAGGCTGAGAGTGCTTCATTTTAGTACCCTTGCAAACAAGCATATCCTACCTTTGTAGCCAGAAGTCAGGATTGATGATAGGTGATGATAGATTTGGACTCCCAGCTAAATACCTTAACAAAGCAGGGAGAGGAAAGACGAGAAGGGAAAAGACACATGGCGATGAGCCTTGGAAGTCCATCAGCGGTTATTCCAGTTGTTTCCTACTTCAGTTTAATGGTTATTGGTACCATAGATGCCTGCTCTGGGAATAACACAAGACCATTCTTAGTAGGAGGTTGAATATTTTAAAATTTTCTTTCTCTTTTTGAAATCTAGATGAAGATCCAGTTTCGGACGTGAGACTCACTGGGTGATCATTTCATTGAGATCAACCTGAATGACCAGGTGAAAAGTGCAAGAGGAATGTGCTATGACTGAGGTATGTCTAATGTGACCTATAACTCTCTGGATGTTGGGAGACCATGGAAAAGACTTATTATTTACTGAATACTGTAATAGATATATGGTATATGTATTTCCTTCTGATCTGATAATCCTATCAGGTAGATATTTTAAACTCCGGTAAAGAAACTGAAGCCTAGAGAAATTAAATAACTATATTGACTTACATAGCTGGCACCAACTGTAATCGCCAACTCTCTCCTGCTATGAGCCAGGCACTGTTCTATTTTCTTTCTATATTAACTCCTAATCTCCGTAACAACCCTATGAGCTAAGTACTTCTACTATCCTCATGATAATGAGGTCAAGGCACAGATCATTAGTACTTTTCTGGCTGTGTAGCAGAATCCACAATTTGAATCCAGAAGTGTGGGTACAGAGCTATACCAGCTTTCTTTTGGTATTTTCATTACTTTTGTTTTTATTGTCATTTAATAAAATTTTAATTGTAAAATGAATTTTTATTATGAAGTCAAACAGAAAAGAACACATGTAGCAAATGTGTAGCTTAATAAACTGTTAAAATGGTACCACTCAGGGTGTAGAACCATGCTCACCCTGCCAGAGCCCCTCCGTTGCTCCATCTGAGTCACAATTACTTCTGTACTCCCGTTAGTAGCCATTCTTCTGACTTCTATAGTAATTGCTTCCTTGTGTTTAAGAGGGTTTTTTTTCATAAATGTATATTTCTAGATACTATAGTGTAGCCTTGCCAATTAAAAATTTTTTGGACCTTTTAAAAGAGTTTACTTTAGTGAGTGTGGAGAAGGGCAGAGGGGAGGGAAGAGAAAGAATCTCAGGCAGACTCCCAGCTGAGCATGGAGCCCCATGCGACAACCCTGTGATCATGTGACCTGAGCCAAAACCAAGAGTCGGATGCTTAACCACCTGAGCCACTCAGGTGCCCCTTAAAAACTCTTTTTAATATCTGCAGGTTTTTGGGGTGCCTGGATGGTGCAATCAGTTGAGTGTACTGGTTCTTGAGAACATAGGAGATGATATTCTCAAGAATTGATATTCTCAAACAACTCCTTTGTTTTATCTCATATTTACATACACAGCAGTATCAGAATTATTGATATCATCACTAATATGATTACTGAAAACATTAAACCTTTTGTTTTTTGCTTATGTTCTTATTTTTTTAAAAAATGTATGATATCTACATTGTCAGAACACGCAGTTATTACATATTCTGCTTTTCCTCTTTTAGTCTTTATTCTTAGTTCTACAAGTATATTTAATGCTCATCACCAGCGTTTATGTTGATCTTTGAGAGAGAGAAGGGACTTGGGGCTTCATCCTAGGACCTTGGAATCATGACTTGAGCCGAAGACAGATGCTTAACAGACGGAGCCACCCAGGTGCTCCTGTGTTGATGTTAAAGGCATCATTTTGGTTACCTGATGCTCCTTTATTAGATTCTTTAGGAAGAAATGTTCCCTGAGTTTATGTGGATAAAAGTTTGTGCTCTTTATACATGAAAGTCAGTTTTGCTGTTATAAAATCTTTGACTCATACTTCTTTTCCTTGAATATCTTAAATATATTTCTCTTATTCTTTTGGTATAAAGCATCGATATCAAAGAGAGATGATAATCTAATTTTTCTTCCCCTGATAAGTTGTTCTTTTTTCTAGATGACCAAGTATTTTTTCTTTGAAGTCTAGTAATTTTATTAGGATGGGTTAGTGTTCTCAAGTATGTGATACACTCTTTCCATATGTAATTTCAAGTATACATATATTTTCCTTTCAGGAAAGCTTTATTTTTTTAAATTGCTTTATTGAGATATATGTGATATACAGTAAGCTTCACATATTTAAGGTGTGCTACTTGATAAGTTTTGACATATATATACACTTGTGAAACCATCACACAATCAAGATTGTGCATATATCCCTCACCCCAAAAATTCTTCTGTTCCCCTTTGTGGTCCATCTTTCCAGCCTCTCATTCCCCTAGCCACTACTGATTTACTTTTTGTGACTGTAGATTAGATTAGTTTTTGTTTTCTAGAATTTTATATAAATGAAGTCATACAGTATGTAAATCTTCATCTGGCTTCTTTTACTTAGCATAAGTGTTTTCAGATTCATCAGTGTCGTTGCATATATCAATAGTTTATTCCTTTTTTTAGAAGTTTATTCCTTTTTATTACTGAGAAGTATTCCATTGTGTGCCTATACCAGTTTGTGTGTCTGTTTAGCTTTTGATGGACATTTGAGTTGTTTCCAGTTCCTGGCGATTTTACAAATCTCTTAAGAATTTTTATGTACAAGTCTGTGTGGTCTTATGCTTTCATTTTTCTTAAGTAAATATCTAGGAATGGAATAGCTGGGTCTTAGTATATTTAACCTTTTAAAAAGCTACCAAAGTGTTTTCCAAAGTGATTGTCCTATTTTACATGGCCATCAGCTGTGTATTAAAGTTCCAGTTTCTTCATAGCCTTGTAAACACTTAGTATAGTCAGTCTTAGCCTGACTTAGCATTTAAATAGATGTAGTGTGGTATTTTTTTTTTTTTTAATTCCAGAGTAGTTAACATACAGTGTTATCTTAGTTTCAGGTGTACAATATAGTGATTCAGCAGTTCCACGTATTACTCAGTGCTTATCAAGATAAGTGAACTTTTAATCCCCTTCACCTATTTCATTTATCCCCATACCCACCTCCCCACCTCCCCGCTCTGGGAACCATCTGTTTGTTCCCAGAGTCCATTTTTTTTGGCTTGTCTTTCTTCCCTTTCTTTTTTTTCCTTTGCGTTATTTTGTTTCTTAAATTCTACATGAGTAAAAACATATGGTATTTGTATTTCTCTGAATGACTTATTTCACTTAGCATTATACCCACTAGGTTCATCCATATTGTCTTATGGCCAAATAATACTCCATTGTGTATAATTGCATCTTCTTTTTCCATTCATCTTTCATGAATACTTGGGCTTCTTTTATAGTTTGGCTATTGTAAATAATACTACTGTAAATATAAGGGTGCATATATCTCTTTGAATTAATGTTTTCACATTTTTTTGGATAAATACCCAGTAGCATGATTATTGGATCATAAGGTAGTTCTATTTTTAATTTTTTGAGGGACCTCCATGCTGTCTTACACGATGGCTGTACCAGTTTGTATTCCACCAGCCATGCACAAGGGTTCTGTTTTCTCCACATCGTCCATATTTGTTTGAGTTTTTTACTTTAGCCATTCTGGGAGTTTTGAGTTAATATCGCATTGTGGTTTTGGTTTGCATTTCCCTGATAATGAATGATATTGAGCATGTTTTCATGTGCCTGTTGGCCATCTGTATGTCATCTTTGGAGAAATGTCTGTTCATGTCCTCTGCCCATTTTTAATTGGATTATTATTTTTTTTCAGTATCGAGTTGTATAAATTCTTCATGTGTTTGGATACTAACCCTTTATCAGATATGTCATTTGCAAATATCTTCTCCCATTTAGTAGGTTGCCTTTTCGTTTGGTTGGTTGTTTCCTTTGCTGTACAAAAGCTTTTTATTTTGATATTGTCCCAATAGTATAGTTTTGCTTTTATTTCCCTTGCCTCAGGAGACATGTCTAGAAAGATAGCACTACCATCAATGTCAGAGAAACTACTGCCTGTGCTCTCTTCTACAATTTTTTTTTTAAAGATTGTATTTATTTATTCATGAGAGACGGGGCGAGGGGGTGGTACAGAGGTACAGACATAGGCAGAGGGAGAAGCAGGCTTCATGCAGGGAGCCTGACGTGGGACTTGATCCCAGGTCTCCAGGACCACACCCTGGGCTGAAGGCGGCTCTAAACCGCTGAGCCACCTGAGCTGCCCCTCTTCTAGGATTTTTATGGCTTCAGATCTCACATTTAGGACCTTAATTCATTTTTTAAATTGTGTGTATGTATGTATGTATTTATTTATTTGACAGAGTATACAGGCAGAGGGAGTGGCAGAGGGAGAAGCAGACTCCCTGCTCAGCAGGGAACCTGATTCAGGGCTCGATCCCAGGGCCCTGGGATCATGACCTGAGCTGAAGGCAGATGCTTAACAACTGAGCCATTCAGGTGCCCCAGTCCTTAATTCATTTTGAGTTTATTTTTTGTGTGTGGTGTAAGAAAATGGTCTAGTTTCATTATTTTACATGTAGCTGTCCAGTTTCTCCACCATTTAAAAAACTGTCTTTCCCATTGCATATTCTTGCCTCCTTTGTCGAAGATTAATTAACCATATAACTGTGGGTTTATTTATTTTTTTCTTGTTAAGATTTTATTTTTAAGTAATCTCTACACCCAATGTTGGGCTTGAACTCACAACTGTGAGATCAAGAGTCACATGCTCTTCCAACTGAGCCAGCCAGGGTACCCCTATTTCTGGATTTCCTATTCTGTTTTGCTGATCTATGTGTCTTATCTATTTTTGCCATTACCATACTGTTTTGTTTACTACAGTTTTGTAATATAACTTGAAGTATGGAATTGTGATACTTTCAGTTTTGTTTTTTTCTTTTTGAAGATTGCTTTAGCTATTTCAGGTCTTTTGTGGTTCCTTACAAATTTTAAGGTTGTTCTAGCTTTTTTGAAAAATGCTGTTTATTTTTTGTTAGAGATTGCATTAAATGTGTAGATTGCTTTAGGTAGCATAGACATTACAACAATATTTGGTCTTCTGTGAGCATTGAATGTCTTTCCATTTCTTTGTTATATTAATTTCTTTAATCGCATTTTACAGTTTTCAGAGTACAGGTCTTTCACCTCCTGGTTGTTTATTTCTAGATATTTTGTTATTTTTGGTTCAATTGTAAGTGGGGTTGTTTTCTTTTTAGAGATGTATTTATTTATTTGCAAAAGAGAGAGAGTGCAGGTGCACACACACAGTGTGGGGAGAGGGAGAGAGAGAATCTTAGATAGACTCCCAGCTGAGTAGAGCCAGAGACAGGGCTCCATCTCACAACCGTGAGATCCCTGAGATCATGACTTGAGCTGAAATCAAGAGTTGAATCCTTTACTGACTGAGCCACCCAGGCACACTGGGATTATTTATTTCTCTTTCTGCTGCTTCATTATTCGTGTATAGAAATGCAACAGATTTCTGTATCCTGCGACTACTAAATTCATTTATCAGTTCTAGTAGTTTGTTGGCAGATCTTTAGGGTTTTCCATAGATATGTCATCTGCAAATAGTAAAAGTTTTACTTCTTCCTTAGCATTTTGGATGCTTTTAATTTCTTTTTGTTGTCTGAATGCTGTGGCTAGGACTTCCAGTACTATGGTGGATGAAAATGGTGAGAGTGGACATCCTGGTCTTGTTCTCATCTCAGAGGAAAAGCTCTCAGTTTTTCCCCATTGAATATAATATTAGCTATGGATTTTTCATATATGGCCTTTATTATGTTGAAGTATTTTCCCTCTAAACCTAGTTAGTTGATGGTTTTTTAAACCATGAATGGATGTTGTACTTTGTGTCAAATGCTTTTAAGCCATTAATTGAAAAGATCATATGGTTTTTATCCCTTGATGTGATGTTATTAATTGATTTGTGAATATAAAACTACCCTTGCATCTTGGGAATGAATCTCACTTGATTTTGGTGAATCATTTTTTTTTTTTTTTAATATTTTATTTTATTATTTATTCATGGGAGACACACACACACACACAGAGAGAGAAAGAGAGAGAAAGAGAGAGAGAGAGAGGCAGAGACACAGGCAGAGGGAGAAGCAGGCTCCATGCAGGGAGCCTGACGTGGGACTCGATACCGGGTCTCCAGGATCACGCCCTGGACCGAAGGCAGTGCTAAACTGCTGAGCCACTGGGGCTGCCCAGTGAATGATTTTTAAAATGTATTGTTGGGTTCCAATTGCCAGTATATTGTTGAGGACTTTTGCATCTGTGTCATTCTGTGTTCATTGGAGATATCAGCCTGTAGCTCTCTTTTTTTTAGCTCTCTTTTTTTGTAGTGTCTTTATCTGGTTTTGATATCAAGGTAATGTTGGCCTTATAGAATTAATTTGGAAGTTTCTGTTCCTCTTCTATTGTTTGGAAAAGTTTGAGAAGAATAGGTATTAACTCTTCTTTAAATGTTTGGTAGAATTCTCCTATGAAGCTATCTGGTTCTGGACTTCAGTTTGTAGGGCATTTGTTTTTTGAGATTTTTTTTTCTAGCTCCTTTAGGTGTAAGGTTAGGTTGTTTGAGATTTTTCTTCTTGAGATAGACCTGCATTGCTATAAACTTCTCTCTAAGAAGAAATGCTTTTGATGCATCCCAAAGATTTTGGAACAGTATGTTTTCATTTTTCATTTGTTTCTATGTAGTTTTTATTTCTTTGATTTCTTGGGTGACTCATTCATTGTTTAGTAGCATGTTATTTAACCTTCATTATTTGTGTTCTTTCCAGATTTTTTCTTATAGTTGATTTGTAGTTTTATATAATATTGTGGTCAGAGAGGATGCATAATATGACTTGAATATTTTTGAATTTGTTGAGACTTGTTTTGTGGCTTAAAGCTAATATGTGATATGTTCTGCATCATGTTCCATGTGCATTTGAAAAGAATGTGTAATCTGAAAAAAAAAAAAAAGAAAAGAAAAGAATGTGTAATCTGTTTGTGGATGGCATGTTCTGAATATATCTGTTAGATCCATCTGGTCCAGTGTGTCATTCAGAGGCAGTGTTTCTTTGTGATTTTCAGTTTGGATTATCTGTCCATTGATTTAAGTGGGGTTTTAAAGTCCCCTACTATTATTACAACCAATTACTTCCTTTATGTTTGTTTTTAACTGTTTTCTGTATTTGGGTGCTTCTATGTTAGATGCGTAAATATTTACAATTGTTACATCGTCTTACTGAACTGTCCCCTTTATTATTATATAGTTCTTTGTCCTTTATTACAGTTTTTGTTTTATTTATTTTTTTATTTATTTATTTTTTTAAATTTTATTTATTTATGATAGTCACACAGAGAGAGAGAGGCAGAGACACAGGCAGAGGGAGAAGCAGGCTCCATGCACCGGGAGCCCGACATGGGATTCGATCCTGGGTCTCCAGGATCGTGCCCTGGGCCAAAGGCAGGCGCCAAACCGCTGCGCCACCCAGGGATCCCCAGTTTTTGTTTTAAACTCTATTTAGTCCATTAGAAATATTGCTACCCCAGTTTTCTTTGACATCCATTTGAACGATAAATGTTCCTCATGTCCTCACTTTTTTTTTTTTTTTTTAAGATTTTTAAATTTATTCATTCATGAGAGACACAGAAAGAGAGGCAGAAATATAGGCAGAGGGAGAAGGAAGCTCCTCACTGGGAGCCTGATGTGGGTGGGACTCTATCCCCAGACTGGGATCATGCCCTGAGCCAAAGACAGATGCTCAACCACTGAGCTACTCAGGTGTTCCCCCATGTCCTCACTTTTGATCTGCAAGTGTCTTTACATCTGAAATGAATCTGTTGTAGGCAGCATACAGATGGATCTTGTTTTTTTTTTTTTTTAATCCACTCTGTCACCCTATGATTTGATTTGAGCATTTAGTCATTTGCATTCAGAATGTTTATAGGTATATATTTATTGCCATTTTGTTACTTTTTTGTGGTTGCTTTGATCTTGTTCTCTTTCACAATTTGTTGACTTTCTTTAGTGATATTAGCTTGGCTTTCTTTCTCTTTATCCTTTGCATATTTATTACTGGTTTCTTTTTTTTAATTTTATTTATTTATTCATAGAGACAGAGAGAGAGAGAGAGAGGCAGAGACACAGGCAGAGGGAGAAGCAGGCTCCATGCAGGGAGCCCAACATGGGGCACGATCCTGGGTCTCCAGGATCACGCCCCGGGCTGAAGGCAGCACTAAGCCGCTGAGCCACCCGGGCTGCCCTGAACCCATTCTTTACTCTTCTTCTCTCCACATTTTAGGTATGTGGTATTATATTTTACATCCTTCTATTTTATGAATCCCTTGATTGGTTTTTGCAGAAACACGTAGTTTTACTGCTTTTATATTTTTTGCTTTTTGTATTCTCATTTATGGTCTTTCCTTGCCAAACAGTCCCATTTAATATTCCTTATAAGGCTGGCTTAGTGGTTATGAATTCCTTTAGTTTTATTATTTGAGAAAATCTTTATTTCTCCTTCTCTTGTGAATGATAGCCTTGCTGCATAGAGTATTCTTGGCTGTAGATTTTTCCCTTCTAGCACTTTGAATATATCATGCCACTCCCTTTTGGACTTTACAGCTTCTGCTCAAAAACTTGCTAATAGCCTTATGGTATTTCCCTTATATGTAAGTGTCTTCTTTTGCTATTTTAATTTTTTTTTCTTTATCACTACTTTTTCCCATTTTAATTACTATGTGTCTTGGTGTGGACACCTTGTGTTGAATATTTGGGAGAATCTCTGTGCTTCCTGGATCTAGATATCTGTTTCTTCCTCAGATAGGGAAGTTTTCAGCTATTATTTTTTCAAATAAATTTCTACCTCTTTTTCTCTCTCTTCTTTTGGGATTCCTATAATGCAAATGTTATGCTTAATGGAGTCACTGAGTTCCCTGAGTGTATTCTCAATTTGCATATTTTATTTTCCTCTGTTTGCTCAGCTTGGTTACTTTCCATTACTCTATCTTCCAGGTCATTAGTTTGTTCCTCTGCTTTCTCTAGCCTGCTATTTATTCCACCTAGTAGTGTATTTCTCATTTCATTTATGTTCCTCGTCCCTGATTGTATTTTTTTTTTTTTTTTGTCTTTTGTTAAGGTCCTCACTAATGTTCTCCATTCTTTTCTCAAAGCCACTGAGCATCTTCATTACTTTGAATTCTCTGTCAGGCATATTATTTATATCCATTTTCCTTAGGTCTTTTGCTGGAGGTTGGTCCTGTTCTTTCATTTGGGACATATTTTCTGTTTCCTCATTTTGCCAGTGTCTGTTTCTGTGTTTCTGTGTTTGGAGCCGGCTATGTCTCTTGCTTTTGATGATAATAGTCTTTCAGGCCCTGTAATGCCCCACAGTGCAGTGTCTCCTATTCCCTAGGACCTGGTACTTCAGAGATTGTCTCCTGTGTGTGTTGCATGTGCTCTGTTCTTGAGTCCTGGGGCTTTTTCTTTGAGTCCAGTTGTCTGCAGACGTTCTCTTTACCTGTTGTGGGAAGTATTTGGTCCCCAGCTGAGCAGTGTGTGTTTTAACAAAGTATGTTGTATAGTCTGTTCCTGAAATGAGTCCTGCCACCGCTGCATCCACAGCTGAGGTCCTATAAAACCTGTGGATTTGGAAATGTGTTGGTGACGTTTGTACTGGTGGTTTTGTGAGGAGACCTGCAGGACTGGGACTGAGGCAAGCATGACTGAGAAGGGTAGGTCCACTGAAGTGTGATATGGAGAGATGGGGCTGATATAAGCAAGTTAGGTAGGGAGTATTGGCACCTGTGATTTTTTTTTTTAAGATTTTATTTATTCATTCATGAGAGACACAGAGAAAAAGAGACAGAGACACAGGCGGAGGGAGAAGCAGGCTCCATGCAGGGAGCCCGACATGGGACTCGATCCTGGGACTCCAGGATCACGCCTTGGGCTGCAGGCGGCACTAAACCGGTGAGCCACCTGGGCTGCCCATCTGTGATGTTTTTGCTGAAAAATTAGCTGATAGCCTTATGGGGTTTCCCTTGTATATAACTGTTTCTTTTTGGTGTTCTTAAAATTCTCTCTTTATCATTACTTTTTGCCATTTGACCTCTGATGTGTTTGATGGTGGACCTCCTTGGGTTCACTTCATTAGGGACTTTCTGTCCTTCCTGGATGTGGATGTCTGTTTCCTTCCCCATATTGGGGAGGTTTTCAGCTATTATTTCTTCAGGTACATTTTCTGCCCTCTACTCTCCTTCTTCCCCTTCTGGGAACCCTATTATGTAAATGTTGTTATTCTTGTTATGTTGCAGAGTTCCCTTCCCCTATTCTCATTTTTTATTATTTTTTCTTTTTGCTATACAGTTTGGTTGCTTTGTTTTATTCTGTCTTCCAGATTGTTAATCTGTTCTGTGTCTTTTAATCTCTACTGATTACCTCTAGTGTCTTTTTTATTTCTATTACTGAATTGTTCAGCTCTTACTGATTACATTATTTACATATGTATATATTTTATAAAATATTTATATATTTTGTATTTACTGTCTCTCTCTTGACATTCTCACTGAGTTCATTCACTCTTTTCTCAAGTCTAGTAATTATGACTATTACCTTTGAAGTCTTTATCAGGCATATTGCATATCTCTTTCATTTATCTTTTTTACTGTGATTTTGTCTTGTTCTTTACTTGGGACATATTTCTCTGTTTCTTCATTTTGTCTCTATTTGTTTCTAAGTATTAGGTAGGCCAGCTGTGTCTCCTGGTCTTGAAAGTAGTGGCCTTGTGTGGAAGAGATCCTGTGGTGCCATATGGTGCATTCCCCTCTGGTTGCCAAAACCAGGGACTCCCAAGGGTGTCCCCTTCTGTTGTGGCTGAGTTGCAATTATTGTGGGTACACTAGTGGATGGCACTGGCTTCCAGCCTGACTGGCTGCAATGATTTGATTTACCTGATGGGGGTGTACTGGGCATAGTTTGCTCCCTGCAACGTTGAGAGACCCACCTGTTGCCTGTGTGTTCACTGGTAGGTGAGGTTAGCGTTCATTCTAGGTAGCTGTCTACAGCTAGTGTCTGCTCTATCTGCAGGCACAGTGAAGGGCAGGACTTGCTCTCTGCACACCCAACTAAAAGGCTCAGCTGCAGGAACTGTGGGCATGCTGGTGGGGGGTTATCTCTTCCCTTTCCAAAGGCAGGAGTCATTTTGAAGTGGCACAGTGCTGGCAGAGTTGCCTTCCAGGTGTGGCAGAGCAGAAGCTATTTTGCCAAGGTGGGCAGGCTAGATGGAGTGGTCTGTAGGAGGATGTAGGGGCATGGGATACAGTGATAGTAAGGTAGACGGAGAGTGTCGGAACTGGCTCCTAGAAGCATCTTGCTATCTAGGTTGTAGGAGGCAAGGAAAAATGGCACTCGCCATTGTTTTTGTTGCCAGAGAAATCTTTGGCCACTTAGTACATATTCTCAGATTAGTCAGTAAGCTCCTTCATGAATACCCCCAGGTGCTTTTCAAGGTGCTGCTTCTGCATTGTGTCTCTTGAGTTATTTAGTATGTTGACTCTTTAAGGGCAGGGACTCAGTTTCTTGTCATCTTCTGGCTCTCCTTGAGTTAAGTCTTCCAATTTTCAAAGTTCTTGGAGTTAAGCCCGCATGGTTTTCAAAGCCAGATGTTTATTTTATTTTTTATTTATTTATTTTTTTAGAGATTTTATGTATTTATTTGAGGGAGAGAGAGAGAGGGAACGAGCATGAGTAGGGTGGGGAGGGAGGGGTCAGAGGCTGAGGGAGAGGGACAAGCAGACTGTGTGCTGGGCACAGAGTCAGATGTGGGGCTCAGTCCCAGGACCCTGGAATCATGACCCAAGCTGAAGGCAGATACTTAACTGACTGAGCCACCTGGGCACCCCTCAAAGCCAGATGTTAAGCAGATTCATCTTCCCTGTGTGGGTTCCCAGTTCCAGGGGCTACCCAGTGTGGGGTCTGGTCCTCTTGCTTCTTGATATTTGTGATATCCGTCCTGTTTGTGGTTGGTTGAACCAGGGAGTTGGTTCCCAATTGCCTTCTACCTTTTCTTTGTGACTTTCTCTATCTGACTAGCTGTGGATGTCTGTCTGTTCTGCCAGTCTAGGTCATTTTAAGAGTTAGTTGCATAGCTGTAGTTGTTGCCTCAATGTGTCTGTAGGACAAGGTGAACTCAGGATCCTCCTACTTTGCCATTTTCCCTCATACTTCCCAGGAATAGGTCTGTAGGCTCACTCTTTATTGGTGCATTTAAAACATAAGAGAGAGAATTTAAAGTTTGGGAGGGGGAAAAAAAAGTGGCTCAAATGGCTAGTTATCAAAATCAACCAAAATCTCTAAAACAAAGGAGCCTCAGTTGGGGGAAGTGGCTTGGCTCTTTATTTAGTCTTGTTTATTAGAGAGAGCCATCTTTGAAATGAGTGCCTCTTTGAAATGGGTCCCTTCACAATCAAAGCTTAAGTCAGGCACTTACATTACAAAAAAAAGAAAAATAGAATTTACATTATAACCATGTTAACCATTTTTTGAGTGTACCTTTAGTTCAGTGATATTACATACATTCATAATATGCTACCAGCACCCCCCTCCCCCCATCTATCTACAGAACTTTTTTTTTTAAGGATGTATTTATTTATTTTAAGCAGTCTACACCTATTGGTGAGGCTCAAACTCACAACCTCAAGATCAAGGGTTGCATGCTCTTCCCACTGAGCCAGCCCAGCACCCCAGAACTCTTCTCATCTTGTGAAACTGAAACTCTTTATCCTTTAGATATTAAGTCTTCTGTCCCCCAAGGCCCTGCCTGGCAACTACCATTCTACTTTCAGTTGCTATGATTTTGATTACTCTTAAGTATTGTCCATAGAATCATATAGCATTTGTCTCTTTTGTGACTAATGTCCTCATGGTTCACTCATGTTGTAGCATATATTAAAATTTCCTTCCTATTTAAAGCTGAATAATATCCCATTGTATGGATATGTCATATTTTGCTTATCCATTCATCATTTGGTGAACACTTGGGTTTCTTACACATTTTTGCTACTGTGAATAATGCTGTTATGACAGTGGAAGTATTTAAGTCCTGAGATTGAGCCCTGTGTTGGTCTCCATGTTCAGCAGGGATTCTGCTTCAGAATTCTCTCCCTTAGCCTCTCCCCTACTTGCTCGCACTCTCTCTCTGAAATAAATAGATCTTAAAAAATCTTTTGACGATATATGTGGGGAATTATTTCTGGCCTCTCTATTCTACTCCATTGGTTTATATGTCTGTCTTTATGCCAGTACCACACTTTAGACTTCTGTAGCTATACAGTGAGTTTTGAAATCAGGATTATAAGCCCTCCAGGTTTATTATTATTTTTTTAAAGATTTTACTTATTTATTCATGAGAGAGACAGAGAGAAAAGTGGAGACACAGGCAAAGAGAGGAGAAGCAGGCTCCATGCAGAGAGCCCGATGTGGGACTCTATCCCAGGACTCCAGGATCATGCCCTGAGCCAAAGGCAGATGCTCAACCACTGAGCCACCTTGGCATCCCGGTTTGTTCTTTTTTAAGACTGCCTTGGCTGTTTGTGGTCTCTTGAGACTCCCTATGTATGTTTACTGATTTTTATTTCTGCAAAAAATGTCATTGGAATTTTGCTAGGGATTACATTTGTTGTATAGACTGTTATGGGCAGTATTGACATCTTGGTATAAAGTCTTCTAATCCATGAGCATAGAATGTTTTTCCATTTATTTGTCTTTAATTTCTTTGGTCAGTATTTTGTAGTTTTCGTTGTACAAGTTTTTGACCTCCTTGGTTGGGTTTTTTATTTCTTTTAATGCTATTGTAAGTGGAATTGTGTTTTTAATTCCCTTTTGAGTTGTTTATTGTTAGTGTGTAGAAGTGCAGCTGATTGTGTGTTGACCTTACATGCCAGTACTTTGTTGAATTCATTTATTCTAACAGGTTTTTGTTTTTTTGATGGACTCTTTAGGGTATTCTGCATATAAGATTATATCATCTGCAAACAGGAGTCATTTTACTTCTTCCTTTTCAATTTGGACACCTTTTTCTACATTTCTCTTTCTAGATTTATTGCTTTGGCTAGACCTCCCAGTACTATATGTAAAGGAAGTGGTGAATGTGGTCATCCTAGCTTTGTTTCTGGTCTTAGAGGAAAAACTTTTATTTATTTATTTATTTTTATTTATTTTTTTTTTAAATTTTTATTTATTTATGATAGTCACAGAGAGAGAGAGAGAGAGAGAGGCAGAGACTCAGGCAGAGGGAGAAGCAGGCTCCATGCACTGGGAGCCCGATGTGGGATTCGATCCCGGGTCTCCAGGATCGCGCCCTGGGCCAAAGGCAGGCGCCAAACCGCTGCGCACCCAGGGATCCCAAGGAAAAACTTTTAATCTTTCACCGTTAAGTGTGATGTTCACTGTATGTTTTCATATGTGGCTTTTATTGTGTTGAGGTAGATTTTTTCTTTTTTTTTATAAAGATTTTATTCTATTTTTAAAGAGCATGCATGTGTGAATAGGGGGAGGGGCAGAGGGAGAGAGAGAAGGGAGAGAACCTCACTCAGATTACCCACTGAGCATGGAGCCTGACATGGTGCTCAGTCTCACAACCCTGAGATCATGATCTGAGCGAAAACCAAGAGTTGGATGCTTAACCAAGCCACCCAGATGCCCCAAGGTAGATTTTTTTTTCTTTTCCTAGTTTGTTGAGTGGTTTTTTGTTTTTGTTTTTTTTTTTTTGTTTGTTTTTTTAATCATGAAAGGGTGTTTAATTTGGTCAGATGTTTTTTCTGTATCAAATGAGATAATCATGATTTTTTTATCCCTCATTGCATTAATGTAGTCCATTACATTGATTGCTTTTCATATGTCAAACTATTCTTATATTCCAGGAATAACTCCCATTTGGTTGTGGTGTATAATCTTCTTAATATGCTGCTGAATTTGGTTTACTAGTATTTTGTTGAGGGTGTTTGCATCAGTGTTCCTAAGGAATGTTGGTCTTTAGTTTTCTTGTATTGTCTTTGTCTAGCTTTGGTATTAGAGTAATGCTGGGCTTAAAAAATGAATTAAGAAGTATTCCTTTCTCTTCAAATTTGGGAAAAGTTAGAGAATAATTGGTGTTATTTAAGTGTTTTTTTTTTTTTTGCATTTATATTCTATGCAGAATTTACTCCCGGGCCATAAGTTTTTGTTTCTTCAGTTTCTTCTGGGATATCTTTTTCTTCTGTGCAACCTCCTCTTCTGGTTTAGGAACAATCTGCTCTTTTTCAGTAAGAATCATCTCAATGTGGCAGGGAGAGCTCATGTATGGATTAATCCGGCCATGAGCCCTGTAGGTTCTACGTCGCATCTTGGGGGCTTTATTCACCTGGATGTGCTCAATGACCAGAGAATCTACATCTAAACCCTTAAGTTCAGCATTACTCTCCGCATTTTTAAGCATGTGCAGTAAAAATTCAGCACTCTTCTTGGGCCACCGACCCTGTGTCCAGCCCCACTGTTTGGCCTGCGCACACCTACCAACTCCACCATTGTAGCGACGGAATGGCACACACTGCTTCTGCAAAGTGACATCTTTCAGATACTTGGTGGCTTTTCGAATATGCATACCCTTGATGGCCTGGGCAGTTTCACGTGTGTTCTTAAAGTGAACACGAAGATTTGAACCTCTCGACTTGCGTGATTTTGTAGGGTTTTCTGGGTCCAGCGAGTAGTGAACCATCTCCGGAGGTCACCTCAGGCCGCTCGGGGGAAGAGCTTATTTAAGTGTTTGATAGAATTTCTCAGTGAAGCCATCAGTTCCAAGGGTTGCTTTATTGGGAGATTTTTGATTACTAATTCAATCTTCTTATGAGTTATGGGTTTGTCCAGATTTTCTTTGTTTTGCTCCCTTATAATTTTTATTCTAATGCCCCCAGTTTCACTTATGATTTTAATAATTTGAATCTTCTCTCTTTTTTCTGTCCATTTAGCTAAAAGTTTATCTATTTTGCTGATTTTTTCCAAGTAACTTTTTATTTTACTGATTTTCCTCTCTTGCTTTCCTTTATTTCCTTTATCTTTGCTCTAATCTTTATTATTTCCTTTCTTTTGCTAGCTTTGTTCTTTTTCTAGTTCCTTAAGTTGTATAGTTAGGCTGTTAATTTGAAATTATTCTTGTTTTTATTTATTTTTTTTACAAATTTATTTATTTTAGAGAAAGCATGAATGTGAGGGGCAGAGGGAGAGAGAATCTCAAGCAGATTCTGAGCTGAGTCCAACATGGAGCTCAATCTGATAACTCTGAGATCATGATGTGAGGTGAAATCAAGAGTTGGATGCTCAACTGATTATGTCACCTATGCACCCCTGTTCTTGCTTTTTAGTGTAAATGTTTATAGCTGTAAATTTTCCCCCTAGCACTGCTTTCAAAAGTTTTGGTATGTTGTATTTTTTTATTTTGTTTTTGTTTTTAAGTTTCAGTTATTTAAGTAATCTCTACACACATTGTAGTTCTCAAATTTATGACCCAGAAAGATTAAGAGTCGCATGTTCTGACTGAGCCAGCCAGGTGCTCTGTACTTTTGTTTTTCTTAATCTTTAAGTGTTTTTTCTTCTTCTTCTTCTTTTTTTTTTTTTTTTTTTAAGATTTTATTTATTTGAGAGAGAGACAGAGAGAGCATGAGCAGGGGTGGGGGGCAGAGGGATGAGCAGACTCCCCAGTGAGCAGGGAGCCCAAGGCAGGGCTTGATCCAGGACCCTAAGATCATGACCTGAGCTGAAAGCAGACACTTAACTGACTGAATCACCAGGTGCCCCTGTAAGTATTTTCTAATTTCCCTTGTGATTTCTTCTTTGATCCATTGTTTGGTTGAGTATATTGCCTAGTTATCACAACCTTATGAGTTTTCCATTTACCTTCTGTTATTGATTTCTAACTTTATCCTGTTGTCATCTGAGAATGTACTTTGTATATCTATCTTTCAAAATTTGTTTTGACTTAATTTATGTCCTAACATATGGTCTGTCCTGGAAAATGTCTTATGCACACTTGAGAAGACTGTGTATCGTATTTTTGTTGGGTAGAGTGTTCCTTAGAAATTGTTAGCTCTGGTTTATTATGTTGTTCAATTCCTGTTTCATTACTTATCTTTTGTCTGGTTCTATCTGTTATTGAGAGTGGAGTATTAAAGTCTCCAACTATTATTATAGAATTATTTCTTCCTTTAATTTTGTCAATTTTTACTTAATGTGCTTTGATGGTTTGTTATTAAGTGTATACATTTTTATAATTGTTATCTCTTCTTGCTGTATTGAACCTTAGCTTAATATCTCATGTCGTTTGTTTTTCATAATATTTTTTTGATTGAAAGTCTTTTTGTCTGATATTCATAAAGCCACGCTTGCTCTCTTTTGGTTCTTATTTGCGTGGAATATCTTTTACCATCCTTTCACTTTTAAGCTCTTTGTGTCTTTGGATCTAAAGTGAGTCTGGCAGCCCCAGTGGCTCAGTGATTTAGTGCCACCTTCAGCCCAGGGCATGATCCTGGAGACCCGGGATCGAGTCCCACATCAGGCTCCCTGCATGGATCCTGCTTCTCCCTCTGCCTGTGTCTCTGCCTCTCTCTCTGTCTCTGTGTCTCTCATGAATAAATAAATAAAATCTTTAAAATAAATAAAGTGAGTCTGTTTTAGATGGCATATAGTTGGATCATATTTTTATCCATTCTGCCAATCTGTGAGGAGTTTAATCCATTTACATTTAAAGTAATTGCTGTAAGTAGGGACTTATTTCTGTCATTTTGCCTTTTTTCTTTTTGTCTTATAGGTTTTCTGTTCATTTTCTGTATCACTGGGTTTTTTGTGTTTGGTTGATGTTATTGAGTGAAATCTTTAAATTCCTCTTTTTGTATATATTCTATCACTGTCTTCTTTGTTACTATGAGAATTACATTTAACATCCTCAAGTTATAACACTCTAAATTTATAACAGTTTAATATAAATAACATGCAAAAACTCTGCTTTTTACAGCTCCATTCCTACTTCCTTCAGTTGCTGATGTCACACAATCACATGTTAATATATGTGTGCCACAAAACATAAGCTAATAATTCTTTTAAATGCATTAGTTTTTTCATTAGTTTCTAAATTATGTAGAAAAAGTAATGTAAAGAAAAAAAAGGAATGTGACATTATAATTTATTTTTTTTTGATTTTTTAAAAAAATTTATTTATGATAGTCACACAGAGAGAGAGAGAGAGAGGCGGAGACATAGGCAGAGGAAGAAGCAGGCTCCATGCACCAGGAGCCCGATGTGGGATTCGATCCCGGGTCTCCAGGATCGCGCCCTGAGCCAAAGGCAGGCGCTAAACCGCTGCGCCACCCAGGGATCCCGGAATGTGACATTATAAACCAAAGTTATAATAATATCAGTGTTTAATTATTTTTTTTGTAAACGATTTGTCTTTCAAATCATGTAGAAAACAAAAAGTGGAGTTACAAACCATTGTTTTAATAATGCTAGCTTTTATATTTTTCATGTCATTAACCATGCCATTAACCTTTACTTAGATCTTTATTTTTTTCATGTGGCTTGAGTTACTGTCTGGTGTCCTTTCATTTCAACCTGTAGGATTCCTTTTAGCATTTCTTGCTGGAGACATCCAATGGGAATGACCTCCTTTAACTTTTCTTTAACCTAGGAATGACTTAATTTCTTCCTCACTTTTGAAGGACAGTTTTGCAAGATACAGGATATTTTTTTTTTAAAGATTTTATTTATTTATTTAAGAGGGAAGAGTGATGAGAGGGGGAGGAGAGGGAGAAGCAGATCCCCCCCCTGAGCAAGGAACCCAGCGTAGGGCTCAGTCCAAGGACCCTGATATCATGACCCGAGCTGAAACCAAGATTCAGATGTTCAATCCTACTTAGCCACCCAGGTGCCCCCAGATACAGGATTCTTGACTGATGGTTTCTTTCTGTTAACTCTTAGAATATATCATATTCTATATACCTTCTGGCCTCTAAAGTTTCAGATGAAAAATCTACAGGTTATCTTATTGAGAATCCCTTGTATGTGATGGGTGACTTCATGTTTGCTGCTTTCAAGGTTCTTTGTCTTTCAGAAGTTTGATGTGGTTCTTTTTTAGGTTTATCTTACTTGGAGTTCTTTGAACTTATTGAAGGTATGTATTTGTGTCTTTCAAAAAATTTGGGATGTTTTTAGCCATTATTTCTTTATTCTCTCTGCCACTCTTTTCTCTTTTTCTCCCATAGTTTTTATATTGGCCAGCTTGGTGATATCCCTTAGGCACTGTTCTCTAGGTTTATCAGTAAGTTTGAAGATAGGGAAATGGAAATTATTTCTTTTGTCTGCTCAAATCTTCCTTTGATTGCTTCTAGTGATTTTTCTTTTCTTTTCTTTTTTAAAGATTTTATTTATTTACTCATGAGAGACACAGAGAGGCAGAGACATAGGCAGAGAGAGAAGCAGGCTCCCTGCAGGGAGCCTGATGTGGGACTTGATCCCTAGACCCTGGGATCACGACAGATGCTCAACTACTGAGCCACCCAGGCATGCCCTTCTAGTGAATTTTTTATTTCAATTATTGCCCTTTTTAGCTTATGATTTTTTTCTTAAAAAATTTTTTTTAAATTTAAATCCAATTTAGTTAACATATAGTATATTATTAGTTTCAGGGGTAGAATTTAATGATTCATCAGTTGCATTTAACACCCAATGCTCATTACATCAAGTGCCCTCCTTAATGCTCATCATCCAGGTACCTCATCCCCACACCCCCCCCACCCCCCACCAGGAATCCTCAGTTTGTTTCCTGTAGTTAAGAGTCTTTTATGGTTTTCCTCCCTCTCTGTTTTAATCTTATTTTTCTTTCCCTACCCTTATTTTCTTTTAAGATTTTTATTTATTTATTTTAGAGACAGAGAATGGGGGGAAGGGCAGGAAGAGAGAATCTTTCCAGCAGATTCCCCACTGAATGGGGAACTCAACATAGGGCTCAGTCCTGTGACTCATGAGATCATGACCTGAGCCAAAACCAAGAATCAGATGCCCAATGGACTGAGCCACCCAGATGCCCTTCTTTCTTATTTCTTTTTAGGTTTTTCATCTCTTTATTGATAATTAAATTTATTCATATAAATTTGTTTGTACATCTTCCTTTAGTTCTTTTTTTAAAAATATTATTTATTTATTCATGGGAGACACAGGGAGAGAGAAAGAGAGAGAGGCAGAGACATAGGCACTGTGAGAAGCAGGCTCCATGCAGGGAGCCCAATGTGGGACTCGATCCCAGGACCATAGGATCCCGCCCTGAGCCAAAAGCAGATGCTCAACCGCTGAGCCACCCAGTAGTCCCTCTTCCTTTAATTCTTTAAGATGGTGGTTTTAAAGTCTTTGTCTAGTAGATCTACCATCAATTCTATTTTTTCTTTCCAGCCCAGGGATAGAAACTATTTTCTTGTTGGTTTTTTTTTTTCCTTTGTATATGCCATACTTTCCTGATGCTTTGCGTGTTTGTTACTTTTTTGTTGGAAACTGGACATTTGAATCTAATAATGTGATGATTCTGAAAATCAGAATCTTCTTCACCAAGCTTTACTGGGTTTTGCTTGTGTTTTTGTTTTTGATTGTTGTAGGCTCTCTGTGCCAAAGATCAACCTGAGGTGTAAACTTAAGGTCTTCTCAGGTTTTTTTCAACCTGCACCTTTCCCTCAGCATATGTAATAACTTTCTAATTTCCCCTATATGTATTTGCTTTTATTTTTTTATTTTTATTTTTTTTATCATTTTTTAAAAATATGTGTAGTCTTTAATGTCTGGCTCCCAAAAGGGGCAAGACAGCACAATGAAGGGGAGAAAAGGACAATGGCTCTTTAAGTTTCCTAGTAGTCACTTTAGCTTCTTTGCTCCTTTGAGGTGAGAAGCAGTAATAACTAATCAGGTCACAGAATCCTGATATTTGGAGCAAAGGATTCTTTTGCTTACCCTGATCTGTACAGACTGGGTGCAAGCTGCTCCTGGTATGCTAAACACAGCTGCCGGTTTTAGGAATGGGGATTGAGAATGGGTAATTGTTACTGCGCTAGGAGCTTAAATTGAAATTAACCACAAATTATCATTTTAGGTTTCCCTGGAATTTGCAAACCTCAATAGACTCCACAGAGTTCCAAAATAGTTACTTGAGACAGAACCTGCCAGTGCAATTGTTGTCTAGATGGGGAGACACATTCCTGGTACTTTTTATTCTGCAATTTCTCCACAATCCTCTTTTCCTGAACTTTTACAGTGGGACAGAATTCAGGAAAGCCTTTCTGATTTCTCAGACTTCTTCTGTTTCTTTGTGTTGTGTTAAAAAATATGGCAGTTTGTTTTCTGAGCTTTCCTGGGTCTGTTACCAACCCACTTTGGTCTCAACTTTCCCTTCCTCTCTCTTGACCCTGTCTTGCTCAATTTTAGTTCCATACCCAGAAGTATCTTTTAACTGTGGGCCCTGTCATGGAGCTCTAGCATGTTAATTTTGAATGTTTATAGGACTCTAGCAGCTGCAGTCCTTCTTATGGCACAAACAGGTGAGCCCTTCCAGATTCACCTGTTTTCATATTAGTGCAATAGTGAATTTTAGTGAATGCTAATGGTTGGGAATCCTGTTTTTATAACTTTTAAATACTGCCAGTTGGTTTTTTGTGTTTTTTTTTTTTTCTTGCACAGATGCCATCATCTGCAGTTCTTGCATCCTTAGTGATTTTTTTCCCACTCACTTATATTTTGATGTGTGGGGGGAATACTTTGTCACTATGTTTTGTTGTTGTTTTTTACTTCTTTAAAGATTTTATTTATTTATTCATGAGAGACAGAGAGAGAGAGGCAGAGACACAGGCAGAGGGAGAAGCAGGCTCCATGCAGGGAGTCCGACGCGGGACTGGATCCCAGGTCTCCAGGATCAAGCTCTGGACTGATGGCGGCGCTAAACCGCTGAGCCACCTAGGCTGCCCCTGTCACTATGTTTTGATACAAATACTATTCTTTGAGGTTTTTTTCTTTGTTACCCAGTTGCTTTTATTTTAATATAGGGATTCAGAGATTAAAGAATTTTGCTGTTACCATGCCATCAATCCTTTCTTTATACTTTTACCTTTACCATTTTGTATGTTTATATTTTATATGGTTTTTAAATATATTATCTTTTTTCCTTCAAAAAGATATAGTTTGATTTTTTTTTTTTTTTAAGCCAGCTTGATGGTCTTTCTTTAACTGGAGCATTTAATCTATTTACATTTAATATAATTACTGATGGGAGTTTAAATCTATATTTCTTTTGTTCCATTTGTTTTCAGTTTGTTTCTCTCCTTTTAGATTTATTTTTATTAATCCTATGGTTCCTTTTTTTTTCTTTGTTAGGAAATTACACACTTGAGTTATGTTCTTCAGTGGCTATTTTGGAAATTCTCAAGCATCCTTAATTTGCAAAATACCCAATATTAGGAGATACTTTTATCTTCCACTGAAATTATAAACAAAATTAGAACACTGTTACTCTATTTACCTGATTCCCAGGTAACACATTTTGTTATTGTGTATTTTAGCTATATTTTTTAATCTTCACAAGACTTTATTTTATGTACTCAGTGTTTACAGTATTCATTTCTTTGCTTTTTATTCCTTTCTATATTTCTTTTTAATCAAGGAATCTCTTGCATGAGCATCTCCTTTAGAATTTTTTATAGTATAGATCTGTCAGATTTGTTTTGTTTGAAAATGTCTTATGCCTTTATTATTAATGGATATTTTCACTAGATTTAGAATTCAATTAATTTTTAAAAAGTTGTGGCAGTTGAACATTTTTTTAATTTTATTTTTTTAAGATTTTTATTTATTTATTTGACAAAGGTAGAGATAAGGAGAGAGCACAAGCAGGGGGAGTAGCAGGAAGAGGGAGAAGCAGACTCCTTGCCAAGCAGGGCTCAGTCCCAGGGCCCTGGGATCATGACCTGAGCTGAAGACAAATACTTAACCAACTGAGCCACCTAAGCGCCCTTAGATTTAAAATTTTAGATTGGCAGTTATTTTCTTTCAGCACATTGAGTATATTAGTCCACTATTAGTTTCCATTATTACTGCTGAGAATTTAGCTGATGTTTCAGCTCTCGCTCTTTTGAAGATAATCTTTTTTCTGTAATTTCTTTTAAGATTTTCTCTTTGTTTTTCTGTACTTTGGTATGATGTGCCTAGGTGTAATTTTTTTTTTTTCTATTTTGTTTGCAATTTGCTGGGCTTCTAGAATCATGGATTCATGTCTTTCATCGGTTGATTTTTGTCTTTCATTGGCTCACAGAACTTAACCATTATATCTTCAAATTCTGCTTCTGTTCCATTTTTTCCTTTTTCTTGGATGCCAATTATCCTCTGCATGTATCCTCTCCATTTGAAGTAGAAAGTCTGCTGTATTTTCCTGAAGGTAGCATAGAGAACTAAAAAAATGGAGTCTGTTCTAACTTCCCTTCATTTGTTCATTTAATTTTCTCTTCTGCTTTCTAATTTACTGTTAAGCCTGTGATTTGAGATCTTTCAGCTGTTGTAATTTTTTTTCTAAATTTTTAGCTTATTCTTTTTCAAGTCTGTTTTCTTGAAATTGAAAAGTTTACAGTTCTCTGCTGAAAGCTTCAGGCTTTGATTTTTATTTCTTTGAACACTGTCAGCATAATTATTTTATTGTCTCTACCTAATAATTACAATATCAGAAGTCCTTCTTTCTTGCTTGTTTTCTTTTGACTGTTGTTTCAGTCTCTTTATGTCTTGTTTCCTGTATGCCTTAGTTATCTTTGACTATTTGCTGGATGTTGTATTTGAAACCTTTTTTGGTGTAATTTAAGGCCTTTTTCCAGAGAAGATTTCATTTGCTTCTGCTAGGTGCATGGAAGTTTTTGTTTTAAAGATTTTATTTATTTATTTGAGAGAGAGCACGAGTGAGTACAAACAAGGGGGAAGGGCAGAGAGAGAGGGAGAAGTAGATTCCCCATTGAGCAGGGAGCCCAAAGCAGGGCTCAATCTCAGGACCCTGAGATCACCGTCTGAGCAGAAGGTGATGCTTAACTGACTGAGCCACCCAGGCACCCTTCAGAAGCACTTTTAATTTGGGACCTTCTTGACTTAGAGGAGAGGAAACCAGGTTTCAGTTAATGGGACAAGTGGTTTACTTCTAGTCAACTCTTATCCTGAGCATTGTAGCCCTTACAGGTAACAACTTTAAATGAGGGTGGGGCGCGGGGGGACTGGTGGTGGGGGGAGTGTTAATCCTTAGCACTCATTCTCACAGCTTTTTCTTTGGATTGCCAAAAGCCTTTAGGGAAAAAATGGGTTCTCCTTGATTTTTTTGCCTGGCAATTCCTTATTATTGTGTTACTTCTTTAATTTGTAAGAAAAAGAATTTAATATATATATATATTTAATTATAAGTAATCTCTACCCTCAACATGGGGCTCAGTCTTATGACCGTGAGATAAAGAGCTGTATGCTCTACTGTATGAGCCAGCCACATGCCTCAAATTGAATGTATTTTATTTAACTTTCTTCATTGACTTTGGAGACAGAGCTACTTACTCCACCATCACCAAAAGTAGACTACTTATCTCATGGAATTTAGTCTTACCTAAACATACGTAAATAAAAACAGTGTATATTAGGTAATTATCTGAGTAATTTATAGAAAATACCTAAGCATCAAAACTAACAACATACCATGGTATGATTAGGTAAGATCCATTTTGTTGAGCATACTTCTTATATAACAACTACCACTTATCTATAAGTTTCTATATGCCAGCTATCTCATTCTAAGTACTTTCTACATGTTGTCTGACTTAATTTAACCCATGAGGTGTAAGTATTACTGTGTCTCTCTTTTACAGATGAAGAAATCAATGCTCAAAGAGGTTAATGAGTTTGTCCATGTCATACAGTTTAATAAATAGTTAAGCTAGTAGTCACTCAGGCCATCTGAGTCTGAGCTAAACCTC
Organism: Canis lupus familiaris; assembly: GCF_011100685.1. Taxonomy (NCBI): domain Eukaryota; kingdom Metazoa; phylum Chordata; class Mammalia; order Carnivora; family Canidae; genus Canis; species Canis lupus. The sequence goes on along the minus strand of NC_049244.1, from coordinate 35,306,516 downwards.
TATACTTTATTCTTTCTAGTGCTACAAGAACATATAACAAGAGGACCTGATCTAGTCATGGGATCAGGGGAGTTTTCCCTGAAGAAAGAAATCTGAGCCAGGATCTGAAGGTCAGGTATGAATTAACTAAGTGAAGAGTAGGATAAAAGTGGCTAGACCTTGAATCTGGAGAAAGGTGACATTTTGACAATTTGAGAGTGGTCCAGTGTGGTAGTTAGGAAGATTGTCAGAATATACTCCACACTCTTTGGGGGAGTATCATACCACCCTTATGTCTGGTCTACCACCCTTATGTCTAGTCTACAAGGGTGTATTCTTCCCACTTTAAAATTCTGACTGACTCTTGATAGTAATAGGATAAACACAGCACCACTTGTGAAGTGTTCTTGCCAGAAAATACTGAACCTGAATCTTTTTTGTTTTTTTAAGATTTTATTTATTTATTCATGAGAGAGAGAAAGAGAGAGAGGTAGAGACACAGGCAGAGGGAGAAGCAGGCTCCATGCAAGGAGCCCGACGTGGGACTTGATCCTGGGACTCCAGAATCACACCCTGGGCCAAAGGCAGGTGCTAAACCGCTGAGCCACCCAGGGATCCCCCTGAACCTGAATCTAATAAAGCCTCTAGATGTAAACAGCTTATAAGAAATATAGAGGATGGAAAAGTATGTTAAATACAAAAACACAGTAAGCCAAATCTGAAAAAAGAGTAGTTTGAGGGATCCCTGGGTGGTGCAACGGTTTGGCGCCTGCCTTTGGCCCAGGGCGCGATCCTGGAGACCTGGGATCGAGTCCCACATCGGGCTCCCGGTGCATGGAGCCTGCTTCTCCCTCTGCCTATGTCTCTGCCTCTCTCTCTCTCTCTCTGTGACTATCATAAATAAATAAAAATTAAAAGAAAAAAGTAGTTTGACAAGACAGATGGCCTATTATTCAACAACAAAAAAATGCATGTTAAAAAAAAGAGGGGAAGGACTGCTATAGATTAAAAGAAACTTTAGAGTGCTACATTTGGACATTGTTTGGATCCTGATTTGAAAAAAAAAAAAAGACATTTTTAAGATATTTTGAGGAAAATTGAACCTGGACTAGGTATTAAGTGATGATAAATTGTTAATTTTATTTGGTGTGACAATGGTATTGAAGTTATGTTTAAAACAAATTTGTAGGGATCCCTGGGTGGCGCAGCAGTTTGGCGCCTGCCTTTGGCCCAGGGCGCGATCCTGGAGACCCGGGATCGAATCCCACATCGGGCTTCCGGTGCATGGAGCCTGCTTCTCCCTCTGCCTATGTCTCTGCCTCTCTCTCTTTCTCTTTCTGTGACTATCATAAATAAATAAAAATTAAAAAAAATAAAATAAAATAAGTTTGTATTTGTTAAAGATGTATACTGAAATCTAAACATTGAAGAAATGAAATAAGAATGCAAGAATGTTGGCTTTCATTGAAGCTGTATTCGTGGATTTATTATACTTTCTCTATTTTTGTATATTTCTAAAAATTTCTCTAAATTTACATTTATTTATTTATTTTTGTATATTTCTAAAAATTTCTCTAATACAGTTAGGCAACGTGAATATTTTTTATTGCCAATCTACTTCTTCTGATTTAACAAAAGATACTATATCTCCAGCAGCCCCTAAAGCCTAGGAGAAATTATAACTAGGTGAACGGTTTGTAAAAGCAGGATGGGTTACCAAAGTAAGGGTGGTTGAGTTGTTAAAGAGACCAAAGCTTACAGGGGAGATAGTATGACATTAAGCACAAAAGTGGCAGAATTTGGGAATTTGTAACATGTTATTGGGTTTATCTGAAAATAAGGTAGAAAGACTGTACCCTGTAGACCAGACTTAAGGGTGACTGGTAAATTGTTTGGTTGGATTTCACTATCTGAAACAGACATAAAAGAGTAGAAGGGTGCTTTGGAAGAAATACTACCTGGCAGTGAAGAGGCCTACCTTTTTCCTTAGTAATTCTGAGAAGATCATTTCACTTTTCTGGGATTCAGATGGTTATAGTACCTGATGTCTTGGTACAACTCTCTCATATGCTGCTCTGCCAGCTATGAACAGCTAGAGATTTTGGATTAAACACTATACAAGGTCCTCTCAAGATCTAAAAGTTCCTGATGCTAATGAATGTGTATGATTGTGCTTCTTGAAAGGAGGAATTATATCTACATACCAAAGAATCCAAATTTCCCTATAGGATGATAAAGTCTTAGATGATAAGAAGAAGTAATGGTAGGGTAGACTGAATATAAACTTTTGTGTCTGCCAGTCACACAGAATTCTTTGTTGCTAGCCTCTGATCTACTTAGAAATACAGACTACCTAAGCAAGTGGCACTGCATTTACCCTTGGTGTTTAGTCCAGTGAATTGTTAGACTGGCCTATAACTTTGGGTCAGGTATAGTTCTTTTGGCTTCAAGAAGCAGCTTCCACAAGATAGCAGTTTATTTATTAGTAGCACGTGCTTTGTACATATCTAATTAAAACAAATAGTTCTGTGTGTATGTGTAAAACTCATAATGTTTTATTTCTAGAGGAGAACATTATAAGATAGGATTTATTCTAATGATTCTTAAAATCAGCTTTCTAGGAAGTCATACAAGTTTTGACACAGGAATGCTCAAATTGCCTAAGGGTTATCCATTCTTTTAAATATAATTTTCTTTAACACCTATTGAACTTTTTCTTTTTTCATTTAGGCAACGTGAATATTTTTTATTGCCAATCTACTTCTTCTGATTTAACAAAAGATACTATATCTCCAGCAGCCCCTAAAGCCTAGGAGTCCAGTAAATCATTAAACAGACTCATGACTGAAAAACAGGTAAACTTGAAATATTATATATATATTATAAATAATATATATAATTATATATAATAACTATATAATTATATATATATAATTTGATCATTCAAAATGTGTGGCATTATTTACAGAGTATTTGGTTTTTATGAGTCATAGTAGATAGCCACTGAGATGCCCACATAGCTTTTGGTTCCTAAAGCAGATAGCTTCAGTAATTTTAATTCTGGATCATGAATCTTTGTGACCAACAACATAAATAAGGGAAAAGATTGTAGGAGGAGAAGTGTGGAAGGGATAAAGAAGGTGAAGAAAGTCAGCAGTCAAAAGGAAAGATTTGGTGCTGTTAGTAATAGTGCTATTGTAGTCATACCAGTAGAGAGCTTAATGTTTGGGGGCATTTGAATGTGGAGAGTAGTATTTTTATATGTACTTTGTCTATATTAATCTTTAAGCTATTACAATATTTAATACTATATCACTAGTAAAAAAACTATTTTATAAATTATATTTTTCAAGCACTTAAACATTGATTGTAAATTCACTCAGATTACCTTTTCAAATATACTCACATAACTTAAAAAGCAAGTAAATTAACTTCACACAGTGATTTCAAATTGATCATTGTATTTACATTAAAAGACTATTAATATCATGGGTTTAAATATCCAAAAAATCATCTCTATTTTTATTCTTATCTGTATTGTATATTCTTACTACCTTTTCTTCCCATTATTGTTTTTATTTACTTAATTTAGAGAGTTAGGGAAAAAAAAATTTAGAGAGTTAGGGTCCCCCTCTCAGGTTTATGGTACGAATAGGTATTTAGAATCAGGGATACAAAACTTGAGAATATCTTTCAGAGTGACGCTACTAGAATCAGTTACTTAGATGGACAGACTCCTTTTTATAGTTAGACCTTGTCCACTATACAAGGGACTATCTACATCATTGGCTTTGACTATTCAGGCATTTTGATTTTTTTTGGTGACCTTATTCATTAAGTGGTACTTGTTTCTGTGTGACTTGCATTTAATTTACTGTTCAGTAAATATGACCTAATTGGCAGCTGTTTCTTATCTTTCTTTAAACTTTGGTCAAACCTTTTTTTTTTTTTTTTTTAAGATTTTATTTATTTGAGAAAGAGCAAGAGCCTGCACACAAGCAGGGGTAGTAGGGTCAGAAGGAGAGGGAGAAGCAGACTCCACACTGAGCACAGAGCCTGACATGGGTTTGATCCCATGATCCTGAGATCATGACCTGAGCTAGAATCAGATGCTTAACCAGCTGAGCCACCCAGGCACCTTGCAGCTGTTTCTTTTGAGTAGGGCCTGGTGTGATTTGGTTAAGCAAAAAAACCCTAAGGTTTGTTTGGTTCATTGAAATTACAAGGTGTTTTTTGGTTGGTATTTTTGTTTCAATTTATCCATTACAGCCTATATGTATGAGTATGGAATTATATAATGTGCTTTATTATTTGTGCTTATTTGCATTCTTTTTGATCTGCTAATTTTTTAGACATTTGTTTTAATTTTAATCATCATGTGTGCATAAAAAATTCATATTAAGAAACTTTGGAGAAAAAGTTCCATTATTTTGTAAACAAGGAAATTATATTTGAGAGGGTGTTTCTTCACTTTATATATTGAAGTTGATCGTTCTCTCACTCCTTGTAATTACAGCGAGAAGAAGCAGAATGGGAAAGCATAAATGTGCTGTTGATGATGCATGGCTTAAAGCCTTTATCTCTAGTCGAAAGAACTGATCTTAAAGGTAATCAAATCCTATTCTTGCTAGATCCTATCCTTTCTCATTATGGTAAAAAAATTGTTTTTCCTTTTATTTTTTTATTATTATTTTTTTTCCTTTTAAAACTAATTTTTATCTTAAATTTTTTTGCCTTTTTTACTATCTGTATTATATTAAAAAATGTAGATCTCATCGTTTTTGATAAACAGTCATCACAAAGGATGAGGCAGAATTTGAAAACATTGGTGGAGGAAACAACACGTCAACAGAACATGATCCAGGAGCTCATAGAAACTAATCAGCAGCTTAAGTAAGAAAACAGAATTCTCTTTTGAATTGTTTGTATACCAGTGGTATGCATTCTAAAAATAATGCCTTGAATCTTGAACTTTAATTTTCTATTTTGACTAAATATTAAGTTTAAAAAATATTTTTAGTAGGTAAATCTTTCAGTAATAGCTTAGCTTAGATATGTAAGGGTGCCTTGTATTTCTTCCATTGGTTTGTGTTATATGACAGAAATTTTAACAATGCAATGAAATTTTAGAAATTCGTTATGTTGTTAGATGAGTATGTTTGTTAATGTGATTTCCTTCTATACTAAGGGAAGAAATCATGTGTCTGTTTTTAGAAATGAACTTCAGCTAGAACAAAGCCGAGCAGCCGATCAGGAACAACGAGCTAATGACTTGGAACATATTATGGAGAGTGTGAAATCCAAAATTGGTGAATTGGAGGATGAATCCCTAAATAGGGTTTGCCAGCAACAGAATAAAATAAAAGATCTTCAAAAGGAATATAAAGCTTTACAGGTATTATGTGTTTTCTTATATGATAGTAGTAAAACAGCTCATTAAGGTCACAGGTGACTTCTATGTCACTTAATTCAGTGGTCTTTATCTTATTGACAGATCACTGATTGCTTTCTAAAAATTCTTTCTTTGTTTGGTTTCCAGAACATCCTCTTCTCTGGTTTTCCTCTCACCACACTGGTCATTCTTTAATTCTTTTGCTGGCTCTTCTTATATTCCTTCCTATCCAATTAGTGCTGGGATTCTCTAGTACTTATTCCTTAGACCTTTTTTCTTTCCTATATATTCTGACTCCCTTGGTGATGTTCAGTCTAATGCATAGCATAAATTCATTAATAATTTCAAATCTTTATCCCAGGCATCCTCCCTTAGTTCCAGACTGATACCTTGCAGCCTACTGGATGTCTAATAGGCACCTAGAATTTTACATGTCTAAAATGGAGTTCCTGAATTTCTTCCCCCAGTTTTTTTCTTTTAGTCTTCACTCGGGTCCAAGTCACTTTCATTTCTCTATACCTATCTGTTGGTCTCCCTGTTTCTACCCTTGCCTTTTTCAGTATGCTTTCAGCATGGTAGCTCAGAAACCTCTAATGACTTTCCTTTTTCTTTAGGAGAAAATAAAAAAATCTTACTATGGCCTCTAACATTCTACATGATCTGGCTTCCTGTTACGTTCTGATTTCATCTGATTTACTCTTTGTTTATTCTACACCAGTCACACTTTTCTTAGTGTGAGTGTGAGCGTGTGCACAAGCAAGTGTGAGCAGGTGGGGAAAGGAGAAAGAGAGAGGGAGAGAGAGAATCCTAAGGCTCAGCAGAACTCAACACCGGGCTTGATCTCACAACCCTGAGATCATCACCGAACTGAAATCTAGAGTTGGACGTTAACTAAGCCATCCAGGCGCCCCATGTTCTTGCTCTTCCTTGAACATTATCCTTGAGCATTCTCACCTCAGGACCTTTGTGTATTTTGTTCTTTCTTTTTCCTTTGCACTGCATGCTTTTTCCCAGTTAGGTACATGGCTTGTTCTCTTCTTTCTTGAATGTCACCATCTCTCAGGGATTCCTTTCTTGAGTACTTTACTTGTGGTTGCCATTTCCATCCTCTACACATCATACTGCCTTTCCAGATTTAAATTTTATCCATAGTTCTTATCACCATACAACATACTAACATACTACGTGCTTTATTTGTTTTATGTATCTCCTGTGTTAGAATGTAAGCTGCATGAAGACAAATATTTTTGTCTGTTTTATTTAGGCTAAGAGTACCTGTTTTATTAATAATAGTAGATGCTCTAATATTTGGGTTACTGAGCTAAATTTACATAACATTTTTATGGAATATGCTTTGTGATTATAAGTTGTTTGGTTACTTTTTAGATAAGTACAATATTGTAACACTGAATGCTTAATTTCCTGCTTTTATAAAACTGTTATTTTTAAAACAGAATTTTTTATGATTTGAAGAAAATAAATATTTTGTAGTGATAGTGTTGAAGTTATTACAGATCCTTACAATATTACATCTTTATGAACATCAAATCCTTAAAGTGGTTTTATTGGCAGAACATTGTATTTACCTACTGCACAAGGTGTTTAGGCTGCCTGAAAGGGACCAGTACTCATGAGGCAGAGTCTAGATGTCCCTTCAGTTTATATTGACAGTGTTAGAAGGATCAGATGAGTTAATATAAAATCCTTTGGGGTCAGAGAGAATCAGCTAGAAACCATGGAGAGTTCTGGTATGAGGACAGTGGCCATTGGTGTTCTGCCCTCATTTAGGCTGCCAGCTTGGGGTACACAGTGGGAGAGCTGCTCGTATTGATCTTAACTCCAGAGCAGATAACGAAATTTGTTTTTATTACTTATCAATCAACAGAATTTTCTACCATTAGACTGTTATTCTAGGTTATGTTTTAGGTTAGCTTTGTTAGGTAGCTTTCTTTATCAATGGAGCATTATAAAATTATAAAAATCTCTCTAAAAGGAGGAGGGATTTTGGAAATATTTCTATATGCATTTGATTTTGAACTTTCTCTCAGATATAGGGCATGTGGAAACCCAAGACCATTTAACACGTCAAGTTACTAATGTGAGAAAGCAGCCAGCAGGAGTTGTAAAGGTGCTGGTTCTTTGGTTGTCAGTGGGAGTTGAGGTAGAGGATACAAGTGCTATCTTTCTAGGAAGGTATCTGTTTATCTCTTCAAAGAGATTGATATATAAATAATTACAAAGTTAAATTATTGGAACATAGGACATATGAATTTACCAGAGTTTTAGGGACTGCAAAGAACTGCTACTTGAAGGTTCATTGGTAAGGGATGACTTGTATTTTTCCACCAAGTAGTTTCATATGTCATAAATGACTTATGGTATTATTAGCTTTCTATTTCAGGTCCCAGAGATTTTTTTATATAGCTTACAAATGGTACAGAGGAGGTCTCATGTTCCAGTCTGCCATGGAAGGGGGCAGACAGAATCAGAACTAGGGTGTGGACATTTGGTGTTGAGGAAGGCTGTCTGTGCTAAATTGATCAATTGAAATTAGTTATTTGTTTGTTTGTTTTTAAGCCCCTGAAGGGTACTTTTTATAGAGTAGTAACAAATTGGCGAACCCAAGGAATTACTGTCCCTACGATGTTGCTAATTGTCCCATACCATTACAGAATAGTCACATATTCTGTTTCATACCAATCAATCTGTGCTTTCTTGGAGAAGATGGGGAGTGCCCTCCAGAAAACACTTATTTCACCATTAATGGCACATTCTTCTTATTTTAGCATACAGTTATTTCCAGTTTTAGAATGCTTTAATGCTGCTTGTTTTGCAGTTGAGAGAAAGGAAATGTTGATTTTGTATGTATAGGGCAGAGAAGTTAAGGAAATCATTTGGAAAGATTGCTAGGGAAATGTAGAAACCAAAAGATATTATATTTGCAGTTTTTATGTTCTGCCATACAGTTTTTCTCTTTCTGTACTTAGACCAGTGTGTTGGCTTCTTTGGATATGGTTTTATAAACTCTTACATTCTCCAAATTTCTTTTCTTTTTTTTTTTTTAATTTTTATTTATTTATGATAGTCACACAGAGAGAGAGGCAGAGACACAGGCAGAGGGAGAAGCAGGCTCCATGCACCGGGAGCCCAATGTGGGATTCGATCCCGGGTCTCCAGGATCGCGCCCTGGGCCAAAGGCAGCCGCCAAACCGCTGCACCACCCAGGGATCCCCATTCTCCAAATTTCTAAACATAACTTTTTAGTTTTAAGTCAGTGTGATCTGTATCAGGATATAACTCTCCCTCTTTGCAAAAATGATGGTGCTATTCATAGGGAATATATAGGTCAGTAAACTGATTTTTACTGTTCTTTTAGTGGTTATTTCACAGATCAAAATATGTATTCTTGACTTCTGAAAATCTAATGTTACCTTGCTACTGGAAGTCCTAGCCACAGCAGTCAAACAAGAAAAATAAAAGGTGTCCATATTGGTAAGGAAGAAGTTAAATTGTCACTATTTGCAAATATGTAAAACTTTACATAGAAATGAATGAAACTATACATAGAAAATATATAAAGACTCTATCAAGAGGCACCTGGGTGGCTCAGTCAGTTAAGTGTCCAACTCAGGTCATGATCTCAGGATAGTGAAATCAAAACCGACATTGGGCTTTCTACTGGGCCTGGAGCCATCTTAAGGTTCTCTCCCCCTCATTCTGCCTCCCCGCCCAATCTCTGTCTCAAGAAAAAAAAAAAAAAAGATTATCAGAACACTATTAGTAATAATAAATGAGGAACGCCTGGGTGGCTCAGTGGTTGAGTGTCTGCCTTCAGCTCAGGGAGTGATCCTGGAGTCCTAGGATCAAGTCCTACATTGGGCTCCCTGCAGGGAATCTGCTTCTCTCTTTGCTTGTGTCTCTGCCTCTCTGTGGTCTCTTATGAATAAATAAATAAAAATCTAAAAAAAAAAAGGAATAATGAATTCAGTAAAGTTGGAAGATACATAATTAATTCACAGAAATGGGTTGTATTTCTATACACTAATAATGAAGTAGCAGAAAAAGAAGTTAAAAATTGCATTTACAATTGCATCAAAAAGAATAAAATACCTAGGAATAAACTTAACCAAAGAGATAAAAGACCTACACTCTGAAAACCATAAAACATTGATGAAAAAAATAGAAGATGACACAAATGGTAAGATATTCCATGCTTGTGGATTGGAAAAATTAAAATATTGTTAAAATGTCCATACTACCCAAAGCAATCTACAGATTTGTTGCAATCTCAATCAAAATACCCATAACATTTTGACAGAACTAGGACAAATAATATTAAAAATGATATACAATGACAAAATACCTTAGGTAGCCAAAGCAATCTTGAGAAAGAACAACGAAGCTGGAGGTATCATAATTCAAGATTTTAACAAATGCTACAAACCTGCAGATCAAAGTAGTATGGTATGGATTGACTGAGTTCTATGCACACTGGAGCCTTTCCAGAGAGAGAGTGTGAGAGATGGACATGGACAAATGGATTTATTTAGAGCTGTGGAACAGGACACCCTCTGATGTGAAGAGCTTGTCCTGGACAACTGCTAGTTGATTGAAGGCAAAATCAAAGGCCTCACAGATGAATTTGAAGAACTGGAATATAATCAATGTAGGCCTCACTTCAGTCACAGATTTGCCAAAGAAACCCTAGAAGCTTGAACTAAGTGATAACAGAGATCTCAGGGGGGCCTGGAAGTATTAGCAGAAAAGCATCTGAACTTCATCTAAATTTAAGTGGCAACAAAATTAAAGACCTCAGCACAATAGAGCCACTGGAAAAGTAGAAAACCTCAAGAGTTCACACCTTTTCAGTTGTGACATAACCAACCTGAAGCTCCTCCTGCAGCTCATGTATCTCGATGGCTACAGCTGGGAGGACAGGGAGACCCCTGACTCAGATGCTGAGGGTTATGTGGAGGACCTGGATGATGATAAGTATGAGGAAGAATATGATGAAGATGCTCAGGTAGTGGAAGACGAGGAGGAAGAAGGAGAAGAGGGTAAAGAGGGTTATGATGACTGGGAAGTAGTTAATGAGGAAATGAAGATGTTGGTGAAGAAAGAGGTCAGAATTGAAAAAGAGAACCTGAAGATAAGGGAGAAGATGATGACTAAAATGGAATAATCTATTTTGAAAAATACCTATTGTGATTTGATTTTGTACCCATAATCTCCTCTCTCCTCTGAAATTCCATCCCCTGAGATTTATTTTTTTCTGATTGTAATGTTGCTGTGAGAATGGGAGGGGAAAAGCGTACTGAAGGCCGTAGGGGGAGGGAGGGCAGGAGGGAGTGGAATAAAATGCTATTTTTATTGAAAGACAAAAAAAAGCAGTGATGAATGGAAATGAATAGGGAACCCAGGAATAAGCCCACATTTGTATTGTCAGTCAATCTATGACAAAGGTTGCAAGAATTATGCAATGGGAAAAAGTCTGATAAACAATGCTGGGAAAACTGAACAGCTACATACAAAAGAATGAAACTGGACCACTTTCTTCTACCATACATAAAAATAAACTTAAAATGGATTAAAGACCTAAATTTAA